>NC_091343.1:11610579-11700579 GCF_038502225.1 Cherax quadricarinatus | reverse complement strand
TGTGTGTGTGTGTGTGTGTGTGTGTGTGTGTGTGTGTGTGTGTGTGTGTGTGTGTGTGTGTGTGTGTATGTGTGTGTGTGTGTGTGTGTACGTGTGTGTGTGACTATATGTAACCCACGGAGGTACATAATTATAATAACTGCAAGGTCATCACAGTGAAAGGAGGAAAGTGAACTGACTTGGGTGTTTCTGACAAACATCCCATCTTAGAGCCGACAAGAGAGATCAATGATCTGCTGATGGCCAGATGATCCATAACAGTGAGTCCTACAGTGAAAGTAACATCTACAGCACAACATAATATTCAACTCAGATCTGGGGTCAGACAGTACACACTACACCAACAGTGAGACAGTACACGCTACACGAACAGTGATACAGTACACATTACACCAACAGTGAGACAGTACACACTACACAAACAGTGAGACAGTACACGCTACACGAACAGTGAGACAGTACACACTACACCAACAGTGAGACAGTACACGCTACACGAACAGTGAGACAGTATACACTACACCAACAGTGAGACAGTACACACTACACAAACAGTGAGACAGTACACGCTACACGAACAGTGAGACAGTACACACTACACCAACAATGAGACAGTACACACTACACCAACAGTCAGACAGTAGACACTACACACCAACAGTCAGACAGTAGACACTACACACCAACAGTCAGACAGTAGACACTGCACACCAACAGTCAGACAGTACACACCGCACACCAACAATCGGATAGTAGACACTTCACACCAACAGTCAGACAGTAGACACTGCACACCAATAGTCAGACAGTAGACACCGCACACCAACAGTCAGACAGTAGACACTACGCACCAACAGTCAGACAGTAGACACTGCACACACCAACAGTCAGACAATAGACACTACACACCAACAGTTAGACAGTAGACACTGCACACCAACAGTCAGACAGTACACACCGCACACCAACAGTCGGATAGTAGACACTACACACCAACAGTCAGACAGTAGACACTGCACACCAACAGTCAGACAGTAGACACTACACACCAACAGCCAGACAGTACACAGTACACGCTACACACTAACAGTCAGACAGTAGACACCGCACACCAACAGTCAGACAGTAGACACTACGCACCAACAGTCAGACAGTAGACACTGCACACACCAACAGTCAGACAATAGACACTACACACCAACAGTTAGACAGTAGACACTGCACACCAACAGTCAGACAGTACACACCGCACACCAACAGTCGCATAGTAGACACTACACACCAACAGTCAGACAGTAGACACTACACACCAACAGTCAGACAGTAGACACTACACACCAACAGTCAGACAGTAGACACTACACACCAACAGCCAGACAGTAGACACTACACACCAACAGTCAGACAGTACACAGTACACGCTACACACCAACAGTCAGACAGTAGACACCGCACACCAACAGTCAGACAGTAGACACTACACACCAACAGCCAGACAGTAGACACTACACACCAACAGCCAGACAGTACACAGTACACGCTACACACCAACAGTCAGACAGTAGACACCGCACACCAACAGTCAGACAGTAGACACTACACACCAACAGTCAGACAGTAGACACTACACACCAACAGCCAGACAGTAGACACTACTCACCAACAGCCAGACAGTACACAGTACACGCTACACACCAACAGTCAGACAGGAGACACTGCACACCAACAGTCAGACAGTAGACACTACACACCAACAGTCAGACAGTAGACACTACACACCAACAGTCAGACAGTAGACACTACACACCAACAGTCAGACAGTAGACACTACACACCAACAGTCAGACAGTAGACACTACACACCAACAGCCAGACAGTACACAGTACACGCTACACACCAACAGTCAGACAGTAGACACCGCACACCAACAGTCAGACAGTAGAGACTGCACACCTACAGTCAGACAGTAGACACTGCACACCAACAGTCAGAATGTAGACACTGGACACCAACAGTCAGACAGTAGACGCTACACACCAACAGTCAGACAGTAGACACTGCACACCAACAGTCAGACAGTAGACACTGCTCACCAACAGTCAGACAGTAGACACTGCACACCAACAGTCAGACAGTAGACACTACACACCAACAGTCAGACAGTAGACACTACACACCAACAGTCATACAGTAGACACTGCACATCAACAGTCAGACAGTAGACACTACACACCAACAGTCAGACAGTAGACACTGCACACCAACAGTCAGACAGTAGACACTACACACCAACAGTCAGACAGTAGACACTACACACCAACAGTCAGACAGTACACACTACACACCAACAGTCAGACAGTAGACACTACACACCAACAGTCAGACAGTACACAGTACACGCTACACACCAACAGTCAGACAGTACACACTACACATCAACAGTCAGACAGTAGACACTGCACACCAACAGTCAGACAGTACACACCGCACACCAACAGTCGGATAGTAGACACTACACACCAACAGTCAGACAGTAGACACTGCACACCAACAGTCAGACAGTACACACCGCACACCAACAGCCAGACAGTACACAGTACACGCTACACACTAACAGTCAGACAGTAGACACCGCACACCAACAGTCAGACAGTAGACACTATACACCAACAGTCAGACAGTAGACACTGCACACCAACAGTCAGACAGTAGACACTACACACCAACAGTCAGACAGTAGACACTACACACCAACAGTCAGACAGTAGACACTGCACACCAACAGTCAGACAGTAGACACTGCACACCAACAGTCAGACAGTAGACACCGCACACCAACAGCCAGACAGTACACAGTACACGCTACACACCAACAGTCAGACAGTAGACACTATACACCAACAGTCAGACAGTACACAGTACACGCTACACACCAACAGTCAGACACTAGACACTATACACCAACAGTCAGACAGTACACAGTACACGCTACACACCAACAGTCAGACAGTAGACACTATACACCAACAGCCAGACAGTACACAGTACACGCCACACACCAACAGTCAGACACTAGACACTACACACCAACAGCCAGACAGTACACAGTACACGCTACACACTAACAGTCAGACAGTAGACACCGCACACCAACAGTCAGACAGTACACAGTACACGCTCAGACAGTAGACACTATACACCAACAGTCAGACAGTACACAGTACACGCTACACACGAACAGTCAGTACACTACACACCAGACAGTACACAGTACACGCTACACACTAACAGTCAGACAGTAGACACCGCACACCAACAGTCAGACAGTAGACACTACACACCAACAGTCAGACAGTAGACACTGCACACGAACAGTCAGACAGTAGACACTACACACGAACAGTCAGACAGGAGACACTGCACACCAACAGTCAGACAGTAGACACTACACACCAACAGTCAGACAGTAGACACTACACACCAACAGTCAGACAGTACACAGTACACGCTACACACCAACAGTCAGACAGTAGACACCGCACACCAACAGTCAGACAGTAGACACTACACACCAACAGTCATACAGTAGACACTGCACATCAACAGTCAGACAGTAGACACTACACACCAACAGTCAGACAGTAGACACTGCACACCAACAGTCAGACAGTAGACACTACACACCAACAGTCAGACAGTACACACTACACACCAACAGTCAGACAGTAGACACTACACACCAACAGTCAGACAGTAGACACTGCACACCAACAGTCAGACAGTAGACACTACACACCAACAGTCAGACAGTAGACACCGCACACCAACAGTTAGACAGTAGACACTACACACCAACAGTCAGACAGTAGACACTACACACCAACAGTCAGACAGTTAACGCTACACACTAACAGTCAGAGAGTAGACACCGCACACCAACAGTCAGACAGAACACACTACACACCAACAGTCAGACAGTAGACACCGCACACCAACAGTTAGACAGTAGACACTACACACCAACAGTCAGACAGTAGACACTGCACACCAACAGTACCAACAGTCAGACAGTAGACACTGCACACCAACAGTCAGACAGTAGACACTGCACACCAACAGTCAGACAGTAGACACCGCACACCAACAGTCAGACAGTAGACACCGCACACCAACAGTCAGACAGTAGACACCGCACACCAACAGTCAGACAGTAGACAGTAGACACCGCACACCAACAGTCAGGCAGTAGACACTGCACACCAACAGTCAGACAGTAGACACCGCACACCAACAGTCAGACAGTAGACACCGCACACCAACAGTCAGACAGTAGACACCGCACACCAACAGTCAGACAGTAGACACCGCACACCAACAGTCAGACAGTAGACACCGCACACCAACAGTCAGACAGTAGACACCGCACACCAACAGTCAGACAGTAGACACCGCACACCAACAGTCAGACAGTAGACACCGCACACCAACAGTCAGACAGTAGACACCGCACACCAACAGTCAGACAGTAGACACTGCACACCAACAGTCAGACAGTAGACACCGCACACCAACACTTAGACAGTACACACAACACACCAACAGTCAGACAGTACACACTACACATCAACAGTCAGGCAGTACACACAACACACCAACAGTCAGACAGTAGACACCGCACACCAACACTTAGACAGTACACACAACACACCAACAGTCAGAGAGTGCACACAACAAAGTCCTACATAAAACAATATAGTCTAGGGGGTCGCAATAAAAGGCTATGTACACAAATAATCTCACATGAAAGAATGAAAATTATGGCGTCATTTCGGTCCGTCTTCTACCATTAACAAGCCAAACAAATTGTCCATGTCGGACCCAAACTTCGTCTTAAGTTTAATTCTCCTATGTGAGTCTTATTTGTGTATTGGTTCTTCTGATGCATGGTCTGGTCTTCAGACCTGTACATGTTTCCTGGATACGTGACCTGGCTACAATATTTGTCTGTCATTGTTGGGTTACTCCCACACTTGACCTTACTGACCTGGTTGTTGAACCCGTTAACCAGCTGGATTCATGACTCGACCTTTATGTCGGATAAACGACCTTGTCAATTTGGTTGTCGAATTCATGAACCAACTGAATCCATGAGTCTCCTCAATACCTTATGCTAACGACTCACTTATACATGGTTTATAGCATTTTATTGAGAGGACGTCTCGCCCACCAAGGACGACATATCAACGAAATGCCAAAAGCTACATATTGTATGTAATTAACATACAAATCGTAGTATAATTTCACTGACACTCTCGGGACCATTATGTCTGATAAATGATCTTGTCGACCTTCTTGTTGAGCTTATAAACCGTCTGATAAATGACTATTTTTACCATTATACCAGATAAAAAAAAAACCTTATGGACCTTGTTGCTTTACCGATTATCTTTGCGATTCACTTAGTTTAACACACTACTGAAATGGGGCGTAAAATCAGATCGGTAGGAAGGATTACCCTCCAAGTCTTTGAAAGACTGTGTGTCCAGCTTGACTTTGTTTACATTCTCCTCCGAAGTTAGAATTGCTGAGCAACTCATCAGGTTGACCCAAAAGCATAGATCAGCTGAAGGTTGATCTAAAAGTTGAATATGTAATCTTGCTGACGTGATTGCTGGTAGGTGACGTTGCTGATATGATTGCATGTCAGGTGACGATGGTAATATGGTTGCTAGTCAAGATACGTTATTGACACCATTGCTGGTCAGGTGACGTTGCTGATATGACTGCTGGTCAGGTTACTTTTCCTACCTGACTGCAGACATGATTTCAACAAACATTTTATTTTTTAACGCTGTTGATGTAGGACGGCCTTACAGGGTGTTGTTTCTGGGGCTCCTTGACCTCGCTGACCTCGCTTACCCACGTCTGACTGATCTGAAGAATTAATGTTTTCTTTGTTCATTTTTAAATGCCTTGAAACAATAATTAAATAATAAAACTTGTCGGACAAAGGCTGAGTTTTTCTAATAATTGTTTTCCGGATGACTGCACATCATCTTCCAGACCTTGATGATAGTGAAGATTTCTTGATTCTAGGCCCCTCAAGGAAGGTTCCTTGATGTTGGTGAGGGGCTCTTGATTTAGGGAATTGGATCTGTGCTCCAGTTCCCCGAATTAAGCCTGAATGCCTTCCACATATCCCCCCCCCCAGGCGCTGTATAATCCTCCGGGTTTAGCGATTCCCTTGATTATAATAATAATAATAATCTTGATTCTAGGAATTATAACTATCCTCCCCTTCCTTAGATCAACCCAGGAGCTCTACGACCCTTACAGACCCTTATGGTGTGAGCACTTCCTCGTCAACACAATACACACCACACATGCGGAACACTTCCGATAGCAGCCATGTTGTGCCGAATAGGTAAAACTGGTGAATTAAGAAGAACTTATTTAAAATTAAGGCCTTTCTAAAATTTTCTCTTATACGTTTTAATGTTAATGTTAATGTTAATGTAAAAATTAATATTTTTGTTCCAAAAGAACCTTAGAAAACTTACCTAACCTTATTATAATAAGCGCAATTTAATTTAGCCTTATCCAACTAAATATAGTTTAGGGAAGTTTACAATAATTTAATAATAAATAAACACAGTGAAATATATTTCTTTCGTTAGGTGCAGAATGATTTTTGCGAAATTATTGCATACACAAATTTTCGCTTGCCTTATTCAACAAGAAGAGCGTTGCTATTTAAACAAAAATAGCAAGTTTTACCTATTCGGCACGACAGTCACATCAACTTCAGCGGGGTGTTGGAAGCGACACACCCGTTATTCTTCCAAACTTCGTCTCCAGTCAGTAAAAAAAAAATATAAGGGCGAACGTCAGTGATAGTCAAGTTCAGTTTGAGTTGCTCAAGCAACCGGTTGTGGAAGCTGTTCCTCGTTTATGAAAATAATGAACTCTTCAAGATCAAGATCAAGATCAATGACATTCGTGAGACGAAATGAGTTAAATTATATTAATTTAACAAACACCAGAAACGAGCTTGGGGAAGCCATGTCTGCACAATTTGCAACCATAAACTAGGATACACGATCATAACCTGAGTTGTCGCCAGGTCACCACATTACAACACAAAACTTTGGTGATAATCTTAAAAATTTAATCATAAATACGAAACTAAATAAACATCAGTTAACTGCTGTAGATTTTAATATCAACTCACTGAATAAAAACCCCACAAGCAACTGGGTTCATTAACAAAAACAAACAAACGAACTAATAAACAAATCTTACTTTTATTTTTTTAATTTGTTTATATTAACACAGTATAATTAGTTAAAAAGTTCATAATATAAATAGCATTTCGGGCAGATTTCGACTACGCTTAACAACACCATTAAAAACCACGAGTACGAGAATTACTGAGACAACAACAACTTCGCTTAACAACGTCTTCACACATTTAATAAGTCCTGTTAAAGCTGGCATCATCATCGACAATACAACTGAACATTTCTCACCACCTTCCTGGTCATCAACATAAAATAATTACCACTTGGAACTAATACAATCCCATTCCGCCTCAGTGATGATACCCAAGTGAATTGCTACCATGGCATTCAATAACAATGATTGGCAGAGAGAATGTAACATGACAGTAACTCATCCGTCCATATATTCCAACAAAAATATTCAAAGCCTTTACAATAAACATTATATATCATCCGCTGAATGTTAAAAAGGCCACAGAAAGAAATGAAATATCCCTTGGTTAACCATCCTCCTCCACAAATTCAGTAACAAAAACATGATAAATGTTTGGATAAATACCCAATAAACTAGTGAAGGGTAATATTATAGTGGCTAGGATAAATACCCAATAAACTAGTGAAAGGTAATATTATAGTGGCTAGGATAAATACCCAATAAACTAGTGAAAGGTAATATTATAGTGGCTAGGATAAATACCCAATAAACTAGTGAAAGGTAATATTATAGTGGCTAGGATAAAGACCCAATAAACTAGTGAAAGGTAATATTATAGTGGCTAGGATAAAGACCCAATAAACTAGTGAAAGGTAATATTATAAAGGTTAGGATAAATACCCAATAATCTAGTGAAAGGCAGTATTATAGCGGTCATCAAGCTTCAGACAACTGAATTGTACTAACAGATTTAATGAAACAGAAGAGAATGTAAATAAGAGGCCTGGATAACACTCTCACAAACACTGGGCTGAAGTAAACTTGCTAAGAACAAAGAAATTATATTAACTAAACCAACTAAAGCTTCCATCCCAATTGCTGAAACGGTAAATAAAGTACATAACTTCTCGATTACATTCTAGGATGAATCCTAACTAGCAGAATCCTAAAATCATAATCCCAAGCTAGAGACTACCTCACTGATAGTTACCCAAGCACTTTATGCTCATCCCAGACTAACACTACAAGAGGTTACATCAATAAAATTTCTAAAAACCAAAGCAGGAAATAAGGCTAATGTATCACCATTCATATTTTAAGACAGCTGCTTTCACATACAACTTCAGCATTGTTTAACGAAAAAGAAGCAACCACAACTTCCCAGAAAGTTGCTCAGTTAACGAGGGTTATATGCCAGTCCATCAATTACCTGTTAATTAATATCGTGTCATTATTATCTAAAAGGAATATTGAAAACATAATACAGAATAAACGTTCTCATTCTAAACTACATTCTCCTAACTCTTGTCAGTTTGGTTATACTCCAGGAAAAAAAAAATGCGAATGACGCAGCTATAAAAATACTTGATCGAATCTATTCTCCTCTCGAGAAAAAAAAAAACATCCAGTGTGTTTATTGATGAAATTAAAGATTTTGTAAGAGTAGACTACAACATCCTGCTGCTTAAACTACAACATAATGGAATCAGAAGCCATGTTCCCATATGCATGAAATTCTACCTCAGTGACAGACATCAGCAGGGGACTATTAATGACAATACCTAAACGGCTAGGTCGGTTAAATGAAATAAACTATTGGTTAGGAATAGTTTTTGATTCTTGGAGGTGAGAAGTAGTGACTGTACTTTGAAGGAGGGGAGTACAGTGCCTGCACTCTGAAGGAGGGGAGTACAGTGCCTGCACTCTGAAGGAGGGGAGTACAGTGCCTGCACTCTGAAGGAGTGGAGTACAGTGCCTGCACTCTGAAGGAGGAGAGTACAGTGCCTGCACTCTGAAGGAGGAGAGTACAGTGCCTGCACTCTAAAGGAGGGGAGTACAATTCCTGCACTCTGAAGGAGGGGAGTACAGTGCCTGCACTCTGAAGGAGTGGAGTACAGTGCCTGCACTCTGAAGGAGTGGAGTACAGTGCCTGCACTCTGAAGGAGGGGAGTGCAATGCCTGCACTCTGAAGGAGGGGAGTACAGTGCCTGCACTCTGTAGGAGGGGAGAACAATGCCTGCACTCTGAAGGAGGGGAGTACAGTGCCTGCACTCTGAAGGAGGGGAGTACAATGCCTGCACTCTGAAGGAGGGGAGTACAGTGCCTGCACTCTGAAGGAGGGGAGTACAGTGCCTGCACTTTGAAGAAGGGGAGTACAATGCCTGCATTCTGAAGGAGGGGAGTATAGTGCCTGCACTCTGAAGCAGGGGAGTACAATGCCTGCATTCTGAAGGAGGGGAGTACAGTGCCTGCACTCTGAAGGAGGGGAGCATAGTGCCTGCATTCTGAAGGAGGGGAGAACAGTGCCTGCTCTCTGTAGGAGGGGAGTACAATGCCTGGACTCTGAAGGAGGGGAGTCCAGTGCCTGCACTATGAAGGAGAGCATAGTGCCTGCATTCTGAAGGAGGGGAGTACAGTGCCTGCACTCTGAAGGAGGGGAGCATAGTGCCTGCATTCTGAAGGAGGAGAGTACAGTGCATGCACTCTGTAGAAGGGGAGTACAATGCCTGGACTCAAAAGAAGGGGAGTACAGTGCATGCACTCTGAAGGAGGAGAGCATAGTGCCTGCATTCTGAAGGAGGGGAGTACAGTGCCTGCACTATGAAGGAGGGAAGTACAATGCCTGGATTCTGAAGGAGGGGAGTACAGTGCCTGCACTCTGAAGGAGGGGAGCACAGTGCCTGCATTCTGAAGGAGGGGAGTATAGTGCCTGCACTCTGAAGGAGGGAAGTACAATGCCTGCATTCTGAAGGAGGGGAATACAGTGCCTGCACTCTGAAGGAGGGGAGTACAGTGCCTGTATCGTAGGGGTTCTTAAATGGAGAAATCGCGGGTTGAAGGTAGACACACTTGTTGGATGGTAACATATATTGTCAGACTGAGATGATGAGGAATGGAGCCCAGTGCCTTGCCGTGTACTAGTCTGGATGGTCTGCCGCCGAGTGAGGGGGAGGCAGAGGTACGAGCCTACACATGCGCATCCCGTGACGTCACACAAAGTCACAGGCCTACAAGGGATCTCCTATCTAAAGCACATGGATGATACTAATATGCTATGCTATATAACACAGGGATCAGCAACTATGCTGACAGCTCGGTCATGTTACGTATGTCGTCTCGACATACACTACTATCTATAGGCTGAACAGGCAGGCGGTTCTGGGCTGATTCTATACAATAACAAATTCATATATAACTTAGAACTAATGGATGGTATCATAATGGATGTTACAACATGAGTTTTACGTATTGCATTACAAACTATAAGAACAAATCATTGTACAATATGGATGGAATTGATCGATCGATCTGTATTCAAGCACTCTACGGATTCCGAGGAAGAATAAATATATATATATAAGGTGAAATTAACAGCAAAGGCATCTGGTGCACTCAGACTATTACTGTCAAATTCTCAGAATACGGAGGGAACGTGAATACGAAAAAAAAAAAATTGAAAAACTAATCAGTTAATAACAAACAGTTGACAATTTACTTCATCTGGGACCTCTAGTTATACAGACTATGTACATTTAAACCCAATTCTGCGAGGGTGAGGTTTACATATGCAGAATGGTTATCATCTCTGGGAGGATCGAATTCCTCTGCAATGGCTAACACATGCCTTGACTGAGGGAGATCTGAACAAGTATCTACAAAAGATACTTGTGGGTTTCTCATTACTTGTCGAGTACGCAAGGAGTAACGACATTCAGGTTGGTTATCTGACTGAGTATCTGAGGTAGAGGGTACAGAGTCAAGAGGATTTTCAGCATCTGTCATATTAGTCTGGGTAGCAATATCATCAACATCGCATACCAATTTCATATGATCTAAATGCGATTCTTTGTACTTGCCCGTACTAATTTCTCTAACCTTATACTTATTACCAGAGATATGTTCTACAACTCGATAAGGTCCGACAAACTTTTGATCGAGCTTAGGCATTTCGGATGTTTTGTTAAAATTTGTCAGCATTACTCTTGAACCTACTTTGACTTTTGACGGCTTAGCACGGCTATTAGTTACTCTAGTAAATTCTGCTATTGATTTGTGAAGTGTTTCACGGATTTTTCTAAAAACACTCTGAGCCATGCTGGTACGAGTTGCTACGAAATCATCAGGGTTGTAATTAGGTTTCGGAGTGGAATATAACAACTCATAGGGTAAACGCTTGTCTACACCATACAATGCATAATGTGGAGTATCACCTATGGAAGCATTGTAAGCAGAATTTATGGCACAATGGACATCTGGTATGACTTCATCCCAAGTTTCACTATTGGGGTTGATAGTGGCTCTCAGGACATCAAGTACTTTCTTATTGGTTCTTTCGGCTAACCCATTGCTGGCAGGATGATGAGGAACAATGGTGGATTTAGAGATCTTGTATAAAGTACACAAATTTTCAAGAATCTCATTACAGAATTCACCTCCATTATCTGTTACTAAGGACTTAGGGGTGGTATGCCTGCAGATAATGCGTTCTTTAAACGCTTTAGCTACTGTCTCTGCAGTCTTATCTGCAATAGGAACTAACTCACAATATCTGGTGAAATGGTCTACCATAACACACAGATGTTTATTGCCTTGGAGGGAACATTTAAAATTGGTTAACAAATCAAGGGCAACTCTTTCCCATGGTTCGCTAGTGGTTGGGTACACTTGGATTGGATTAGGACCATTGACATTTCCTTTATGTTGCATACAGACACTACATTTCTTAACATACTCGGAAATGTCAGTTGCCATACGAGGCCAAAAGTATTTCATTCTGGCTTGTTTCACAGAACGATCTATACCAGGGTGTGCAACACCTGGTGCATCATGAACTAGCTGTAGAGCTACGTTCACTAGTGACTGTGGAATTACTAACTCGTCTGCTAGGAGTACTCAACTCGACTATTCGATACAGTAATTCTTGGCTCAATACAAAGTCACTAATGGGTGCTGGTGGCTTCACAGTAAGAAAAAGATCTTCCTGGAGCAGGAATCGAATCACACCAGACCACATGGGATCTGTTCTTTGGGCATTTTTGACATCCTCGACAGTAAATGGAGGATCTGCAGTAACTACACTAACGTGTCGCGATAAAGCATCTGCGACTACATTCGACTTGCCAAGTAAATGTTCAAAAGTGGGATTGAACTCTTGGACAGTCAAGGTCCATCTGGCTAACCTTCCAGTAGGCTGTTTGTTCTGGAATAAAGGTATCAGTTCTTTCTTACAGGAGGAATGAACAAACTCGGTGGAGTGGATGACTCCCCCCGGTTGAAAAAATTAACGTTATAACACGCAATATGAGCAAGGGAGAACGAATCTACTATCTCAAACTGCAAGCAATGGGAAAGGAAATGAATACAGTCAACAATGCTGATATTCAATCTGAGTCGCACACAGTGACACGAGGTATCAGCTATAAAGAAACTACACTTACAAACGTTAACAACGTGAAAGTTACTCGAGAAATAACTTCTTACAATGCACTGATTACTGTCAACTAGGATGGGATCACCATCTGAAACACAAGGAACAACAACAACACTCAAGTGAGCACACTAGCCACAGAAACGTCTTTCTGCAACGGCTTGTGGCATCAGCAAGAGATGGCATAACTCGTTGCAAGTAAAGTTCTTCTCAAAGCGTCCCCTGGGAAGGAACGAGTACTTGAACAAGTCGCCATCGCAAGGATAATAGTCTCAGCACTATCCTGCGTGCATGATATTGTGGCTGGAGTCCAGACAGGAGTGACAGTATTACTAGTGCCTGATCGCTCGGCTACGTTAATAAGTAATTCACGGATCTATAGGAACTTAATCTGAACTTCACATTTTGCAGCACTTTAACAAATCTCAGATACAAGCTGTGAGAACAAACACATTGCTCAAGGGCTAGGTATTGTCTTTCAGTCAGTAAGGAAATGTTGGTACTGTGGACTGATTCATACTGACTTTGACTGGAATGATACACTAAGTGAACGTTCAAAAGTGACTGGGACATGTTCTCAGGGAACTTACTCAAGGACATAAGGCAAGAAAAAATAGAAAGAATGACACAATAAGCTTAAACGGGAAGAAAATGCTTAACTATTCTGCATAAGTAATTAAAAGTTGACAGGTCACACAGTAAGTAAAGAACTCACACAAGAAAAATATTCAACTTAACAAACAACACTTTGAAAATCAAGAGAACTTGTACTTTACTCAAATCTAATTTGCTCAACTTTTACTTTAAATTGAATGAATGGCACAGTGAGTTGTCTTTACTTTCAATGCAACAGGGAAATACACAATAAAATGATAAATCAATCAAAAAAAAAATATTAAAATGGACTCAATAAATCTTGTGCAAAAAAAAATAAAACAGGCACAATTCACCGAAATAAAATAAAATGACAGAGACAGAATAAAATATTATGCACAGAACAGGGCATATGCAACTGCACTGAAATAAACTGTAGCAATATTGCAAATAATTGCTAATAAAAAAAAACACTGCTTAGAATCTCTGCAAGGAAAACTTTAGTGGCAACACAATATTTGCACAAGAATTATTGCAAAATGAGTCAATGTGCAATAATAAAAATTATAACACACAAGAAAAGAAATATATCAAGGAATGAACACTAACTCTTAACTGCACTCAAGCAACACTTAACAAGCAAAAGAACAATTTACTCTAAAAGAAGAACTTAAAAATTGCACTAAGAGTGAATTTGTTCAATGAAACATGAAAAATAATAGGTGCTAAAACACATAACAAAAAGTTTGAACACTTACAGTGATGCAGAACACAACACATCAACATAAACACAATACTAGAATTTTCTTGCAATGAAACTTGATGTGTGAAAAATTTTGTAAAAATGATTTCTTGCTTGCACAAAATAATGGCACTATTGTCTGTGGAAATAAGACAAATTAGACACTGGCTAAATGAAAGAATATGAACACAAGAATGTTCAACACACAGGGAACAAAACAAAAATACACACACGCTGGGAAGAAAAAAAAAATATAACAGACAACACTGAGTTGTGATGCAGAATATGAGGTGAAAAATTTACTGAAATACTTCACTGGAATACTGAGGACACAAGGTGATTCTGAAGTGTAACAAGTTCTATACTGCTCATATGTTGCACACACAACAAAGGAAAAACACTAAGTACTTACTTCAAGTGTATAAAAGACACACAACACAACAGATATAAGATAATGCACGAAAATTAACACTGAATAAAGGAGATTAAAAGAAATTAATGCAATCAGTACATGATAAACACTGAGTCTGATCAAGAGTCACTGAATGTCACTAAGAGAAAAATCACTGGAAACACAAAAGAAATGTCTCAACACTCGCAAATGTCTCTATGAAAAAAAATATTATCGCTGTAACGACTTGGTGAAGAATGAGGTTGATGGTAGTGGAGAGTAGAGGATTGTTTATGTGGTCTTGCTGCTGTCCTCTGCACACGTGATCGTAGAATTGCGCTTACATCGGCGATAGACACACACAGGAGGCTTTTAACGGTGGCACAAAACACACTCTAGCTCTTGACCCCCTATGTGGTCCTTAAAATATGGTGCTACAACCCTTAGTAGTTCACCAAAACACTGAAGAAGTAGGTGAGTGGGTAATGGCTGAGTGAGGCGTCTGAGGCCGCGTGGTGAGTGTAGTTGGGTTTGTGGGTTAACAGGGCTGAGACCGGCAATGGTGCGACACACGTGGTCGTGGGTGGCTGGGTCTATGGGTTGAACGGCGTAAGCCTCACTGAGAACAACCACACTGCCGCGAAAATATTTCTAAGCCGACTGGCTTAAAACAAACCCACGAAATACTACAGCACCACAAGGATGAAAAAGAACACTCAGAATTGCTTGGAGCTTGAATCACAAGCGATGAAGACTACTCACGTGGCTTGCTTGAGTACTGGGGTAAGACACCTGGGTTAGTTGCTAGCTGGCTTATCTTAACCCTTCACACAGAATAGCTTGATAACTTCTCACGATGAGCACAGCAGGGGTGGAAAGCTGGCTTGGCAGGCAAAAGAACTGGATGGGGTAGACTAGGCTCGACTGGGCTTCCTCACCACAGACTGGAAGCTGGCTTATTTTGCAAACTCGGGTCAACCCCTCGGGAGTGATGCAAATAAGCAGATACACTAATACAAAGAGACTGACCAGTGAATAATGTAGAAGCTGGTAGGAGCTTGGACGGGAGAACTGGCTTGAGGTAGCTGGCTGGCGTCAACCACGGTAGGCCTACTGGTGACACGAAATGGCCGTCTTGCTGGTCGAAATTTATCTCCAGAAATCGCTGTGATCGTCAGAATTACAGGCCCTCCGATGCCACCATTTATCATAGGGGTTCTTAAATGGAGATATCGCGGGTTGAAGGTAGACACACTTGTTGGATGGTAACATATATTGTCAGACTGAGATGATGAGGAATGGAGCCCAGTGCCTTGCCGTGTACTAGTCTGGATGGTCTGCCGCCGAGTGAGGGGGAGGCAGAGGTACGAGCCTACACATGCGCATCCCGTGACGTCACACAAAGTCACAGGCCTACAAGGGATCTCCTATCTAAAGCACATGGATGATACTAATATGCTATGCTATATAACACAGGGATCAGCAACTATGCTGACACCTGCACTCTGAAGGAGGGGAGCATAGTGCCTGCATTCTGAAGGAGGGGAGTACAGTGCTTACATTCTGAAGGAGGGGAGAACAATGCCTGCATTCTGAACAAGGGGAGTAGAGTGCCTGCACTCTGAAAGAGGGAAATACAGTGCCAGCACTCAGAAAGAGGGAAGTACAGTGCCTAAATTCTGAAGGAGGGAAATACAGTGCCTGCACTCTGAAGGAGGGGAGTACAGTGCCTGCACTCCGTAGGAGGGGAGTACAGTGCCTGTACTCTGAAGGTGGGAAGTACTGTACCTGCACTCTGAAGGAGGGAAGTACAGAGCCTGCACTATGAAGGAGGGAAGTACAGTGCCTGCACTCCGTAGGAGGGGAGTACAGTGCCTACACTCTGAAGGAGGGAAGTACAGAGCCTGCATTCTGAAGGAGGGAAGTACAGTGCCTCTTCTCTGAAGGAGAGGAGTACAGTGCCTGCACTCTACAAGAGGGAAGTACGGTGCCTGCACTCTGAACGAGGGAAGTACAGTGCCCGCACTCTGAAGGAGGGGAGTACAGTGCCTGCACTTTGAAGGAGGGGAGCATAGTGCCTGCATTCTGAAGGAGGGGAGTACAGTGCCTGCATTCTGAAGGAGGGGAGCACAATGCCTGCATTCTGAAAAAGAGGAGTACAGTGCCTGCACTCCGAAAGAGGTAAATACAGTGCCTGCAGTCTGAAAGAGGGAAGTACAGTGCCTGCATTCTGAAGGAGGGAAGAACAGTGCATGCACTCTGAAGGAGGGGAGTACAGTGCCTGCACTCTGAAGGAGGGAAGTACAGTGCCTGCACTCTTACGGAGAGAAGTACAGTACCTGCACTCTGAAGGAGGGGAGTACAGTGCCTGCACTCTGTAGGATGGGAGTACAGTGCCTGTACTCTGAAGGTGGGAAGTACAGTGCCTGCACGCTGAAGGAGGGAAGTACAGTGCCTGCACTATGAAGGAGGGAAGTACACTGCCTGCACTATGAAGGAGGGAAGTACAGTGCCTGCACTCTGAAGGAGGGGAGTACAGTGCCTGCACTTTGAAGGAGGGGAGAACAGTGTCTGCACTCTGAAGGAGGGGAGTACAGTGCCTGCACTCCGTAGGAAGGGAGTAGAGTGCCTGCACTCTGAAGGAGGGAGTACAGTTTCTGCACTCTGTAGGAGGAGAGTACATTGCCTGCACTCTGAAGGAGGGAAGTACAGTGCCTGCACTCTGTTGGAGGGGAGCACAGTGCCTGCACTCTGAAGGAGGGAAGTACAGTGCCTGCATTCTGAAGGAGGGGAGTACAGTGCCTGCACTCTGAAGGAGGGGAGTACGGTGCCTGCACTCTGAACGAGGGAAGTACAGTGCCCGCACTCTGAAGGAGGGGAGTACAGTGCCTGCACTTTGAAGGAGGGGAGCATAGTGCCTGCATTCTGAAGGAGGGAAGTACAGTGCCTGCACTCTGAAGGAGGGGAGTACAGTGCCTGCACTCTATAAGAGGGAAGTACGGTGCCTGCACTCTGAACGAGGGAAGTACAGTGCCCGCACTCTGAAGGAGGGGAGTACAGTGCCCGCACTTTGAAGGAGGGGAGCATAGCGCCTGCATTCTGAAGGAGGGAAGTACAGTGCATGCACTCTGAAGAAGAGGAGTACAGTACCTGCACTCTGAAAAAAAAGTACAGTGCCTGCATTCTGAAGGAGGGAAGTACAGTGCCCGCACTCTGAAGAAGAGGAGTACAGTACCTGCACTCTGAAAAAAAAGTACAGTGCCTGCATTCTGAAGGAGGGAAGTACAGTGCATGCACTCTGAAGGAGGGGAGTACAGTGCCTGCACTCTGAAGGAGGGAAGTACAGTGCCTGCACTCTGTAGGAGGGAAGTACAGTGCCTGCACTCTGAAGGAGGGAAGTACAGTGGCTGCACTCTGAAGGAGGGGAGTACAGTGCCTGCACTCTGTAGGAGGGGAGTACAGTGCCTGTACTCTGAAGGTGGGAAGTACAGTGCCTGCACTCTGAAGGGGGGAAGTACAGTGCCTGCACTATGAAGGAGGAAAGTACAGTGCTAGCACTCTGTAGGAGGGGAGTACAGTGCCTGCACTTTGTAGGAGGGGAGAACAGTGCCTGCACTCCGTAGGAGGGGAGTACAGTGCCTGCACTCTGAAGGAGGGAAGTACAGTGGCTGCACTCTGAAGGAGAGAAGTACAGTACCTGCACTCTGAAGGAGGGGAGTACAGTGCCTGCACTCTGTAGGAGGGGAGTACAGTGCCTGTATTCTGAAGGTGGGAAGTACAGTGCCTGCACTGTGAAGGAGGGAAGTATAGTGCCTGCACTCTGTAGGAGGGGAGTACAGTGCCTGCACTCTGAAGCAGGGAAGAACAGTGGCTGCACTCTGAAGGAGAGAAGTACAGTACCTGCACTCTGAAGGAGGGGAGTACAGTGCCTGCACTCTGTAGGAGGGGAGTACAGTGCCTGTATTCTGAAGGGGGGAAGTACAGTGCCTGCACTATGAAGGAGGGAAGTACAGTGCTAGCACTCTGTAGGAGGGGAGTACAGTGCCTGCACTCTGAAGGAGGGAAGTACAGTGTCTGCACTCTGAAGGAGGGAAGTATAGTGCCTTCACTCTGAAGGAGGGGAGTACAGTTCCTGCACTCTGTAGGAGAGAGTACAGTGCCTGCACTCTGAAAAAGGGAAGTACAGTGCCTGCACTCTGTAGGAGGAAAGTACAGTGCCTGCATTCTGAAGGAGTGAAGTACAGTGCCTGCACTCTGTAGGAGGAAAGTACAGTGCCTGCATTCTGAAGGAGTGAAGTACAGTGCCTGCACTCTGTAGGAGGAAAGTACAGTGCCTGCATTCTGAAGGAGGGAAGTACAGTGCCTGCACTCTGAAGGAGGGGAGTACAGTGCCTGCACTCTGAAAGAGGGAAGTACAGTGCCTGCACTCTGTAGGATGGGAGTACAGTGCCTGTACTCTGAAGGTGGGAAGTACAGTGCCTGCACGCTGAAGGAGGGAAGTACAGTGCCAGCACTATGAAGGAGGGAAGTACAGTGCCTGCACTCTGTAGGAGGGGAGTACAATGCCTGCACTCTGAAGGAGGGAAGTACAGTGGCTGCACTCTGAAGGAGAGAAGTACAGTACCTGCACTTTGAAGGAGGGGAGTACAGTGCCTGCACTCTGTAGGATGGGAGTACAGTGCCTGTACTCTGAAGGTGGGAAGTACAGTGCCTGCACGCTGAAGGAGGGAAGTACAGTGCCTGCACTATGAAGGAGGGAAGTACAGTGCCTGCACTCTGTAGGAGGGGAGTACAGTGCCTGCACTCTGAAGGGGGAAGTACAGTGGCTGCACTCTGAAGGAGAGAAGTACAGTACCTGTACTCTGAAGGAGGGGAGTACAGTGCCTGCACTCTGTAGGAGGGGAGTACAGTGCCTGTACTCTGAAGGTGGGAAATACAGTGCCTGCACTCTGAAGGGGGGAAGTACAGTTCCTGCACTATGAAGGAGGGAAGTACAGTGCTAGCACTCTGTAGGAGGGGAGTACAGTGCCTCACTCTGAAGGAGGGGAGTACAGTGCCTGCACTCTGAAGGAGGGGAGTGCAGTGCCTGCACTCTGTAGGAGGGGAGTAGAGTGCCTGCACTCTGAAGGAGGGAAGTACAGTGCCTGCACTCTGAAGTAGGGAGTACAGTTCCTGAACTCTGTAGGAGGGAGTACGGTACCTGCACTCTGAATGAGGGAAGTACAGTGCCTGCACTCTGTAGGAGGGAAGTACAGTGCCTGCATTCTGAAGGAGGGAAGTACAGTGCCTGGATTCTGAAGGAGGGAAGTACAGTGCCTGTACTCTGAAGGAGAGGAGTACAGTGCCTGCACTCTGAAAGAGGGGAGTACTGTTCCTGCACTCTGTAGGAGGGGAGTGCAGTGCCTGCACTCTGAAGAAGAGAAGTACAGTGTCTGCACTCTGAAGGAGGGAAGTACAGTGCCTGCACTCTGAAAGAGGAAGTACAGTGCCTGTTCTCTGAAGGAAGGGAGTACTGTGCCTACACTCTGAAGGAGGGAAGCACAGTGCCTGCACTCTGAACGAGAGAAGTACAGTGCCTGCACTCTGTAGGAGGGGAGTACAGTGCCTGCACTCTGAAGGAGGGAAGTACAGTGCCTGCACTCTGAAGGAGGGAAGAACAGTGCCTGCACTCTGAAGGAGGGAAGTACAGTGCCTGCACTCTGAAGGAGGGGAGTACAGTGCCTTCACTCTGAAAGAGGAAGTACAGTGCCTGCACTCTGAAGTAGGGAAGTACACTGCTTGCACTCTGAAGGAGGGGAGTACAGTGCCTACACTGTAGGTGGGGAATGGGGTACTGTTTGTAGTGATGTAGTGGTGACAGGTGGTTGAGGTTATATGGTGGGTGTTGATATGATAGGTATTAATTGTGATGGGTCCTGATTAAATTAGTGTAGGTTATGATAGGTTAAGGTAGGTTACCTAACGTCACCACAATGCCAATTAGAACAATTCACTCTTTCTTAGTGGGTATAGTAAGTAATTCATGCTCATCCTTATGATGCAAGACAATTGTAAAAATCTAAGGAGTAAATGTACTATGAGGAAACTCACTCTAACAGCAAGGGTAGCTTTAAAAACAGGGTAGATGTAATACATAAAGGAGACTTGTTTACCATGGGGCTAAGAGACTTAGTATATTTGCTTAACTGTTCTTGAAGCAGAGCAAAATAACTTAACAGAGGGAGTCCAAATGTACATTTGAATTTTGGAGACAACAGGGAGAAGAAATGAGAAAGAGATAGATAATAATTATTATCTTATGGCTACCATCCTTAAAATGTGTTTCTTTTTTTACTTTAAAATCATTTTACATTATAAAAAAATATATGCCACACAATATCGGTGCCTGCACTCTGAAGGAGGGGAGTACAGTGCCTGCACTCTGAAGGAGGGGAGTACAGTGCCTGCACTCTGAAGGAGGGGAGTACAGTGCCTGCACTCTGAAGGAGGGAAGTACAGTGCCTGCACTCTGAGGGAAGGAAATACAGTGCCTGCACTCTGAAGGAAGGAAATACAGTGCCTGCACTCTGAAGGAGGGGAGTACAGTGCCTGCACTCTGAAGGAGGGGAGTACAGTGCCTGCACTCTGAAGGAGGGGAGTACAGTGCCTGCACTCTGAAGGAGGGGAGTACAGTGCCTGCACTCTGAAGGAGGGGAGTACAGTGCCTACACTGTAGGTGGGGAGTGGGGCTAGACGTGGGAACAGTTCTTTTGGTACAAAGTTATAAATTTTTACATTAACATAAATGAAAAAATAAATTTATAACGTAAAAGAGAAAATTTTAGAAAGTATTTAAATGTAAATGTATACTTCTTAATTAACCAGTTTTACTTATTTGGTTTGACATATATTTACATATATATATATATATATATATATATATATATATATATCTTTGTATTTATATATATATATATATATATATATATATATATATATATATATATATATATATATATATATATGTATATATGTATGTATATATATGATATATATATATATATATATATATATATATATATATATATATATATATATATATATATGTATATATATATATATATATATATATATATATATATATATATATATATATATATATATATATATATATATATATATATATATTTATATATATATATATATGTATATATGTATGTATATATATATATATATATATATATATATATATATATAAATATATATATATATATATATATATATATATATGTATATATATATATATATATATATATATATATATATATATATATATATATATATATATATATATATATATATATATATATATATATATATATATATATATATACTGTTGAGTAGACTTCAGGATGTACATGTTTATAGAGGGGCCACAGATATATCAGATCACTTTCTAGTTGTAGCTATACTGAGAGTAAAAGGTAGATGGGATACAAGGAGAATAGAAGCATCAGGGAAGAGAGAGGTGAAGGTTTATAAACTAAAAGAGGAGGCAGTTAGGGTAAGATATAAACAGCTATTGGAGGATAGATGGGCTAATGAGAGCATAGGCAATGGGGTCGAAGAGGTATAGGGTAGGTTTAAAAATGTAGTGTTAGAGTGTTCAGCAGAAGTTTGTGGTTACAGGAAAGTGGGTGCGGGAGGGAAGAGGAGCGATTGGTGGAATGATGATGTAAAGAGAGTAGTAAGGGAGAAAAAGTTAGCATATAAGAAGTTTTTACAAAGTAGAAGTGATTCAAGGAGGGAAAAGTATATGGAGAAAAAGAGAGAGGTTAAGAGAGTGGTGAAGCAATGTAAAAAGAGAGCAAATGAGAGAGTGGGTGAGATGTTATCAACAAAATTTGTTGAAAATAAGAAAAAGTTTTGGAGTGAGATTAACAAGTTAAGAAAGCCTAGAGAACAAATGGATTTGTCAGTTAAAAATAGGAGAGGAGAGTTATTAAATGGAGAGTTAGAGGTATTGGGAAGATGGAGGGAATATTTTGAGGAATTGTTAAATGTTGATAGCATAAGAACATAAGAAAGGAGGAACACTGCAGCAGGCCTGTTGGCCCATACTAGGCAGGTCCTCTACAATTCATCCCACTAACAAAACATTTGCCCAACCCAATTTTCAATGCCACCCAAGAAACAAGCTCCGATGTGCAAGTCCCACTCAAATCCAACCCCTCCCACTCATGTACTTATCCAACCTAAATTTGAAACTACCCAAAGTCCTAGCCTCAATAACCCAACTAGGTAGACTGTTCCACTCATCAACTACCCTATTTCCAAACCAATACTTTCCTATGTCCTTTCTAAATCTAAACTTATCTAATTTAAATCCATTACTGCGGGTTCTCTCTTGGAGAGATATCCTCAAGACCTTGTTAATATCCCCTTTATTAATACCTATCTTCCACTTATACACTTCGATCAGGTCTCCCCTCATTCTTCGTCTAACAAGTGAATGTAACTTAAGAGCCTTCAATCTTTCTTCATAAGGAAGATTTCTAATGCTATGTATTAATTTAGTCATCCTGCGCTGAATGTTTTCTAACGAATTTATGTCCATTCTGTAATATGGAGACCAGAATTGAGCTGCATAATCTAGGTGAGGCCTTACTATTGATGTATAAAGCTGCAGTATGACCTCTGGACTTCTGTTGCTTACACTTCTTGATATAAATCCCAGTAATCTATTTGCCTTATTACGTACGCTTAGGCATTGCTGTCTTGGTTTAAGGTTGCTGCTTACCATAACCCCCAAGTCCTTTTCGCAATCTGTATGGCTAAGTTCTACATTATTTAACGTATAAGTGCTAGGGTTATGGACACTCCCGAGCTTCAGAACCTTGCATTTATCTACATTGAACTGCATCTGCCACTTTTCTGACCAAGAGTAGAGTTTGTCTAAATCCTCCTGAAGTTCCCTAACATCTACGTTTGAATCAATTATCCTACCTATCTTCGTGTCATCGGCGAATTTGCTCATATCACTAGCAATTCCTTCATCAAGATCATTGATATATATTATAAACAACAACGGGCCCAAGACTGATCCCTGTGGAACGCCACTTGTTACTGATCCCCACTCGGATTTAACCCCATTTATGGACACTCTCTGCTTCCTGTCTGTGAGCCATGACTCGATCCACGAGAGCACCCTTCCCCCAATGCCATGAGCTGCTACTTTCTTCAACAGTCTTTGGTGCGGAACTCTATCAAATGCCTTACTAAAATCTAAGTAAACAATATCAAATTCTTTATCGTGGTCAACAGCCTCAAAAGCTTTACTGAAGAAAGTTAATAAATTAGTTAGACAAGACCGGCCTCTTGTGAATCCATGCTGAGTATCATTAATCAAGCTATGCTTATCGAGATGGCTTCTTATAATCTCAGCTATAATTGACTCTAGCAACTTGCCTACAATTGAGGTCAGGCTTATTGGGCGGTAATTTGACGGTAACGACTTGTCCCCTGTTTTAAAAATAGGAATTACATTAGCCATCTTCCACATATCAGACACTACACCTGTTTGAAGAGATAAATTAAAAATATTAGTTAATGGTTCACAGACTTCCATTTTGCATTCCTTAAGAACCCTTGAAAAAACCTCATCAGGACCCGGTGACTTATTTTGCTTCAGTCGGTCTATCTGCTTCACAACCATTTCACTAGTGACTGTGATGTTACATAATTTATCTTCTTCTGATCCACTATAAAAATTAATTACCGGAATATTATTAGTGTCTTCCTGTGTAAAAACCGAGAGAAAATAATTATTTAAAATCGAGCACATTTCATTCTCTTTGTCAGTAAGATGCCCATAGTTATTTTTAAGGGGACCTATCTTATCTCTGACTTTTGTTCTATATACCTGGAAAAAACTTTTTGGATTAGTTTTAGAATCCCTAGCAACTTTAATTTCATAGTCCCTTTTAGCTTTTCTTATCCCCTTTTTTATGTCCCTCTTAATGTCAATATACTGATTCATAAGATGACCCTCGCCTCTTTTGATACGCCTATAAATTCCTTTCTTATGCCCTAGTAGATATTTCAGCCTATTATTCATCCATTTAGGGTCATTTCTATTTGATCTAATTTCCTTATAAGGGATAAACGTTCTTTGAGCAGCATGTATTGTGTTCAGAAAACTGTCATATTGATAGCTCTCTTCGTTACCCCAGTCAACAGATGATAAGTGTTCTCTAAGCCCATCGTAATCTGCTAAGCGAAAATCTGGGACTGTTACTGAGTTATCCCTACTATCATACTTCCATTCAATTCTAAATGTAATTGATTTGTGGTCGCTAGCACCCAGTTCCTCTGAAACTTCTAAATTATTAACAAGGGATTCATTGTTTGCCAGAACTAAGTCAAGCAGGTTATTTCCCCTTGTAGGTTCTGTCACAAACTGCTTCAAAAAACAATCCTGAACTACTTCTAAGAAATCGTATGATTCTAAATTCCCAGTCAAGAAATTCCAATCAATATGACTAAAGTTAAAGTCTCCTAGAATTACTACATTATCGTGCCTTGTGGCCCTAACAATTTCCTCCCATAGTAGTCTCCCTTGGTCCCTATCTAAATTTGGGGGACGGTATATCACACCTAAAATAAATTTTTCATGCCCCTCTGAAAATTCTATCCAAACAGACTCTGTATGTGTTACTTCAGACTTAATACCCGTTTTTATGCAACAGTTCAAGCGATCTCGGACATACAATGCCACCCCACCCCCCTTCCCGATACTTCTATCTACTTGGAACAATTTAAAACCCTGAATGTGACATTCTGCAGGCATGTCCCGACTTTTTGAATTAAACCACGTCTCAGTAATGGCAAATACATCTATGTTACCTGCACTAGCAACTAGTCTCAACTCGTCCATCTTATTCCTAGCACTGCGACTATTTGTGTAATAAATTTTTAATGACCCTCCTCTCTCTTTACCCTTCCTGCTCCTTTCTATTATTCCACTAAACCTATTTCTGTCCTTGTCAATTAGTGCCACTGGCTTTCCAATATCCACCTCATTTTGCCTATTACTAGTTCTCCTAGTACTCATGTTACTACCCTGCGACTTCACAGTTTTCCCGCCAAAACCCATACCACTAACTATTCCTAGTTTAAAGACCTGCTGTGATTTCGTGTATAGGACAAGGAGGAATAACATCTTGTAGGAGTGAGAAAGAGCCAGTTGTGAGTGTGGGGGAAGTTCGTGAGGCAGTAGGTAAAGTGAAAGGGGGTAAGGCAGCCGGGATTGATGGGATAAAGATAGAAATGTTAAAAGCAGGTGGGGATATAGTTTTGGAGTGGTTGGTGCAATTATTTAATAAATGTATGGAAGAGGGTAAGGTACCTAGGGATTGGCAGAGAGCATGCATAGTTTCTTTGTATAAAGACAAAGGGGATAAAAGAGAGTGCAAAAATTATAGGGGGCTAAGTCTGCTGAGTATACCTGGTAAAGTGTATGGTAGAGTTATTATTGAAAGAATTAAGAGTAAGACGGAGAATAGGATAGCAGGTGAACAAGGAGGCTTTAGGAAAGGTAGGGGGTGTGTGGACCAGGTGTTTACAGTGAAACATATAAGTGAACAGTATTTAGATAAGGCTAAAGAGGTCTTTGTGGCATTTATGGATTTGGAAAAGGCGTATGACAGGGTGGATAGGGGGGCAATGTGGCAGATGTTGCAAGTGTATGGTGTAGGAGGTAGGCTACTGAAAGCAGTGAAGAGTTTTTACGAGGATAGTGAGGCTCAAGTTAGAGTATGTAGGAAAGAAGGAAATTATTTCCCAGTAAAAGTAGGCCTTAGACAAGGATGTGTGATGTCACCGTGGATGTTTAATATATTTATAGATGGGGTTGTAAGAGAAGTAAATGCGAGGGTCTTAGCAAGAGGCGTGGAGTTAAAAGATAAAGAATCACACATAAAGTGGGAGTTGTCACAGTTGCTCTTTGCTGATGACACTGTGCTCTTGGGAGATTCTGAAGAGAAGTTGCAGAGATTGGTGGATGAATATGGTAGGGAGTGCAAAAGAAGAAAATTAAAGGTGAATACAGGAAAGAGTAAGGTTATGAGGATAACAAAAAGATTAGGTGATGAAAGATTGAATATCAGATTGGAGAGGGAGAGTATGGAGGAGGTGAATGTATTCAGATATTTGGGAGTGGACGTGTCAGCGGATGGGTCTATGAAAGATGAGGTGAATCATAGAATTGATGAGGGGAAAAGAGTGAGTGGTGCACTTAGGAGTCTGTGGAGACAAAGAACTTTGTCCTTGGAGGCAAAGAGGGGAATGTATGAGAGTATAATTTTACCAACGCTTTTATATGGGTGTGAAGCATGGGTGATGAATGTTGCAGCGAGGAGAAGGCTGGAGGCAGTGGAGATGTCATGTCTGAGGGCAATGTGTGGTGTGAATATAATGCAGAGAATTCGTAGTTTGGAAGTTAGGAGGAGGTGCGGGATTACCAAAACTGTTGTCCAGAGGGCTGAGGAAGGGTTGTTGAGGTGGTTCGGACATGTAGAGAGAATGGAGCGAAACAGAATGACTTCAAGAGTGTATCAGTCTGTAGTGGAAGGAAGGCGGGGTAGGGGTCGGCCTAGGAAAGGTTGGAGAGAGGGGGTAAAGGAGGTTTTGTGTGCGAGGGGCTTGGACTTCCAGCAGGCATGCGTGAGCGTGTTTGATAGGAGTGAATGGAGACAAATGGTTTTTAATACTTGACGTGCTGTTGGAGTGCGAGCAAAGTAACATTTATGAAGGGGTTCAGGGAAACCGGCAGGCCGGACTTGAGTCCTGGAGATGGGAAGTACAGTGCCTGCACTCTGAAGGAGGGGTGTTAATGTTGCAGTTTAAAAACTGTAGTGTAAAGCACCCTTCTGGCAAGACAGTGATGGAGTGAATGATGGTGAAAGCTTTTCCTTTTCGGGCCACCTTGCCTTAGTGGGAATCGGCCAGTGTGATAATAAATAAATAAATATATATATATATATATATATATATATATATATATATATATATATATATATATATATATATATATATATATGTATATATATATATATATATATATATATATATATATATATATATATATATATATATATATATATATATATATATATATATATATATATATATATATGTATACAGTATATATACATATATATGTATGATTCTTTATCTTTTAACTCCACGCCTCTTGCCAAGACCCTCGCATTTACTTCTCTTAAAGCCCCATCTATAAATATATTAAACGACCACGGTGACATCACACATCCTTGTCTAAGGCCTACTTTTACTGGGAAATAATCTCCCTCTTTCCTACATACTCTAATTTGAGCCTCACTATCCTCGTAAAAACTCTTCACTGCTTTCAGTAACCTACCTCTTACACCATACACCTGCAACATCTGCCACATTGCCCCCCAATCCACCCTGTCATACGCCTTTTCCAAATCCATAAATGTCACAAAAACCTCTTTAGCCTTATCTAAATACAATTCACTTATATGTTTCACTTTAAACACCTGGTCCACACACCCCCTACCTTTCCTAAAGCCTCCTTGTTCATCTGCTATCCTATTCTCCTTCTTACTCTTAATTCTTTCAATGATAACTCTACAATACACTTTACCAGGTATGCTCAACAGACTTATCCCCCTATAATTTTTGCACTCTCTTTTGTCTCCTTTGCCTTTATAGAAGGGAATTATGCATGCTCTCTGCCAATCCCTAGGTACCTTACCGTCTTCCATACATTTATTAAATAATTGCGCCAACCACTCCAAAACTATATCCCCACCTGCTTTTAACATTTCTATCTTTATCCCATCAATCCCGGCTGCCTTACCCCCTTTCATTTTACCTACTGCCTCACGAACTTCCCCCACACTCACAACTGGCTCTTCCTCACTCCTACAAGATGTTATTCCTCCTTGCCCTATACACGAAATCACAGCTTCCCTATCTTCATCAACATTTAACAATTCCTCAAAATATTCCCTCCATCTTCCCAATACCTCTAACTCTCCATTTAATAACTCTCCTCTCCTATTTTTAACTGACAAATCCATTTGTTCTCTAGGCTTCCTTAACTTGTTAATCTCACTCCAAAGCTTTTTTCTTATTTTTAACAAAATTTGTTGATAACATCTCACCCACTCTCTCATTTGTTCTCTTTTTACATTGCTTCACCTCTCTCTTTTTCTCCATATACTCTTCCCTCCTTGCATCACTTCTACTTTGTAAAAACTTCTCATATGCTAACTTTTTCTCCCTTACATCATCATTCCACCAATCGCTCCTCTTCCCTCCCGCACCAACTTTCCTGTAACCACAAACTTCTGCTGAACACTCTAACACTGCATTTTTAAACCTACCCAATACCTCTTCGACCCCATTACCTATGCTCTCATTAGCCCATCTATCCTCCAATAGCTGTTTATATCTTACCCTAACTGCCTCCACTTTTAGTTTATAAATTTCACCTCTCTCTTCCCTGATGCTTCTATTCTCCTTGTATCCCATCTACCTTTTACTCTCAGTGTAGCTACAACTAAAAAGTGATCTGATATATCTGTGGCCTCTCTATAAACATGTACATCCTGAAGTCTACCCAACAGTCTTTTATCTAGCAATACATAATCCTGCAAACTACTTTCATTTCGTCCTACATCATATCTTGTATACTTGTTTATCCTCTTTTTCTTAAAATATGTATTACCTATAACTAAACCCCTTTCTATACAATGTTCAATCAAAGGGCTCCCATTATCATTTACACCTGGCACCCCAAACTTACCTACCACACCCTCTCTAAAAGTTTCTCCTACTTTAGCATTCAGGTCCCCTACCACAATTACTCGCTCACTTGGTTCGAAGGTTCCTATACATTCACTTAACATCTCCCAAAATCTCTCTCTCTCCTCTACATTCATTTCTTCTCCAGGTGCATACACGCTTATTATGACCCACTTTTCGCATCCAACCTTTACTTTAATCCACATAATTCTTGAATTTACACATTCATATTCTCTTTTCTCCTTCCATAACTGATCCTTCAACATTACTGCTACCCCTTCCTTAGCTCTAACTCTCTCAGATACTCCAGATTTAATCCCATTTATTTCCCCCCACCGAAACTCCCCTACCCCCTTCAGCTTTGTTTCGCTTAGGGCCGGGACATCCAACTTCTATTCATTCATAACATCAGCAATCATCTGTTTCTTGTCATCCACACTACATCCACGCACATTCAAGTACCCCAGTTTTATAAAGTTTTTCTTCTTCTCTTTTTGAGTAAACGTCTACAGAAGGGGTTACTAGCCCATCGCTCCCAACATTTAGTCGCCTCATACGACACGCATGGCTTACGGAGGAAAGATTCTTTTCCACTTCCCAATGGACAATAGAAGAAATAAAGCAGAGCAAGAGCTATTTAGAAAAAAAGAGAAAAACCTAGATGTATGTATATATATATGCATGTGCGTGTGTGTGAAGTGTGACCAAAGTGTAAGTAGGAGTAGCAAGATATATATATATATATATATATATATATATATATATATATATATATATATATATATATATATATATATTACATATATATTTATTTACATATATATATATATATATATATATATATATATATATATATATATATATATATATATATGTATATATGTATATATATATATGTGTATATATGTATATATATATGTATATATATATAATTATATATATGTATATATATATATATATATGTATATATATATATATATTATATACATATAATGTATATATATATATGTATATATATATATATATGTATATATATATATATATATATATATGTATATATAATGTATATATACGTATATTAGACCAATCTTATGATTGATCTCTTATTTTCCCATTGACCACATTGTTATAATGCATTCCCCAGGCATAATCTTTCACGGAAATTTTAATTTTTTAACAATGAATTTAAAAAAAGTATACCCAGATGAGTCTCTCTCATCTTTTTTTCCTCCCTATTCAATCTGTTATCTTTTCCTTCCTCTCTGACATTCCTCTCGCTGCACTTTCACATCGCGTCTGACATAACACTACAGTGGCAACAGCACTTGGAATGTCTAACCCTCCCTCTCTCTCTCCATCACATTATCTCTAACACAACACTACACAGCAGTAAAAAAGAGTTTCTCACTACCACACTGCATCTAAAAACACTACAAAACCAAAAGCAACTGAAGTACGTCGCTCGCTGTCCCTCCCACTGCATGGCCAACATTGTAACTATAAATGTTCACCACCTTTCTGTTACTGTTATGGTGGGAAGAACGACGTACGACGTGAGCATTATTGACGAAAAGTGAGTCGGAATAAATTATATTTTTTTTTTTACCTGGATTTTGCAGTTGGGGGGGGTGGGTATGAAATTGGTTGGTTAATGGGACCTATCTACTACACGAGGGTCTGTAAGGTTTCGTGTCAACTATTCAACATTAGTCAAGAATAATTTAATCCCATGAGAATTTATTAAGGTAACATGTCAGCGTAATTGCTCGGGGAGACATAGACACCTCTCCATATACAGGTTTTCTTGGTATAAGAGGGGGAAGATCCTGCACTCCACCAGCTGCATTCTGCCAGCTGCACTCCACCAGCTGCGTCCTACCAGCTGCACTCCACCAGCTGCATCCTACCAGCTGCACTCCACCAGCTGCGTCCTACCAGCTGCACTCCACCAGCTGCATCCTACCAGCTGCACTCCACCAGCTGCGTCCTACCAGCTGCACTACACCAGCTGCGTCCTACCAGCTGCACTCCACCAGCCGCGTCCTACCAGCTGCACTCCACCAGCTGCATCCTACCAGCTACACTCCACCTGCTGCGTCCTACCAGCTGCACTCCACCAGCTGCATCCTACCAGCTGCATCCTACCAGCTGCATCCTACCAGCTGCACTCCACCAGCTGCATCCTACCAGCTGCACTCCACCAGCTGCATCCTACCAGCTGCACTCCACCAGCTTCATCCTACCAGTTGCACTCCACCAGCTGCATCCTAACAGTTGCACTCCACCAGCCGCACACTACCAGCTGCACCCACCAGCTGCAATCTTCCAGCTGCACTCCACCAGCTGCATCCTACCAGCTGCATCCTACTAGCTGCACTCCACCAGCTGCATCCTACCAGCTGCACTCCACCAGCTGCATCCTACCAGCTGCACTCCACCAGCTTCATCCTACCAGTTGCACTCCACCAGCTGCATCCTACCAGTAGCACTCCACCAGCCGCACACTACCAGCTGCACCCACCAGCTGCAATCTTCCAGCTGCACTCCACCAGCTGCATCCTACCAGTTGCACTCCACCAGCTGCATCCTACCAGTTGCACTCCACCAGCTACACCCCACCAGATGCACCCACCAGCTGCATCCTACCAGCTGCACTCTACCAGCTGCATCCTACCAGTTGTACCCACCAGCTGCACCCACCAGCTGCACCCACCAGCTGCATCCTACCAGCTGCAGCCTACCAGCTGCATCCTACCAGCTGCACCCACTAGCTGCATCCTACCAGCTGCACTCCACCAGCTGCATCCTATTAGCTGCGCCCACCAGCTACCTGGAGGTTACCTGGAGGTTATTCCAGGGATCAACGCCCAAGCGACCCGGTCCATGACCAGCCCTCCCGATGGATCAGGGCCTGATCAACTAGGCTGTTACTGCTGGCCGCACGCAGTCCAACGTACGAGCCACAGCCCGGGTGATCAGGCACTGACTTAAGGTATCTGTCCAGCTCTCTCTTGAAGGCAGCCAGGGGTTTATTGGCAATTCCCCTAATGCTTGATGGGAGGCTGTTGAACAGTTTTGGGCCCCGGACACTTATGGTGTTTTCCCTTAGTGTACCAATGGCGCCCCTACTTTTTATTGGGGGCATTTTGCATCGCCTGCCCAGTCTTTTACTTTCGTAGGGAGTGATTTCTGTGTGCAGATTTGGGACCATTCCTTCCAGGATTTTCCAAGTGTAGATTATGATATATCTCTCCCTCCTGCGTTCCAACGAGTACAAGTCAAGTGCTTCCAAGAGTTCCCAGTAGTTAAGGTGCTTGACAGAACTTATACGTGCAGTAAAGGATCTCTGTATACTCTCTAGATCTGCGATTTCACCTGCTTTGAATGGAGATGTTAATTTACAGCAGTATTCCAGCCTAGAGAGAGCAAGTGATTTGAAAAGGATCATCATTGGCTTGGCATCTCTCGTTTTGAACGTTCTCATTATCCATCCTATCATTTTCTTTGCACGTGCGATCGTGGCACTGTTGTGATCCTTGAAAGTGAGATCCTCAGACATTATTACTCCCAGGTCCCTTCCCACCACCTGCATCCTACCAGCTGCCCTCTACCAGATGCATCCTACAAGCTGCACCCACCAGCTGCACCCACCAGCTGCATCCTACCATCTGCACTCCACCAGCTGCATCCTACCAGCTGCACCCACCAGCTGCATCCTACCAGCTGCATTCTACCAGCTGCATCCTACCAGCTGCACTCCACTAGCTGCATCCTACCAGCTGCACCCCCAGCTACACCCACCAGCTGCACCCACCAGCTGCAACCACCAGCTGCATCCTACCAGCTGCACTCCACCAGCTGCATCCTACCAGCTGCACCTACCAGCTGCATCCTACCAGCTGCACCCACCAGCTGCATCCTACCAGCTGCACTCCACCAGCTGCATCCTACAAGCAGCACTCCACCAGCTGCATCCTACCAGCTGCATCCTACCAGCTGCATCCTACCAGCTGCATCCTACCAGCTGCATCCTACCAGCTGCACTCCACTATCTGCATCCTACCAGCTGCACTCCACCAGCTGCACCCACCAGCTGCACTCCACTAGCTGCATCCTACCAGCTGCATCCTACTAGCTGCATCCTACCAGCTGCATCCTACAAGCTGCGCTCCACTAGCTGTATCCTACCAGCTGCACTCCATCAGCTGCATCCTACCAGCTGCACTCCACCAGCTGCTTCCTACCAGCAGCACTCCACCAGCTGCACCCTACCAGCTGCATCCTACCAGCTGCATCCCACCAGCTGCACCCACAAGCTGCACCCTACCAGCTGCACCCACCAGCTGCACCCTACCAGCTGCATTCTACAAGCTGCATCCTACCAGCTGCACTCCACTAGCTGCATCCTACCAGCTGCACCCCCGAGCTACACCCACCAGCTGCACCCACCAGCTGCACCCACCAGCTGCACCCACCAGCTGCACCCACCAGCTGCACCCACAAGCTACAACCACCAGCTGCAACCACCAGCTGCACCCACCAGCTGCACCCACCAGCTGCACCCACCAGCTGCACCCACCAGCTGCACCCACCAGCTGCACCCACCAGCTGCACAAACCAGCTGCACCCACCAGCTGCACCAACCAGCTGCACCCACCAGCTGCACCCTACCAGCTGCACTCACCAGCTGCACTCCACTAGATGCATCCTACCAGCTGCACCCCCAGCTGCACCCACCAGCTGCATCCTACCAGCTGCATCCTACCAGCTGCACTCCACCAGCTGCACCCACCAGCTGCCCCCACCAGCTGAACCCACCAGCTGCACCCACCAACTGCACTCCACTAGCTGCATCCTACCAGCTGCACCAATAGCTGCACCCACCAGCTGCATCCTACCAGCTGCATCCTACCAGCTGCACTCCACCAGCTGCACCCACCAGCTGCACCCACCAGCTGCACCCACCAGCTGCACCCACCAGCTGCTCCCACCAGCTGCACCCACCAGCTGCACCCACCAGCTGCACCCACCAGCTGCACCCACCAGCTGCACCCACCAGCTGCACCCACCAGCTGCACCCACCAGCTGCACCCACCAGCTGCACCCACCAGACCACCAGCTGCACCCACCAGCTGCACCACCAGCTGCACCCACCAGCTGCACCCACCAGCTGCACCCACCAGCTGCACCCACCAGCTGCACCACCAGCTGCACCCAACAGCTGCACCACCAGCTGCACCCACCAGCTGCACCACCATCTGCACCACCAGCTGCACCCACCAGCTGCACCCACCAGCTGCACCACCAGCTGCACCCACCAGCTGCACCACCAGCTGCACCCACCAGCTGCACCCACCAGCTGCACCACCAGCTGCACCCACCAGCTGCACCACCAGCTGCACCCACCAGCTGCACCACCAGCTGCACCACCAGCTGCACCCACCAGCTGCACCCACCAGCTGCACCACCAGCTGCACCCACCAGCTGCACCCAGCTGCAGCTGCACCCACCAGCTGCACCACCAGCTGCACCCGCCAGCTGCACCACCGGCTGCACCACCAGCTGCACCCACCAGCTGCACCCACCAGCTGCACCCACCAGCTGCACCACCAGCTGCACCCACCAGCTGCACCCACCAGCTGCACCCACCAGCTGCACCCACCAGCTGCACCCACCAGCTGCACCACCAGCTGCACCCACCAGCTGCACCCACCAGCTGCACCACCAGCTGCACCCACCAGCTGCACCCACCAGCTGCACCCACCAGCTGCACCCACCAGCTGCACCCACCAGCTGCACCCACCAGCTGCACCCACCAGCTGCACCACCAGCTGCACCCACCAGCTGCACCCACCAGCTGCACCCACCAGCTGCACCCACCAGCTGCACCCACCAGCTGCACCCACCAGCTGCACCACCAGCTGCACCCACCAGCTGCACCACCAGCTGCACCCACCAACTGCACCCACCAGCTGCACCCACCAGCTGCACCCACCAGCTGCACCCACCAGCTGCACCCACCAGCTGCACCCACCAGCTGCACCCACCAGCTGCACCCACCAGCTGCACCCACCAGCTGCACCCACCAGCTGCACCCACCAGCTGCACCCACCAGCTGCACCCACCAGCTGCACCCACCAGCTGCACCCACCAGCTGCACCCACCAGCTGCACCCACCAGCTGCACCCACCAGCTGCACCCACCAGCTGCACCCACCAGCTGCACCACCAGCTGTACCCACCAGCTGCACCACCAGCGGCACCACCAGCTGCACCCACCAGCTGCACCCACCAGCTGCACCACCAGCTGCACCCACCAGCTGCAGCTGCACCACCAGCTGCACCCACCAGCTGCACCCACCAGCTGCACCACCAGCTGCACCCCAGCTGCACCACCAGCAGCTGCACCACCAGCTGCACCCCAGCTGCAACACCAGCTGCACCACCAGCTGCACCACCAGCTGCACCACCAGCTGCACCCACCAGCTGCACCACCAGCTGCACCACCAGCTGCACCCACCAGCTGCACCACCAGCTGCACCACCAGCTGCACCCACCAGCTGCACCCACCAGCTGCACCACCAGCTGCACCCACCAGCTGCACCCACCAGCTGCACCACCAGCTGCACCCACCAGCTGCACCCACCAGCTGCACCCACCAGCTGCACCCACCAGCTGCACCACCAGCTGCACCCACCAGCTGCACCACCAGCTGCACCCACCACTGCACCACCAGCTGCACCCACCGCTGCACCCACCAGCTGCACCACCAGCTGCACCCACCAGCTGCACCACCAGCTGCAGCTGCACCCACCAGCTGCAGCTGCACCCACCAGCTGCACCCACCAGCTGCACCACCAGCTGCACCCACCAGCTGCACCCACCAGCTGTACCACCAGCTGCACCCACCAGCTGCACCCACCAGCTGCACCCACCAGCTGCACCCACCAGTTGCACCAACAGCTGCACCCACCAGCTGCACCACCAGCTGCACCCACCAGCTGCACCACCAGCTGCACCCACCAGCTGCACCACCAGCTGCACCCACCAGCTGCACCACCAGCTGCACCCACCAGCTGCACCCACCTGCTGCACCCACCAGCTGCACCACCAGCTGCACCCACCAGCTGCACCACCAGCTGCACCCACCAGCTGCACCACCAGCTGCACCCACCAGCTGCACCACCAGCTGCACCACCAGCTGCACCCACCAGCTGCACCCACCAGCTGCACCCACCAGCTGCACCACCAGCTGCACCCACCAGCTGCACCACCAGCTGCACCCACCAGCTGCACCCACCAGCTGCACCACCAGCTGCACCCACCAGCTGCACCACCAGCTGCACCACCAGCTGCACCCACCAGCTGCACCCACCAGCTGCACCCACCAGCTGCACCACCAGCTGCACCACCAGCTGCACCCACCAGCTGCACCCACCAGCTGCACACACCAGCTGCACCACCAGCTGCACCACCAGCTGCACCCACCAGCTGCACCCACCAGCTGCACCACCAGCTGCACACACCAGCTGCACCCACCAGCTGCACACACCAGCTGCACCTACAGCTGCACCACCAGCTGCACCACCAGCTGCACCACCAGCTGCACCCCCCAGCTGCACCACCAGCTGCACCACCAGCTGCACCACCAGCTGCACCCACCAGCTGCACCACCAGCTGCAATACCAGCTGCACCACCAGGTGCACCACCAGGTGCACCCACCAGCTGCACCACCAGCTGCACCCACCTGCTGCACCCACCAGCTGCACCACCAGCTGCACCCACCAGCTGCACCACCAGCTGCACACCAGCTGCACCACCAGCTGCACCCACCTGCACCCACCAGCTGCACCCACCAGCTTCACCCACGCGCTGCACCACCAGCTGCACCACCAGCTGCACCACCAGCTGCACACACTGCACCACCAGCTGCACCCACCAGCTGCACCACCAGCTGCACCCACCAGCTGCACCACCAGCTGCACCCACCAGCTGCACCACCAGCTGCACCACCAGCTGCACCCACCAGCTGCACCACCAGCTGCACCACCAGCTGCACCCACTAGCTGCACCACCAGCTGCACCCACCAGCTGCACCACCAGCTGCACCACCAGCTGCACCCACCAGCTGCACCACCGGCTGCACCACCAGCTGCACCACCAGCTGCACCACCAGCTGCACCCACCAGCTGCACCACCAGCTGCACCCACCAGCTGCACCACCAGCTGCACCCACCAGCTGCACCACCAGCTGCACCCACCAGCTGCACCACCAGCTGCACACACCAGCTGCACCCACCAGCTGCACCCACCAGCTGCACCCACCAGCTGCACCACCAGCTGCACCACCAGCTGCACCACCAGCTGCACACACCAGCTGCACCACCAGCTGCACCCACCAGCTGCACCCTCCAGCTGCACCCACCAGCTGCACCACCAGCTGCACCACCAGCTGCACCACCAGCTGCACCACCAGCTGCACCACCAGCTGCACCACCAGCTGCACCACCAGCTGCACACACGTGTATAAAATAAACTCAAAATATATATACATTTGGGAAAAAAATAATAGCGAAAAATTACATATACAATATTGTCTTAGGAAAATTTTTTATATTTTTATTTAAATTTCTCACCTAATTGTGGTTGGAGGGGTCGAGACTCAGCTCCTGGCCCCGCTTCTTCACTGAACGCTACTAGGTCCTCTCTCTCTCTGCCCCATGAGCTTTATCATACCTCATCTTAAAGCTATGTATGGTTCCTGCCTCCACTACGTCACTTGCTAGACTGTACTCACCTAGTTGTGGTTGCAGGGGTCGATTCATAGCTCCTGGCCCCGCCTCTTCACTGGTCGCTACTAGGTCACTCTCCCTGAACCGTGAGCTTTATCGTACCTCTGCTAAAAGCTATGTATGGAACCTGCCTCCACTACATCGCTTCCCAAACTATTCCACTTCCTGACTACTCTGTGGCTGAAGAAATACTTCCTAACATCCTTGTGATTCATCTGTGTCTTCAACTTCCAACTGTGTCCCCTTGTTGCTGTGTCCAATCTCTGGAACATCCTGTCTTTGTCCACCATGTCAATTCCTCTCAGTGTTTTTTATGTCGTTATCATGTCCCCCATATCTCTCCTGTCATCCAGTGTCGTCAGGTTGATTTCCCTTAACCTCTCCTCGTAGGACATACCTCTTAGCTCTGGGACTAGTCTTGTTGCAAACCTTTGCACTTTCTCTAGTTTCTTTACGTGCTTGGCTAGGGGTGGGTTCCAAACTGGTGCCGCATACTCCAATATGGGCCTAACGTACACGGTGTACAGGGTCCTGAACGATACCTTATTAAGATGTCGGAATGCTGTTCTGAGGTTTGATAGGCGCTCATATGCTGCAGCAGTTATTTGGTTGATGTGCACTTCAGGAGATGTGCCTGGTGTTATACTCACCCCAAGATCTTTTTTCCTTGATTGAAGTTTGTAGTCTCTGGCCCCCCTAGACTGTACTCTGTCAGTGGTCTTCTTTGCCTTTCCCCAATCTTCATGGCTTTACACTTGGTGGGTTTGAACTCAAGGAGCCAATTGCTGGACCAGGTCTGCAGTCTGTCCAGATCCCTTTGTAGTTCTGCCTGGTCTTCGTCAGAATGAATTCTTCTCATCAACTTCACATCATCTGTAAACAGGAACACTTCGGAGTCTATTCCTTCTGCTATGTCGTTCACAAATACCAGAAACAGCATTGGTCCTAGGACTGACCCCTGTGGGTCCCCACTCGTCACAGGTGCCCACTCTGACACCTCGACACGTATCATGACTCGCTGCTGTCTTCTTGACAATTATTCCCTAATCCATTGTAGTGCCTTCCCTGTTATCCCTGCTTGGTCCTCCAGTTTTTGCACTAATCTCTTGTGTAGAACTGTGTCAAACGCCTTCTTACAGTCCAAGAAAACGCAATCTACTCATCCCTCTCTCTCTTGTCTTACTGCTGTCACCCTGTCATAGAACTCCAGTAGGTTTGTGACACAGGATTTCCCGTCCCTGAAACCATGTTGGCTGCTGTTGATGAGATCATTCCTTCCTAGATGTTCCACCACTCTTCTTCTGATAATCTTCTCCATGACTTTGCATACTATACATATCAGTGACACTGGTCTGTAGTTTAGTGCTTCGTGTCTGTCTCCTTTTTTAAAAACTGGGACTACATTTGCTGTCTTCCATACCTCAGGTAATCTCCCTGTTTCGATAGATGTGTTGAATATTGTTGTTAGAAGTACACATGGCGCCTCTGCTCCCTGCAAGTTCTCTGTCCCACTGTGCGCGTGTGTGTGTGTGTGTGTATGTGTGTGTGTGTGTGTGTGTGTGACTGACCTCTGTGACATGCTTGCATCTGCCACAACAATCTGTGAGCCTACCGTCTCATCCACCCTTCATCGCCTCCGCGGCTCGGTCCATGACCAGGCCTCCCGGTGGATCAGGGCCTAATCAACTAGGTGTTACTGTTGGCCGTACGTTGTCTAACGCACGAACCACAACCCGGGTGATGCGGCACTGACTTTAGGTATCTGTCCAGCTCCCTCTTGAAGGCAGCCAGTAGTCTATTAGAAATTCCTCTTATGCCTGGTGGGAGGCTGTTAAACAGTTTTAGGCCCTGGACACATATTGTGTTTCTTTTAATGTACTAATGGTGCCCCTACTTTTCATTGGGGGTATGTTGCATCGTCTGCCAAGTCTTTTGCTTTCATAGGGAGTGATTTCTGTGTGCAGATTAGGAACAAGTTCATCTAGGATTTTCCATATGTAGATTATGATGTATCTCTCGCAAGGGCTGTAGTGAGTTCGAGTTAATTAAGTGCTTCGAAGCATTCCCAGTGGTTAACCTCCAACTGATACTTTAACCCAGCCGGAGCCGGGACGCAGCGACATCCAAGAATCTGCTTATTTTGTTGTATGCACCATAGACACGTGACTTACAGTGCATGACATAATGATGATTGACTGGTGTCACTCTCCCTCAGTCTTAAGTCAATGAAGTTCAGTTGAAGTACATTTTTGTATTAACTCTTAACTGACAACCCAAGATTGCAATCTACTCCCTTTTTGTAGGCATATAACATAGCAAATTCATTAGTTCTATCATGAATCTGAAGACAAATATGAGATGGAATCCGCAGGAGGTGTACTCCGACTCGACTTAAGAAATCGTAATGACACGATTGCAAATAAACCATACCCCCGGCCGGGATTGAACCCGCGGTCATAGAGTCTCAAAACTCCAGCCCGTCGCGCTAGCCACTAGACCAGCTAGCCACAATAAGATTCATCCAACTAGGTATATTTCTACACCATAGGAAAGTTAGCACAGGCACCTCTGTGACCACAAATGCAAGTTTTTACAGACGAATCTCCAGCTAGCGTGGCCGTGACGAACTCTAGCTCAAGTCCCTTCAGTGCCGTCAACATGACTTAAGAAATCGTAATGACACGATTGCAAATAAACCATACCCCCGGCCGGGTATGGTCTAGTGGCTAGCGCGACGGGCTGGAGTTTTGAGACTCTATGACCGCGGGTTCAATCCCGGCCGGGGGTATGGTTTACTCCGACTCCACCGTCCACAATCCTACCATACCCGAGTCTGGCTTCTGACACAAGCATGAAACAATTAGTACTTAAGGATTTGAGAACATTTATGGATGATAGAGAATCAGTTGTAATTAAATTGTTAAATTTTGTTACATGGATGCAGGTGAGTGCATTGAGTATGGCAAACAGTTCATTGTGAACGGTAAAGTGCTCCTCTTTCTTCATGAGAGCCCTCACTCTGTATGACAACAGCAGCACTGACTTCTGCACCAGTGAACTGGTGAACAGAATCCTCAAAACAAATAATTTATGAAACAGTGTACTGTGTGACTTGGTTATCAATACAGCTTAAGGCATCCTGCTTGGCTTCACGGCGAAGCTTTGTTGCGAATAGAGACATTCCTGCAGTGAGCAAAATAAGTCACTTCGTCTGACTTTTTCTGGGGTTATCCTAGGTAGTTTACACACATATATCACTATGTATGATAATTTGTTTAACTGTACTTATGTGTGCCTGTAAAAAAAATAAACTCACTTTCTTGCTGGCGATCGCAGAAAAGTTGCCCCCACAAAGAAAACCGAAAACCAATGACGGTTTTCTTTGACAAGGAACGCAGGTATTTACAGAAAATGTCATGTATAATGACGAACTCTAATAACTTTTCTTATATATATATATATATATATATATATATATATATATATATATATATATATATATATATATATATATATATATATATATATATATATATATATATATATATATATATATATATATATATATTTATATATATATATATATATATATATATATTCATATATATATGCCTATATATAAATACATATATATATACATATTTATATATATATATATATATATATGTATATTCATATATATATACATATATATATATATACATATATACATATTTATATACATATATACATATATATATATATATATATATATATATATATATATATATATATATATATATATATATATATATATATATATATATATATATATATATATATATATATATATATATATATATATATATATATATATATATATATATATATATATATATATATATATATATATATATATATATAAGAAAAGTTACAGTTCGTCATTATACATGACATTTTCTGTAAATACCTGCGTTGCTTGTCAAAGATATATATATATATATATATATATATATATATATATATATATATATATATATATATATATATATATATATATATATATATATATATATATATATATATATATATATATATATATATATATATAAAGAGATACATTATTGATATAAAGGTGGCATATACGGTACATGTTACGTGTGTATCACCGATTATAAGGCGAAAATCTCCTCCAGCTCCTCAGAGCTGGGGCGTGTGCCCGAAATACAGCAGGCATTACCCCTTTGAACAGCTGCACTGAGCCGCTGGAACAGAAAACTAGCTGCCCTGGGATCCTTAGTTACCCTGATGAGTCTTTTTCCCAGCTCCTTAAGGAATTTAGATGCACTCTTTGCCCATGAGCCGAGGGTCTCTGAGCCTATGGGAACAAACATATAATGATGGGCAAGTTCTCCATATTTTCTAGACTTTTGGGACTCCCTAAAGCTGGCAGCTGCCCCTCCTTCCTCCCTGGTGTATTGGAGATAGGTATCAGCCAAGGTAGATGCACATGTATAGTCCCACACCACCTGCTTCCCATCTGTCCAGGCTTGAAGGGTGATACCATCTGGACGCTTCTGGCTGCCATCAGATCTGCATAGTTGGGGTGGCTCCCTTACTGCTGGGCACCCAGCTGTTGTGAGGCTCCTCTTGATAATGTTATTAACCTCCTCATGTCTTACAATCTTTCCCTCGGATTTACGGCACACAAGACCATGGTACCCAAATCGATCTGCTGCTTCACTGCCACAAATACACCTATGTTCGGCGAGAATAGGGGCGGCAAGTCGAAGGGTAACACCGATGCGGATGGTCTGTGGGTCGAGGCGTGTGCCAAGGCTGGAGTTGGGAACAGCCAACAGAAAGTCCCCAGCATGAGGGGCTCTCACTGCCAGGAGGTGGGCTCTATCCTTCCCTGACACACTCTGAAGCATTGTTGAGGCTATATTTTCCACTATTGGACCATCCCAGTGCGATTGTTTGTAGTTGTTGGGGGAGCAGGTCTGGTTTCAGAGCCCGTTAGATTATCCCAGATCATTGCTCAGTCAATGAATTTTTGGTCCTGGACTCCAATCTTGTCCCTAAGATGTTCAGGGAGAATCGCTGCTACAAGCTCTCTGGATGCAATACACGAGGACAGAAAAGCAGGTAGCGCAATCTGTGATGACTTGCGGACACCAATGCCTCCTAGTCTGACTGGAAGTGTACCTTGGTTCCACTGCCCGTCTTCTAGAGTAAGGTTAAGTACTTTCGTGCCTCAGAATACTGTCATATTCGTGCAGTATAGGGTTATCATATAAAGGTGCACATCTTAGGAAATATGTCAACCTGGGCAGACTCAAGCACTTTGTGAGAAGGTACAAGGCATCATGGGTGTCCAGATTGCCTATTCGTTGTTCCATTCTCCTTAACTCTTCCAATTTCTTCCTGAGAATTGTGTCAATGGCATTACTTCCCAGAGGTGCTCCTAGCAAGACACTATTTGTGGGGGCAATGACTGCTGCTCCTGGTAGTTTTGATCTCACTGCATTTATCACTTGTTGACTGACTGAGATGATTTCACATTTGGATGGATTCAGGATGAGACCCATTTCCTGTCCCCGTGTCATTACCTGTGTAAGGTCATGTAGGAGGGACTCCTTTGTACCTGCTAGTGTGCCATCATCTAGGAACCAGATGTTTAGCTCGCTGGTCAGTCTGTGATTTCCCTAACTGCTATACAGAAGAGAAATGGTGCAAGAGGATCTCCTTGTTGGACACCCTCCGATGATGTGATTTCATGCTCTCCAAAAAGAAGCATTGATTCCTTGACTCAAGAAATCGTAATGACACGATTGCAAACAAACCATACCCTCGGCCGGGATTGAACCCGCGGTCATAGAGTCTTAAAACTCCAGCCCGTCGCGTTAGCCACTAGACCAGCTAGCCACAATATTGTGGCTAACGCGACGGGGTGGAGTTTTAAGACTCTATGACCGCGGGTTCAATCCCGGCCGGGGGTATGGATTGATTCCTTGCTATACCCAGCTGAAACAAAAGGGAAGAGACCAGGGAAATGTTCTTGTACTGCTGCTAATACCACGTCTCTTCAGGAGATTGAATGCATTCTTGAAGTCTACTTTTACCACTGCATTGTCCTCAGGCAGGTTGTTGATATACGCCCTTGTTGCATGAACCGCTGCTTCACTTCCTTGAGAGACCCCAAAGCCAAGCTGGTTTGGTTGAAGCATCATGGCTGCCTGTGCACGAATACTTCGGACAGCAGCTTTGGATACGAGGCGGCGTAACGTGTTGCCTACTGCAATTGGCCGAATTCCTCCATCCTTCTTTTTAAGTGCACAAAGTGTTGCACCAAAAAAGGAAGGTCTAATTTCATCAGGAATCAGACCAGCCAAGGAATTGTTGACGAACCTTGAGATCTCTGAAAGCAGTGTCTGCAATTTCCCCAATAACTGGATTAACCATTTCCTTTAAATGCTGTGGCTTTATTCCAGTGTAACCCCCAGCAGAGCCAGATGGGAACGACATTATTGCTTTGTAAATGTCTGAGTCTTCCACAATCAATGGTTCCACAGTGGGGACAGAGGTGTTGGAACTGTTGGTGCTATTGGTTTCCCTGGCAGGGTGCATTCCTCTAAGTGCTTCAGCCGTGTCAGCATCCCTGGGAGCAACTGTATCTTCACTGGAAATAATTCTGATTGCCCCCACTGTGTTGCCCTCTTCAATTTTCTTGCTCACCTGGACTCTGACTTTTTCACTGTCAGTAGAGTGAGTGGGGGTTCTGCGTCTCCCTTTTTTTGTGTTGACGGGGAAGGCAAATGAGGTTATCAACTCTAGGAAAATCTCTTGAGGATTTAATTATCATTGAGGCTAGCCTCTTTTCCCTTCTTTCCGGCACAGCTAAGCAGACATTGCCAAAAAGTAGCAAGTTGTGCCATGTCTTGATGGTTGGTGGAGCATTTAAGATAGTGGAACCATCGTTTACTTTTTTCAGGAGGTCTGTAAGTTTCCCAGCTGCGTGTCGACGGGCTGCTTTGCGAATATGTGTGAGTGTCCTCGTACCTGTTGCTTTAATTGCTTCCAAGATATTGTCTGATGAGACGAGATCTGTTGGAGTGGGTTCAGGTGCCTGAGGTGGCTCTGGATCATCACTTTCCACAGGAGGACATCCTGAACCAGGGTAACTACCGTGTTTGCGGAGGAAACCATTAGAGTTGAGACAACGAAGCTGTAAGCATGACCGACACTTGCCTCTCCTAGTATTGCCAGTCGTGCCATATCCCTGGCTGCTTGCTTCCTTCTGGTTGGCATACATCTGCTATATATATATATATATATATATATATATATATATATATATATATATATATATATATATATATATATATATATATATATATATATATATATATATATATATATATATATATATATATATATATATATATATATATATATATATATATATATATATATATATATATACACCACCTCAACAACCCTTCCTCAGCCCTCTGGACAACAGTTTTGGTAATCCCGCACCTCCTCCTAACTTCCAAACTACGAATTCTCTGCATTATATTCACACCACACATTGCCCTCAGACATGACATCTCCACTGCCTCCAGCCTTCTCCTCGCTGCAACATTCATCACCCACGCTTCACACCCATATAAGAGCGTTGGTAAAACTATACTCTCATACATTCCCCTCTTTGCCTCCAAGGACAAAGTTCTTTGTCTCCACAGACTCCTAAGTGCACCACTCACTCTTTTTTCCCTCATCAATTCTATGATTCACCTCATCTTTCATAGACCCATCCGCTGACACGTCCACTCCCAAATATCTGAATACGTTCACCTCCTCCATACTCTCTCCCTCCAATCTGATATTCAATCTTTCATCACCTAATCTTTTTGTTATCCTCATAACCTTACTCTTTCCTGTATTCACCTTTAATTTTCTTCTTTTGCACACCCTACCAAATTCATCCACCAATCTCTGCAACTTCTCTTCAGAATCTCCCAAGAGCACAGTGTCATCAGCAAAGAGCAGCTGTGACAACTCCCACTTTGTGTGTGATTCTTTATCTTTTAACTCCACGCCTCTTGCCAAGACCCTCGCATTTACTTCTCTTACAACCCCATCTATAAATATATTAAACAACCACGGTGACATCACACATCCTTGTCTAAGGCCTACTTTTACTGGGAAAAAATTTCCCTCTTTCCTACATACTCTAACTTGAGCCTCACTATCCTCGTAAAAACTCTTCACTGCTTTCAGTAACCTACCTCCTACACCATACACTTGCAACATCTGCCACATTGCCCCCCTATCCACTCTGTCATACGCCTTTTCCAAATCCATAAATGCCACAAAGACCTCTTTAGCCTTATCTAAATACTGTTCACTTATATGTTTCACTGTAAACACCTGGTCCACACACCCCCTACCTTTCCTAAAGCCTCCTTGTTCATGTGCTATCCTATTCTCCGTCTTACTCTTAATTCTTTCAATTATAACTCTACCATACACTTTACCAGGTACACTCATCAGACTTATCCCCCTATAATTTTTGCACTCTCTTTTATCCCCTTTGCCTTTATACAAAGGAACTATGCATGCTCTCTGCCAATCCCTAGGTACCTTACCCTCTTCCATACATTTATTAAATAATTGCACCAACCACTCCAAAACTATATCCCCACCTGCTTTTAACATTTCTATCTTTATCCCATCAATCCCGGCTGCCTTACCCCCTTTCATTTTACCTACTGCCTCACGAACTTCCCCCACACTCACAACTGGCTCTTCCTCACTCCTACAAGATGTTATTCCTCCTTGCCCTATACACGAAATCACAGCTTCCCTATCTTCATCAACATTTAACAATTCCTCAAAATATTCCCTCCATCTTCCCAATACCTCTAACTCTCCATTTAATAACTCTCCTCTCCTATTTTTAACTGACAAATCCATTTGTTCTCTAGGCTTTCTTAACTTGTTAATCTCACTCCAAAACTTTTTCTTATTTTCAACAAAATTTGTTGATAACATCTCACCCACTCTCTCATTTGCTCTCTTTTTACATTGCTTCACCACTCTCTTAACCTCTCTCTTTTTCTCCATATACTCTTCCCTCCTTGCATCACTTCTACTTTGTAAAAACTTCTCATATGCTAACTTTTTCTCCCTTACTACTCTCTTTACATCATCATTCCACCAATCGCTCCTCTTCCCTCCTGCACCCACTTTCCTGTAACCACAAACTTCTGCTGAACACTCTAACACTACATTTTTAATCCTACCCCACACCTCTTCGACCCCATTGCCTATGCTCTCATTTGTCCATCTATCCTCCAATAGCTGTTTATATCTTACCCTAACTGCCTCCTCTTTTAGTTTATAAACCTTCACCTCTCTCTTCCCTGATGCTTCTATTCTCCTTGTATCCCATCTACCTTTTACTCTCAGTGTAGCTACAACTAGAAAGTGATCTGATATATCTGTGGCCCCTCTATAAACATGTACATCCTGAAGTCTACTCAGCAGTCTTTTATCTACCAATACATAATCCAACAAACTACTGTCATTTCGCCCTACATCATATCTTGTATACTTATTTATCCTCTTTTTCTTAAAATATGTATTACCTATAACTAAACCCCTTTCTATACAAAGTTCAATCAAAGGGCTCCCATTATCATTTACACCTGGCACCCGAAACTTACCTACCACACCCTCTTTAAAAGTTTCTCCTACTTTAGCATTCAGGTCCCCTACCACAATTACTCTCTCACTTGGTTCAAAGGCTCCTATACATTCACTTAACATCTCCCAAAATCTCTCTCTCTCCTCTGCATTCCTCTCTTCTCCAGGTGCATACACGCTTATTGTGACCCACTTCTCGCATCCAACCTTTACTTTAATCCACATAATTCTTGAATTTATTCATATATATATATATATATATATATATATATATATATATATATATATATATATATATATATATATATATATATATATATATATATATATATATATATATATATATATATATACATACATACATATATATATATATATATATATATATATATATATATATATATATATATATATATATATATATATATATATATATATATATATATATATATATATATATATATAAGGCCGTTGTCAAACTAAATTTTAGAAATGCCTTCAATATGATGAAAAGAGATGTGGTCTTGCCAACTGTTCGGGATCGGTTCCCCAGTCTTTTTTTCTTCATTTCAACTGGCTACCACAAACTCTCAATTCTTGTGTTTGGCGAGAATGAAATTCCCTCATCAGAGGGTGTTCAGCAAGGTGACCCACTCGCTCCATTTCTCTTCTGCTTGGCGGTAAGAGAACTAACTTCCAATTTGCGCAGTGAGTTCAACATCTGGTACCTGGATGATGGCACTCTGGCAGGTGCAGAAGAATCTCTGCTAGACTACCTACAACTGGTGAAGACACAGGGTAGGAGCTCAAGACCTCAGGTTCATTGAAACAGCCATGCTGTAGGACACCCTTGTAGACCCTCAAGCAGACCAGTTCCTCCCAAAGAGCACAGTCCCACTGGAACAAACCAATAATGGAAAAATTACCAACACAATGCTCACCAACGCTTCAGGAAAGGACAAAGCTCGTCTCCTAGCGGTGAAGGCACCACATTCAGAAGATTTCCTTTTAGCTGTTCCCAATTCCTCCCTGGGCACTCGACTCGGCCCACAGGCCACAGGTTCTTCGCCTAGCTGTTCCCATGCTCACTGAACATAGGTGTATTTGCGGCAGGGCGTCGGCCGATCAGTTCGGACTTCATGGTCTCGTGTGTCATACATCAGAAGGGAAGTATGCTAGACATGGTGAGATCAGCGACATCATAAAGAGAAGTCTCACCACAGCCCATTGCCCAGTTGAACAGGAACCCCAAGTACAGAGGTCTGAGGGAAGTTTAAAGCATCCTGATAGAGTCACTATATTACCCTGGAAAGATGGTAAACAGATTGCCTGGGACTACACCTGTGCCACCACTTTGGTAGACACCTACTTGCCATACTCAGAAGCTGAAGGTAGTGGATCCGCCAGGTATAGGGAGACCCAGAATATTCGTAAATATGAAGGCCAGCCCTCTTGCTATAACCTCATCTCAGTAGGGACGGAGACCCTTGGTGCATGGAGAAAGTGTACTGTAAAGTTCCTCAAAGAGTTGGGTGAAAAGCTCGTCACAGAAACTAGGGATCACAGAGCGGCCAGCTTCCACTTTCAGAGACTCAGTGTTGCGATCCAGAGGGTAAATGCCTACAGCATTTCGGGCACGCTTCCCACCGCCGGGGAGTTGGACGAAGATATCGAGATGTAGGCTCTGAGATGTTATTTATGTTGCTCTATTCCCCATTGAATTTTTGTCAATGTATTTTGTCTTTAAATAAAGTTCACATAGAATATAGAATATAGAAAATAGGGGGTGATAGAAGAAAATATTCAAACTGCTCTAGGGAGAATCGCGAGTTTTCCCTGGAGCGATAACTGTTACATAAATGAAACGTACCCCCTTCTCACTAGCTATTATGTGATATAAGGCCACACCTTGGCGTAAATTATAGTGTGTGACCACTGTCAGCTTCAGAGGAAGCTCTGGTCTACCAAACCCTACCACTTCGAGGTTAGTCTCTCCTCTTTATACATGGTCGACTCACCCTCCTAATTCATTAGATATTCCAGAAGTGGAGACTATTAAGTGGTAGTCTGAATTTTTCTTTTTTTTCCTCAAACTTTTAGTTTGTATTTCCTGCTGCTATATAGGTGAGTAAAACCTTATCTGTTTACTATCAAACCTATGAGGTTGGTAGTAAGAGTTCTGTATGACTCCTCCCTCACATGTTCTTACTATCACTATATTATAATTTAGTTCGTCTTGGCTACAATGGAGTTATTTTAAGAATGTTACCTGAGACAAGAGTTGACATTGAGACAGAAGTAGCATCTTTCAAAATTGCTGAATTAATTACAAGTTTTCTTTAATGTTTTTAATATAATTGCTTAGTGTGTTTTCCTGTGAAGTCGCCATCTCTGACTCTCACGATTTTTAATTCTCACATTGTTTCTTTATCTACAATGCAAAACATTAATTATAAGAATTTTAACTTGAATCTAAAGTAATCAGTGATCTCAAAACTCTTCAGCATATATTGAATAAAAATATTAACAGCTTGTGAAAAAGTACAGCACAATATTATCTCGTAAAAGGAAGAATAAACTTCAAGAGAGCTGAGGTTCTCCTCAGTATTTTGTGCTTCACAAGTTGACAAATGCTGGAAGTATTGGTAACTTTATTGGTTTTATAACTTATCAACTACACTATGGTCACTGATACTTCAAATAATATTTGAACCATCAATAAAGAGTATATTCGTCTCTAACATAGAGACCAAATTAAACACTCAGTGTATATACACTGAGATATGCATATCTCAGTGTACATACACTGACAAGTGAGAGCATCACATACTTTCTTTGATTATTAATGATAAAATAGTTGGCATATAATAATAATAATGCATATTTTTATGTATTTTATTTAGCATATTATTATTTAAATATAAATTATATAACATACACAAATATAAAGAAAAATGTAAAAGAGACTAGAGTTCGACAGATATAGGCTGGAGGTGAGTGCCATTAACACCCCGACTCTCCCTTCCACAGTCTGGCCACAACGTCTCTCCTTGATATTATAAATATTATAATTATAAGGAAGTGAGTTTCAGACATTTCCTGATCAAGAATGTTTATGTTGGTTACCTTAATATATTTTTTCAGGAATTTTAATAATCTTTTTGGGGAGTGTTTTATTATATGAAAAATAAAACTCACACTAGCCCTCCTGCAACAGATCACAAGCTTAAAATCAGAGATAACAAAATATCACAATAATGAAGGTAAACACGTGTTACTCATCTGTACAGTGAGATCATAATAATAATAATAATAATAATAATAATAATAATAATAATAATAATAATAATAATAATAATAATAATAATAATAATAATAATAATAATAATATTAGGTTGGTAGGTTGGTAGACAGCAACCACCCAGGGAAGTACTACCGTCCTGCCAGTTGACTGTGAAACAGAAACCTGTAGCTGTTTTGCATGATGGTAGGATTGCTGGTTTCTTTTTCTGTCTCATAAACACGCTAGATAACAGGGATATCTTGCTACTCCTACTTACACTTTGGTCACACTTCACAGACGCGCACATGCATATATATATATACATACATCTAGGTTTTTCTCCTTTTTCTAAATAGCTCTTGTTCTTCTTTATTTCTTCTATTGTCCATTGGGAAGTGGAAAAGAATCTTTCCTCCGTAAGCCATGCGTGTCGTATGAGGCGACTAAAATGCCGGGAGCAATGGGCTAGTAACCCCTTCTCCTGTAGACATTTACTAAAAAAGAGAAGAAGAAAAACTTTATAAAACTGGGATGCTTGAATGTGCGTGGATGTAGTGCGGATGACAAGAAACAGATGATTGCTGATGTTATGAATGAAAAGAAGTTGGATGTCCTGGCCCTAAGCGAAACAAAGCTGAAGGGGGTAGGGAAGTTTCGGTGGGGGGAAATAAATGGGATTAAATCTGGAGTATCTGAGAGAGTTAGAGCAAAGGAAGGTGTAGCAGTAATGTTGAAGGATCAGTTATGGAAGGAGAAAGGAGAATATGAATGTGTAAATTCAAGAATTATGTGGATTAAAGTAAAGGTTGGATGCGAAAAGTGGGTCATAATAAGCGTGTATGCCCCTGGAGAAGAGAGGAATGTAGAGGAGAGAGAGAGAGATTTTGGGAGATGTTAAGTGAATGTATAGGAGCCTTTGAACCAAGTGAGAGAATAATTGTGGTAGGGGACCTGAATGCTAAAGTAGGAGAAACTTTTAGAGAGGGTGTGGTAGATAAGTTTGGGGTGCAAGGTGTAAATGATAATGGAAGTCCTTTGATTGAACTTTGTATAGAAAGGGGTTTAGTTATAGGTAATACATATTTTAAGAAAAAGAGGATAAATAAGTATACAAGATATGATGTAGGGCGAAATGACAGTAGTTTGTTGGATTATGTATTGGCAGATAAAAGACTTTTGAGTAGACTTCAGGATGTACATGTTTATAGAGGGGCCACAGATATATCAGATCACTTTCTAGTTGTAGCTACACTGAGAGTAAAAGGTAGATGGGATACAAGGAGAATAGAAGCATCAGGGAAGAGAGAGGTGAAGGTTTATAAACTAAAAGAGGAGGCAGTTAGGGTAACATATAAACAGCTAGTGGAGGATAGATGGGCTAATGAGAGCATAGGCAATGGGGTCGAAGAGGTATGGGGTAGGTTTAAAAATGTAGTGTTAGAGTGTTCAGCAGAAGTTTGTGGTTACAGGAAAGTGGGTGCGGGAGGGAAGAGAAGCGATTGGTGGAATGATGATGTAAAGAGAGTAGTAAGGGAGAAAAAGTTAGCATATGAGAAGTTTCTACAAAGTAGAAGTGATGCAAGGAGGGAAGAGTATATGGAGAAAAAGAGAGAGGTTAAGAGAGTGGTGAAGCAATGTAAAAAGAGAGCAAATGAGAGAGTGGGTGAGATGTTATCAACAAATTTTGTTGAAAATAAGAAAAAGTTTTGGAGTGAGATTAACAAGTTAAGGAAGCCTAGAGAACAAATGGATTTGTCAGTTAAAAATAGGAGAGGAGAGTTATTAAATGGAGAGTTAGAGGTATTGGGAAGATGGAGGGAATATTTTGAGGAATTGTTAAATGTTGAAGATAGGGAAGCTGTGATTTCGTGTATAAGGCAAGGAGGAATAACATCTTGTAGGAGTGAGGAAGAGCCAGTTGTGAGTGTTGGGGAAGTTCGTGAGGCAGTAGGTAAAATGAAAGAGGGTCAGACAGCCGGGATTGATGGGATAAAGATAGAAATGTTAAAAGCAGGTGGGGATATAGTTTTGGAGTGGTTGGTGCAATTATTTAATAAATGTATGGAAGACGGTAAGGTACCTAGGGATTGGCAGAGAGCATGCATAGTTCCTTTGCATAAAGGCAAAGGGAACAAAAGAGAGTGCAAAAATTATAGGGGGATAAGTCTGTTGAGTATACCTGGTAAAGTGTATGGTAGAGTTATTATTGAAAGAATTAAGAGTAAGACGGAGAATAGGATAGCACATGAACAAGGAGGCTTTAAGAAAGGTAGGGGGTGTGTGGACCAGGTGTTTACAGTGAAACATATAAGTGAACAGTATTTAGATAAGGCTAAAGAGGTCTTTGTGGCATTTATGGATTTGGAAAAGGCGTATGACAGGGTGGATAGTGGGGCAATGTGGCAGATGTTGCAGATGTATGGTGTAAAAGGTAGGTTACTGAAAGCAGTGAAGAGTTTTTACGAGGATAATGAGGCTCAAGTTAGAGTATATACAAAAGAGGGAAATTATTTCCCAGTAAAAGTAGGCCTTAGACAAGGATGTGTGATGTCACCGTGGTTGTTTAATATATTTATAGATGGGGTTGTAAGAGAAGTAAATGCGAGGGTCTTGGCAAGAGGCGTGGAATTAAAAGATAAAGAATCACACATAAAGTGGGAGTTGTCACAGTTGCTCTTTGCTGATGACACTGTGCTCTTGGGAGATTCTGAAGAGAAGTTGCAGAGATTGGTGGATGAATTTGGTATGGTATGCAAAAGAAGAAAATTAAAAGTGAATACAGGAAAGAGTAAGGTTATGAGGATAACAAAAAGATTAGGTGATGAAAGATTGGATATCAGATTGGAGGGAGAGAGTATGGAGGAGGTGAATGTATATAGATATTTGGGAGTGGACGTGTCAGCGGATGGGTCTATGAAAGATGAGGTGAATCATAGAATTGATGAGGGGTAAAGGGTGAGCGGTGCACTTAGGAGTCTGTGGAGGCAAAGAACTTTGTCCTTGGAAGCAAAGAGGGGAATGTATGAGAGTATAGTTTTACCAACACTCTTATATGGGTGTAAAGCATGGGTGATGAATGTTGCAGCGAGGAGAAGGCTGGAGGCAGTGGAGATGTCATGTCTGAGGGCAATGTGTGGTGTGAATATAATGCAGAGAATTCGTAGTTTGGAAGTTAGGAGGAGGTGCGGGATTACCAAAACTGTTGTCCAGAGGGCTGAGGAAGGGTTGCTGAGGTGGTTCGGACATGTAGAGAGAATGGAGCGAAACAGAATGACTTCAAGAGTGTATCAGTCTGTAGTGGAAGGAAGGCGGGGTAGGGGTCGGCCTAGAAAAGGTTGGAGGGAGGGGGTAAAGGAGGTTTTGTGTGCGAGGGGCTTGGACTTCCAGCAGGCATGCGTGAGCGTGTTTGATAGGAGTGAATGGAGACAAATGATTTTTAATACTTGACGTGGTGTCGGAGTGTGAACAAAGTAACATTTATGAAGGGGTTCAGGGAAACCGGCAGGCCGGACTTGAGTCCTGGAGATGGGAAGTACAGTGCCTGCACTCTGAAGGAGGGGTGTTAATGTTGCAGTTTAAAAACTGTAGTGTAAAGCACCCTTCTGACAAGACAGTGATGGAGTGAATGATGGTGAAAGTTTTTCTTTTTCGGGCCACTCTGCCTTGGTGGGAATCGGCCAGTGTGATAATAAAAAAATAATAATAAATAATATTTGTAATAATAATAATGCTAATAATGATAATAATAATAATAATAATAATAATAATAATAATTACTATTATTATTTATTGATCACATAGCAAAAAGTGGTTATTATCATGCTGATGGTTGGATTAAAATTTGGAATAAAGGAAGAGAGATAATGTCAGGTCTTGATCCAGCTGCGTAGTAGGTAGTGATGTGGTCTTGCTAGGTCTTGACCCAGCTGTAGGGTAGGTGGTACTGTGGTCTTGACCCAACTGTAGGGTAGGTGGTACTGTGGTCTTGACCCAACTGTAGGGTAGGTGGTACTGTGGTCTTGACCCAGCTGTAGGGTAGGTGGTACTGTGGTCTTGACGCAACTGTAGGGTAGGTGGTACTGTGGTCTTGACCCAACTGTAGGGTAGGTGGTACTGTGGTCTTGACCCAGCTGTAGGGTAGGTGGTGCTGTGGTCTTGATAGGTCATAACCCAGCTGCACGGGTAAGTAATGTTGTGGTCTTGCTGGATCTTAGCGAAGATGCGAACACTTGATGTTCGCTCAGAAAAATGAATTTCATGCTATCATTAAGATCCTTTGTGTTCGTCTCATTACGTTTTAACATACAATCGTTGATAATTAGACTGTTCATGAAAGGTACTGAAGAGGTTTTAGGGGTTTCACAGTTGTATGGGTGTGTTATTTAAACAGTCACCAGATGTCATGGTGATGATTTGTCTTGTAAATGTTGTCTAACTTTAATGTTAATATGTTGAGAAGAAGATGTTCATGTGTATAGGAGAATACGTTATCTTTGATTTATTTGCATTTAATTTTATGATTTTTTCCCAGTACTCAACTGTACCTTTTTCGTCTACTGTTTTCCAGGTGACTGTGATAATTTACCTTGCTAGGATCAGTTGCTCCATGCTGCAGTAAATGAGTTGTCATAATGGGAGGGAGATAATATAATATGGGTTAATTTTGTTTACAAAACTGTTGATATTGTTTTTGTATCATTATTCTACATCACTGTCTACTTGTGCCATCGAGGCGGCAGTAATTTATTATACATATTCAGTATTTTTATTAATAAATTAATGGTTAAAATTAAACCATTTTTACATTGTTGACAAAAGGTGAGGAACTGGTGCCAGGGGGGAAATACCAGGATGTATCTCACAATACATCACAACGTAACTCGACTCACGAAATCGTAATGACACGATTGCAAACAAACCATACCACGGGCGGGGTTAGAACCCGCGATCAGAGAGTCTCAAAACTCCAGCCCGTCGCATTAGCCACTGTGGCTAGCTGTACCAGTGGCTAACGCGACGGTCTGGAGTTTCGAAACTCTCTGATCGCGGGTTCTATCCCCGCCCGTGGTATGATTTTTTTTCATCACAATAGTATCACAGATGTTAATTAACGAAGAGTCGTTCTGGCTAGGCTGCAGCAGTCACCAAAAGCACTTTTTAATTTTTTTTGGTATGAGACTGCAGATAAGCTCATGAGAATGTACACATTTGTATGTGTATTTATTTGTTCGTTCTATGGGGTTTGACGTGAAATGTCTGTCCATGTGTATTAGTGTTTATGCTCGTATCAGAATGAAAGAGAATTCTGTACGTTCTTGTATAGTATTCATGTTAGTGATATAATGGAGTGTGTGTGTGTGTGTGTGTGTGTGTGTGTGTGTGTGTGTGTGTGTGTGTGTGTGTGTGTGTGTGTGTGTGTGTGTGTGTGTGTGTGTGTTTGGGTACAAGCTCATATCTTTGACACAGCAAATCTTATCAATGTTTGTCAGTACATGTATGATGGTATATCTGCCTAGCACCACACAGTAACTCAAACATCTTGTCAAACCAAGCATTTATTTCAATCATAAACTATTTTATAAAGTTATAAAGTAGTCTGGACTAAGACAGTAGTCGGGCCGGAAGTTCTACTGCTGCCTTAGTCCAGACTGTTACATCTCTACTGCTTCTGTCGCCTACTCTGTCTTCGACTGAAGAATCTGTAGGTGACACTTATCGGAATAATGAAATTCTTTGAGCTTCAGCTCCAAAACTACACTATTACGACCTTCCTCTTTCTTACACATTAAACAAATATTTCTTTATTCAAAAATAGCCAGTGCAATTACATTTACTTAAAAAATGAACAATACCCCTATTTCCTTAAATTAACTACAATATAATAACAAAAACAACGAGAATTAGATATATTTGGGTCACTGTGCAATCCCCTTACTGCATAACTCAGGACCCTGTAGAGTGTGGCATAACTCGGGACCCAGTAGAGTGTGGCATAACTCAGGACCCTGTAGAGTGTGGCATAACTCAGGACCCTGTAGAGTGTGGCATAACTCAGGACCCTGTAGAGTGTGGCATAACTCAGGACCCTGTAGAGTGTGGCATAACTTAGGACCCTGTAGAGTGTGGCATAACTCAGGACCCTGTAGAGTGTGGCATAACTCAGGACCCTGTAGAGTGTGGCATAACTTAGGACCCTGTAGAGTGTGGCATAACTCAGGACCCTGTAGAGTGTGGCATAACTCAGGACCCTGTAGAGTGTGGCATAACTCAGGACCCTGTAGAGTGTGGCATAACTCAGGACCCTGTAGAGTGTGGCATAACTCAGGACCCTGTAGAGTGTGGCATAACTCTGGACCCAGTAGAGTGTGGCATAACTCAGGAACCTGTAGAGTGTGGCATAACTCAGGACCCTGTAGAGTGTGGCATAACTCAGGACCCTGTAGAGTGTGGCATAACTCAGGACCCTGTAGAGTGTGGCATAACTCAGGACCCTGTAGAGTGTGGCATAACTCAGGACCCTGTAGAGTGTGGCATAACTCAGGACCCTGTAGAGTGTGGCATAACTCAGGACCCTGTAGAGTGTGGCATAACTCAGGACCCTGTAGAGTGTGGCATAACTCAGGAACCTGTAGAGTGTGGCATAACTCAGGACCCTGTAGAGTGTGGCATAACTCAGGGCCCTGTAGAGTGTGGCATAACTCGGGACCCAGTAGAGTGTGGCATAACTCAGGACCCTGTAGAGTGTGGCATAACTCAGGAACCTGTAGAGTGTGGCATAACTCGGGACCCTGTAGAGTGTGGCATAACTCAGGACCCTGTAGAGTGTGGCATAACTCAGGACCCTGTAGAGTGTGGCATAACTCAGGAACCTGTAGAGTGTGGCATAACTCAGGACCCTGTAGAGTGTGGCATAACTCAGGACCCTGTAGAGTGTGGCATAACTCAGGAACCTGTAGAGTGTGGCATAACTCAGGACCCTGTAGAGTGTGGCATAACTTTATAATGCAATTACATATAAGTGCTGAAGGGGTGAAGCGAATCAAATTTGGTATTCGAAAGATATAACATTGACATTAAATTCAAAACTAATTCAATGCTTTAACTAAAAACAAACACCCATGTTGAAGCCAACCTTAAAAGAAATTCTCTTGTTATCCCAAAGTTACCAATATTCTTAAATGCACCAGCATAATAATAATAATAATAATAATAATAATAATAATAATAATAATAATAATAATAATAATAATAATAATAATAATAATAATAATAATAATAATAATAATAATAATAATAATAATAATAATAATAATAATAATAATAATAATAATAATAATAATAATAACAATAATAATAATAATATCTTTATTTCTACAAGTACATGTACAAGGAATACAGACCTAGCTGACATCAATGACATACTACTATATAGAAAACCGCTTGTTATGCTGAGCATTTCGGGCAAATTAGGTCAGTTTTGTCCCAGGATGCGACCCACACCAGTCGACTAACACTCAGGTACCCATTGTATACTGATGAGTGAAGAGGGAGAGCAGGTGTCTTATGGAAACACGTCCCTAATGTTTTCCAGGCGTGCCGGGGGAGATTCGAACTCTGGTACGGCTGAATGGAGCTACGGGACAACTTAAGTTTGAGGACAATCAGAATTTGAATTGTCACGATATCAGCGTTGAAAAAGTGAAGGCAATTGGAAGAGGAACTCAGAAATTCTAGCAAGAAAATCAGTATTTAAATTTTACTAGATTCTTCTATAAAAATGCAAATTGGGAGGAACACAGAACAAAATACATGCCAAAAAATTGATCTAATTAAGCTTTACAGTCACTTAATCTCGGCCGGTCGCAGTTTGGTAAATGTTTCAATACCACTTGTTTCTTGGCTTCATCAATATATATATATATATATATATATATATATATATATATATATATATATATATATATATATATATATATATATATATATATATATATATATATATATATATATATATATATATATATATATATATATATATATATATATATATATATATATATATATATATATATATATATATATATATATATATATATATATATATATAACGTGAGCAAAAAATATAGCATTTTCAAAAACGAAATATACTATATCGTGTATATAAACATATAATTTTTTAATATATAATAAGAAATAACGAAACTAAAAGGAACTAGAGCAATCTTTGGAGTTGTCTGTAGAAAGAAACGTCGTGCAAAACAAAGGCTTCATCTGCCTCTCACGTCTTGAAATCCAACACTGGTACTGGAAAACATGAAGAGGAAATATCGGCACTGTGAGTTATGATAAATGTGCAAGTTGGTACAATATAAGATGTATATCTATCACCGTAGGTGTTAGATGGCTGTGTACGATGTCCCCCATACAGGGTTGTGTATGTTGCCTCTCCCCATGCAGGGTTGTGTATGTTGCCTCTCCCCATGCAGGGTTGTGTATGTTGCCTCTCCCCATGCAGGGTTGTGTATGTTGCCTCTCCCCATGCAGGGTTGTGTATGTTGCCTCTCCCCATGCAGGGTTGTGTATGTTGCCTCTCCCCATGCAGGGTTGTGTATGTTGCCTCTCCCCATGCAGGGTTGTGTATGTTGCCTCTCCCCATGCAGGGTTGTGTATGTTGCCTCTCCCCATGCAGGGTTGTGTATGTTGCCTCTCCCCATGCAGGGTTGTGTATGTTGCCTCTCCCCATGCAGGGTTGTGTATGTTGCCTCTCCCCATGCAGGGTTGTGTATGTTGCCTCTCCCCATGCAGGGTTGTGTATGTTGCCTCTCCCCATGCAGCGTTGTGTTTGATGCCTCTCCACATGCAAGGTTGTGTATGGTGCCATTTCCCATGCAGGGTTGTGTATGTTGCCTCTCCCCATGCAGGGTTGTGTATGTTGCCTCTCCCCATGCAGGGTTGTGTATGTTGCCTCTCTCCATGCAGGGTTGTGTATGTTGCCTCTCCCCATGCAGGGTTGTGTATGTTGCCTCTCCCCATGCAGGGTTGTGTATGTTGCCTCTCCCCATGCAGGGTTGTGTATGTTGCCTCTCCCCATGCAGGGTTGTGTATGTTGCCTCTCCCCATGCAGGGTTGTGTATGTTGCCTCTCCCCATGCAGGGTTGTGTATGTTGCCTCTCCCCATGCAGTGTTGTGTATGTTGCCTCTCCCCATGCAGGGTTGTGTATGTTGCCTCTCCCCATGCAGGGTTGTGTATGTTGCCTCTCCCCATGCAGGGTTGTGTATGTTGCCTCTCCCCATGCAGGGTTGTGTATGTTGCCTCTCCCCATGCAGGGTTGTGTATGCAGGGTTGTGTATGTTGCCTCTCCCCATGCAGGGTTGTGTATGTTGCCTCTCCCCATGCAGGGTTGTGTATGTTGCCTCTCCCCATGCAGGGTTGTGTATGTTGCCTCTCCCCATGCAGGGTTGTGTATGTTGCCTCTCCCCATGCAGGAATGTGTATGTTGCCTATGCAGGGTTGTGTATGTTGCCTTGTGTATGTTGCCTCTCCCCATGCAGGGTTGTGTATGTTGCCTCTCCCCATGCAGGGTTGTGTATGTTGCCTCTCCCCATGCAGGGTTGTGTATGTTGCCTCTCCCCATGCAGTGTTGTGTATGTTGCCTCTCCCCATGCAGGGTTGTGTATGTTGCCTCTCCCCATGCAGGGTTGTGTATGTTGCCTCTCCCCATGCAGGGTTGTGTATGTTGCCTCTCCCCATGCAGGGTTGTGTATGTTGCCTCTCCCCATGCAGGGTTGTGTATGTTGCCTCTCCCCATGCAGGGTTGTGTATGTTGCCTCTCCCCATGCAGGGTTGTGTATGTTGCCTCTCCCCATGCAGGGTTGTGTATGTTGCCTCTCCCCATGCAGGGTTGTGTATGTTGCCTCTCCCCATGCAGGGTTGTGTATGTTGCCTCTCCCCATGCAGGGTTGTGTATGTTGCCTCTCCCCATGCAGGGTTGTGTATGTTGCCTCTCCCCATGCAGGGTTGTGTATGTTGCCTCTCCCCATGCAGGGTTGTGTATGTTGCCTCTCCCCATGCAGTGTTGTGTATGTTGCCTCTCCCCATGCAGGGATGTGTATGTTGCCTCTCTCCATGCAGGGTTTTGTATGTTGCCTCTCCCCATGCAGGGTTGTGTATGTTGCCTCTCCCCATGCAGGGTTGTGTATGTTGCCTCTCCCCATGCAGGGTTGTGTATGTTGCCTCTCCCCATGCAGGGTTGTGTATGTTGCCTCTCCCCATGCAGGGTTGTGTATGTTGCCTCTCCCCATGCAGGGTTGTGTATGTTGCCTCTCCCCATGCAGGGTTGTGTATGTTGCCTCTCCCCATGCAGGGTTGTGTATGTTGCCTCTCCCAATGCAGGAATGTGTATGTTACCTCTCCCCATGCAGGGTTGTGTATGTTGCCTCTCCCCATGCAGTGTTGTGTATGTTGCCTCTCCCCATGCAGGGTTGTGTATGTTGCCTCTCCCCATGCAGGGTTGTGTATGTTGCCTCTCCCCATGCAGGGTTGTGTATGTTGCCTCTCCCCACGCAGGCAGTGACACCCAGTTTACTGCTAATACATACACTTCAGCCAAGGCCAGCAGGAAAGAGGTGCGACGGAAGAGAAGGAAACGTCCACATTAAACACCAACCAAAACAATATTGGTATTCGCTTATACTAACATGAGGGATATGCAATTCTTACATAAAAAAACAACCACGTAACGGGATGGGTTTGAACTAACGGCGAGTCAGTCGTAAAACTCTAGGCATTCGTAATATTATGATTTCATGAGACAATTTTTATATCGTTTAATTTATAAATGTTATCTTATCTCAGACCATTTCATATCCCAGCTCTGTCTAAAGTGTACATCCACCTCCAGGATGCGTCGCGTAATAATCTACTCACACCAAATACCTGCTAGGTGAACACGGGGAACAAGTGCAATGAGACTTGCAGGACATTCTCAGTCTGGAGGTAACAGGTATAGTATACCAAGACGATGAAAAAAATAGATACAAATGTAGTATAATACGATTGTTTATTGACTTTGTTTCGTCAACACAGTGGACTTTATCAAGTCACATACAGATCTACCTGGATAAAGAGTACGTGAGTATATATAGTGTGGAGAGCCAGGTGGAGAACGTTGGCGAGGGTGAATTTGAGACGGACCTGCACGGGATGGGCAAGTGGGTATATTTTCGACCATTGAGCGAAACGTAGTCAGTAAAGGATCGCATTATACTGCATTTGCGTCTATTTGTACCGTTCTCAGTCGGCAGAGTGCTGGGTAGAGCTTCAGTTCAGCTTCAGTAACGTTTCTCAGGAAACAGGACAAGTGTTTCCTGACGCGAGTCTTAAATGATGACCCGCCGTTGGAGCTTTTGGTCATCTGACGGAGGCCTTCCGCTGGCTTACCGGAAGTTTTAAGAATTGTTTATAAATAGGATTGGGTATTAGATTATTTTACACTACCTCCTTATTACTCGTTACGCAGACTTTTTGAATTATATTAACAAAAGGTTACCTTAATTACATTTAATATGTGAGAAAAGTGTGTTATATCTTCTAATATGGATTATGTATTACTAGGCATGGTCATAACAGATCTCCTCTGATTAGATAAAGCTATTTTTAATTTGCACAAGATAAAGATAATTGCAATTGAATTGCGAATCAATTCTGCATGATGCTGTACACAGAATAATTTGCACTTTCTGGTAAATTGAAACCCGGGTTATATATATAATGTAGACATTTGTTTTCCATTTGTCCTTCAGGAAGCTACTGAACCGGTTATTCTTTGACTAAAAACCGCGTCAGAACCTTCGTTTTCTGAAGAAACAACTTTAGTGTCAATTGACAAATTCCTTTACAAACTCGTACAAACACTCACAAAGAAGGCATACAAACAAGCTGACATACACTTACACAGTCATACACACACAAGGAGACGTACACAGACAAGTAGGCAAACACAACATACAAGCAGACATACACACACAAACAGTCATAAACACACAAGCAGACATACACACACACAGCCATAAACACACAAGCAGACACACACGAGAATATACCAGTGTATATGATGCAAACCTGCATGAGAATATTGATAAATGGTTCAAAGAACCAAGTTGATAAATTAGACACATGTGCAACACTTGGGTATCTTTATTGAGGAAACGTTTCGCCACACAGTGGCTTCATCAGTCCATACAAAGAAGAATGGTTAAAGATCAGAAGGAGTTTGATGTAATCAGTCCCTCAGCCTAGAGTTGATGTATTCAATCCATCAATCACTGGGTGAAGTGGAGGGAAGTGTATTTTGGCGTATAGCTGACCCTTCTTTGCCTGGTGAAGAGGGCCTCAGATAGAGGGCGAAATATATAGCTCCCACGTTCCCCTACATTTGATTCTGTAAACCTATTTAATTATACTATATCGATCAATGTTCATCACATTAATACAACCATCGTCAATACGTAGTATATTTATTTAAAAGTCAAATTTCTTGAGGGGTGAAATTAGTTTTTTTTTTAAAGTTCAATGAATAATAAAAACTGGCAAGAAAAAAAAAATGTTTGACGCAGAATGCCACTTGTCCACGGAAGCATTGACGCGATACCATGACAGTGTCTGATATCTGGGCATTTTGACTGCCCCGGGCAGAACAGTTTTGAGTCAATCCATATTGCGAATATAAGGAACAGATGTGACATCATATTTTTGTTGTTGTTGTTGAATCTGGGTATCATCATTTGTTATCATAGTCTCTGAAATTCGTTAAGGGACGACTGCCAGAAAACTGGTTTTGCGATCCGAAATAAACAGTGTTAATTCACTGAACTAATTGGTCTTGGTGGTCACACTGGACAGTCGTCGGTTCTGGTAGTCACAGTGCAACGTGGTGGTCCAGGTGGTTACACTGGACCATGATAGTCCTTGATCATACTGAACCGAGGTGGTCCGGATGGTGGTCCTGAACAGACCATAGTGAGAGTCAAGGCCGCGCGCGCCCCGCCCTGGGTCCTGTTAGTTCCACTTGAGCCTCAGCCAAACATATCCTTTCTACATATTCTTTGATATATATATATATATATATGCAAAACAACCACTCTGAAAGAATAGAGAAATTCCAAGCGCTTTCGTGACTACTCACATTATCAAGGAACTATGAAAGTGAAGCATCCAAGGAAGCTATATAAGGGGTCGGCCAGCACCTCACTATCAGATCCCACAACGGTTAAACACGTGACGCGCGGCGAGCCAACTTGGACAGGTCCTTTGCAAAACTCACCCCCAAGCTATTTATTTGTCCAGTGTATTATTAAATTCTACCCAAATTCTATTAATTATAAATGGATCTAATTTATATAAACCAAAGGAAATATTCATATTATTGTCAAAACTGCTTTTTATGAAACAAGATTCAATTATATTCCTATCGACCATGGACTTGCTTGATACTACTTTCTCAACTTTTTGAAAATCAATTGGATGGTTAAAATCTCTTACATGAATAAATAGAGCATTGGAATCTTGTCCAGTTCTAATGCTATATTTATGTTGTTTTAATCTTAGTTCGAGATTTTTACCAGTTTGACCGTAATAAACTTTATCGCAAATTTTACAAGGAATCTTATAGACACATCCATCAGCATTTTGGGGGGAATTCTTAATCAAAAGTTTTTTTACTGTATCAAGATTTTTGAATACAACTTTAATATTAAAAGTCTTAAGAAGAGAAGGCATATCAACCAAGTTTTCATGGTAAGGGAGAACCAACATATTTTTAGTTGAATAAGGCTGGTTGCCCTTTTTTGGATTATAAAAAGTGTTCCTAGCAACTTTAAAAGATTTATCAATTACATTTCTTGGGTATTTTAAATCATTACCTATTTCATAAATTTTGGATATTTCCTCATCTATGAACTCAGGACTACAAATTCGTAAAGCTCTCAAAAACATTGATGAGAAAACAGACAGTTTGACTCTATCTTGATGCGAGGAATAATAGTGGACATAGGAACAGTTATTTGTAGGTTTTCTGTAAATTTTAAATTTGAATTCATTATTACCCTTAATAATTAAAACATCTAGAAAAGGCAATGAGTTATTTTCTTCAAACTCAACAGTACAGTTTATAGAATGGGCTAAGCTATTTAATTTTCCAAGAAAATGGTGTATATCTACATTTTTGGGCATAAGACACAAAATATCATCAACATATCTGAACCATTTAGCTCTATTAGGGAGGATTGTGTTAAGCAACCTTGTTTCAAAAAATTCCATGTATAGGTTACTAAGAACAGGTGAAAGAGGATTTCCCATTGCCATACCAAACTTCTGAGTGTAAAACTTATCATTAAATACAAATTTTGCATCAACAATGCAAAGTTTAATAAGTTTAATGATAGTAGGAACTGGCAATGGTAAATCATAGTTAACGAGTTCTTCAGATAAGAAGCTTAATAAATCATCAACAGGAACTTTCGTAAACAAGGAAGTAACATCAAAACTAACCATGTTAAAATCATTTAAGTCAGTCAAGGAGTTTAATTTATCAACCAAGTCTATGTTGTTTTTAACATTAAAGTTAGAAATTTTGCCAACAATAGGGCTCAAAATATCGACAAGCCATTTGGATAATTTATATGAAACTGACCCTATGGAGCTAATAATTGGTCTGACTGGATTCCCTGGTTTGTGTGTTTTTATTAGTCCATACATGTAAGGTAAAGATGGATTAGTGGAAGTAAATTGTTTGACTAATTCATCTTTGCCTTTCAGTAGAAGTTTTATTGTTTTATTGAAATTGCTGTTAACGGTTTCTAGGGGATTTTTCCTAAGTTTAGAATAGGTTTCAGTATCATCTAAGAGATTATTCATTTTTTCTTGAATAGCTTGGGGGTGAGTTTTTCTTGAATAGCTTGGGGGTGAGTTTTGCAAAGGACCTGTCCAAGTTGGCTCGCCGCGCGTCACGTGTTTAACCGTTGTGGGATCTGATAGTGAGGTGCTGGCCGACCCCTTATATAGCTTCCTTGGATGCTTCACTTTCATAGTTCCTTGATAATGTGAGTAGTCACGAAAGCGCTTGGAATTTCTCTATTCTTTCAGAGTGGTTGTTTTGCATATTTTGAAATCACCTGTTTACTGTGATCTTAATGCATATATATATATATATATATATATATATATATATATGTGTGTGTGTGTGTGTGTGTGTGTGTGTGTGTGTGTGTGTGTGTGTGTGTGTGTGTGTGTGTGTGTGTGTGTGTGTGTGTGTGTGTGTGTGTGTGTGTGTGTACTCACCTATTTGTGGTTGCAGGGGTCGAGTCCTAGCTCCTGTGTGTGTGTACTCACCTATTTGTGGTTGCAGGGGTCGAGTCCTAGCTCCTGGCCCCGCCTCTTCACCGGTTGCTACTAGGCCCTCTCTCTCCCCGCTCCATGAGCTTTATCAAACCTCGTCTTAAAACTGTGTATGGTTCCTGCCTCCACTACGTCATTTCCTAGGCTATTCCACTGCCTTACAACTCTATGACTGAAGAAATACTTCCTACTATCTCTCTGACTCATTTGTGTCTTCAACTTCCAATTGTGGCCTCTTGTTTCTGTGTCCCCTCCCTGGAACATCCTGTCCTTGTCCACCTTGTCTATTCCACGCAGTATTTTATATGTCGTTATCATGTCTCCCCTGACCCTCCTGTCCTCCAGTGTCGTCAGGCCGATTTCCCTTAATCTTTCTTCATAGGACATTCCCCTTAGCTCTGGAACTAACCTTGTTGCAAACCTTTGTACTTTCTCTAGTTTCTTGACGTGCTTTATCAAGTGCGGGTTCCAAACAGGTGCTGCATACTCCAGTATGGGCCTGACATACACGGTGTACAGTGTCTTGAATGATTCCTTACTAAGGTATCGGAATGCTGTTCTCAGGTTTGCCAGGCGCCCATATGCTGCAGCAGTTATCTGATTGATGTGTGCTTCCGGAGACATGCTCGGTGTTATACTCACCCCAAGATCTTTCTCCTTGAGTGAGGTTTGCAGTCTTTGTCCACCTAGCCTATACTCTGTCTGCGGTCTTCTGTGCCCTTCCCCTATCTTCATGACTTTGCATTTGGCAGGATTAAATTCGAGAAGCCATTTGCTGGACCAGGTGTCCAGTCTGTCCAGGTCTCTTTGAAGTCCTGCCTGGTCCTCATCAGATTTAATTCTCCTCATTAACTTCACATCATCTGCAAACAGGGACACTTCTGAGTCTAACCCTTCCGTCATGTCGTTCACATATACCAAAAATAGCACTGGTCCTAAGACCGACCCCTGTGGGACCCCGCTCGTCACAGGTGCCCACTGTGATACATCATTACGTACCATGACTCGTTGTTGCCTCCCTGTCAGGTATTCTCTGATCCATTGCAGTGCCCTTCCTGTTATATGCGCCTGATGCTCTAGCTTCTGCACTAATCTCTTGTGAGGAACTGTGTCAAAGGCCTTCTTGCAGTCCAAGAAGATGCAATCAACCCACCCCTCTCTCTCTTGTCTTACTTCTGTTATTTTATCATAGAACTCCAGAAGGTTTGTGACACAGGATTTGCCTTCCGTGAATCCGTGCTGGTTGGCATTTATACTCCTGTTCCGTTCCAGGTGCTCCACCACTCTCCTCCTGATAATCTTCTCCATAATTTTGCATACTATACACGTCAATGACACAGGTCTATAGTTTAGTGCCTCTTTTCTGTCTCCTTTTTTGAAAATGGGAACTACATTTGCTGTCTTCCATACCTCAGGTAGTTGCCCAGTTTCCAGGGATGTGTTGAAGATTGTGGTAAGTGGTACACACAACATATCTGCTCCCTCTCTAAGGACCCATGGAGAGATGTTGTCCGGTCCCATTGCCTTTGAGGTATCGATGTCCCTTAGCAGTTTCTTTACCTCCTCCTCATCTGTATGTATGTCGTCCAACACTTGTTGGTGTATTCCTTGTTGGTGTCCCCATCTGGTCTGTCCCCCCAGAGTCCTTCCTGTCTCTACTGTAAATACTTCCTTAAATCTCGTGTTGAGCTCCTCACATACCTCTTGATCGTTTCTTGTGAGTTCCCCACCTTCTTTCCTCAGCCTTATCACCTGGTCCTTGACTGTTGTCTTCTTCCTAATGTGGCTATACAGCAGTTTCGGGTCAGATTTGACTTTCGATGCTATGTCGTTTTCATACTGTCTCTGGGCCTCCCTCCTTATCTGTGCATACTCGTTTCTGGCTCTTCTACTAATCTCCTTGTTTTCCTGGGTCCTATGCCTCCTGTACCTTTTCCATTCTCTGTTGCACTTAGCTTTTGCCTCCCTACACCTTCGGGTAAACCAAGGACTCGTCTTGGTCTTCCTATTATTTCTGTTTCCCTTGGGAACAAAACTTTCCTCTGCCTCCTTGCACTTTGTTGCCACATATTCCATCATCTCGTTTACTGATTTTCCTACCATTTCTCTGTCCCACTGAACCTCCTGCAGGAAGTTTCTCATACCTGTGTAGTCCCCCCTTTTGTAGTTTGGCCTGTCCCCTTCAGTTCCTGTTCCCTTCTCCACTTGTAACTCTACTATATAGTCAAAACTCAGAACCACATGATCGCTAGCTCCAAGGGGCCTCTCGTAAGTGATGTCCTCGATGTCTGAACTGCTCAGGGTGAACACAAGATCCAGTCTTGCTGGCTCATCCTCCCCTCTCTCTCTGGTTGTGTCCCTGACATGTTGATGCATGAGGTTTTCAAGTACCACATCCATCATCTTTGCTGTCCATGTTTCGGGACCCCCATGTGGCTCCAGGTTTTCCCAGTCGATCTCCCTGTGGTTGAAATCGCCCATTACCAGTAACTTTGCTCTGCTCGAGTGAGCTCTTCTTGCCACCTCAGCCAGTGTGTCCACCATCACCCTGTTGTTTTCTTCGTACTCCTCTCTTGGCCTCCTGCAGTTCTGTGGTGGGTTATACATCACTCCAATGACTACTTTATGTTCTCCGGACTGAATTGTACCTACAATGTAGTCTCTTTCTCCAATCATGTCCATGCCTTCCATTTCCTCAAATCCCCATTGGTGTTTTATGAGCAGTGCAACCCCTCCTCCCCCTCTACTCTTTCTATCTTTCCTCAGGATCTGATATCCTGTTGGGAAGATTGTGTCTGTTATTATCTCAGCGAGTTTTGTTTCTGTGACTGCTATGATGTCTGGGGATTTTTCACTGATTCTTTCATTCCACTCCTCATGTTTATTCATTATTCCATCCGCATTTGTGTACCAAACCTTTAGTTTCTTTTCTATCATTGTGGTCATGCAAGTGTATTGGGGTTGGGGGAGGGAGAGCCTTGGTGGGGGCCTATATGGGGCTGTGGTGTAGGTGGGGTATGTGCTGATGGGGGTGGGGTCAGAATGCCCATAAGGGACAGCTGTTGGGGTGAGGTTTGTGATAAGGGGGTTGGTGGCAGAGGGAACAGTGAGTGGGTTGGAGTATGGGTTGCTCAGTTGCGTTGGGAATGTCGCGGGTGGGGTCTTTTGGTGGGAGATTCTGTGGGGTGTGTTTGCCCTTCCTCCTGTGTCTGGGTCCTGCTCATTTTCATTGCTTCTCGTTCCTCCTTGCGTCTCTGTACCCTCTCTTTCAGTGTAGTCCTTTCTTCTTGTGTTCTGTCGCGGTCGAGGAATACTCTCTGGTACCCCTCTTTGTCTCTCAGTCTTGCTTTCTCTTGCAGAATCCTGATTCGAACTGATTCTTCCTTGAAAGTTACTCTGACAGGCCGTATCCTTCCACTTGCAAACCACCCAATTCTCTGAAAATTTGTCACCTGGGTCATATTGCCCTCCCCTATTGTTTTCATGATGTCTTCAATCATTTTTTTCTCCTCCTGTTTTATTTCTTCAAAGTTGGCCCCCTTGGCTTCTTGGAGCCCGTACACAAAAACTGACCTCGCCCTTTCCTGTGTGTGTGTGTGTGCGTGTGCGTGTTCGTGTGCATTTGTGTGTGTGTGCATGTAATGGTTACCAAAAAAGTTTTCAGAGTGACTTAGGATTATAAACAGGAAATATGGGAGTGTCTTAGGTATGAGCAGTAGATCCCGGCATTATGCTGGTACAACACCTTCCACAACTGTTTGGTGAGGCCACACGCCATTTATTGCATGTTGGATACACCACAATCCCGGTCACCTTCACCACACCAGACACTACTGCATCTTCCTGGGGATGAAAAGACACAGCTTGATGTATCCTGCTACTTCCGTTACTTCTAATACTACTACCGTTACCACTACTGTTACTACTACTGTTACTACTACTGTTACCACTACTCTTACCACTACTACCGTTACCACTACTGTTACCACTACTACTGTTGCCACTACTACTGTTACTACTACTGTTACCACTGCTAATGTTACGACTACTGTTACCACTACTGTTTCTATGACTGTTACAACTACTGTTACTACTACTGTTACTACTACTGTTACTCTTCTACTTTCCTATTACTACAACCACTACTGTTGCCGTTACTACCGCTTACATCAATACTATTACTACTGTTATTATTACTACTAATACTCCTAATGCTACTTCTATTTCTACAGCAGAAATAATAATAATAATAATGATTATAGCAATAATAACACTAACCTAAAAAATTAACATTTAAATCCAGTTCAGAAAGGAAACAGACTGTTGTGATGCTAATGTGAAGAGGTCGTCATTATTCTCAGGTTTTTAGCCTCTATCATGTAACTATTTTATTTTTAATTTTATGATCAGTATTTTAGTGAGGTGCAAGTAGTGACAGGAACTATTCTTTCTTGACTTTAGTTTATTATTTTATACACGCACACACACACACACACACACACACACACACACACACACACACACACACACACACACACACACACACACACACACACACACACACACACACACACACACACACACACACACACACACACACACACACACACACACACACAGTGTTGCGATCCAGAGGGGAAATGCCTGCAGCATTCTGGGCACGCGGCCCACCGCCGGGGAGCTGGATGAAGTATTTTAGTTGTAGGCTCTCAGATGTTATTTATGTTGTTCTACTTCCTATTGTATTTTTCTTGATGTATTTTGTCGTTAAATAAAGTCCACATAGAATATAGAATATAAGAGATAGTAGGACAAGAAAATATTCAAACTATCCGGGGAGAATCTAGAGTTTTCCCTGAAATAAGTTTATTCTTTTCTCTGAGGATGAGGGTCCCCAGGACAGTTCCAGAGGTTATACCTCTACATGTGGCTAGCTGGTCCAGTGGCTAACGCGACGGTCTGGAGTTTTGAGACTCTCTGATCGCGAGTTCTATCCCCGCCCGTGGTATGGTTTGTGGTACCTGTTTTTAAATATCTGAAGTCATCGTTGTCCAGAGTAATAATAATAATAATGATAATAACAGTAACACCACCACTACTACCACCACCAACAACAACAACAACAACATAATAATAATAATAATAATAATAATAATCATAATAATAATAATCATAATAATAATAATAATTAATAATAATAATAATAACAATAATAATTAATAATAATAATATTAATAATAATAATAATAATAATAATAATAATAATAATAATAATAATAATAATAATAATAATAATAATAATATAATAACTAATAGAATAACGACTGCGACTTAGATGTGAGTAATGGAAGGCAGACGCCAGGATCACAAGGGACATTAATCATTTAAAGTGATTGACATTCTGATACCTAGGTTGAGATTGTAACCTCCACCAGAAGTTGAGATTGTAACCTCCACCAGAAGTTGAGATTGTAACCTCCACCAGAAGTTGAGATTGTAACCTCCACCAGAAGTTGAGATTGTAACCTCCACCAGAAGTTGAGATTGTAACCTCCACCAGAAGTTGAGATTGTAACCTCCACCAGAAGTTGAGATTGTAACCTCCACCAGAAGTTGAGATTGTAACCTCCACCAGAAGTTGAGATTGTAACCTCCACCAGAAGTTGAGATTGTAACCTCCACCAGAAGTTGAGATTGTAACCTCCACCAGAAGTTGAGATTGTAACCTCCTCCAGAAGTTGAGATTGTAACCTCCACCAGAAGTTGAGATTGTAACCTCCACCAGAAGTTGAGATTGTAACCTCCACCAGAAGTTGAGATTGTAACCTCCACCAGAAGTTGAGATTGTAACCTCCACCAGAAGTTGAGATTGTAACCTCCACCAGAAGTTGAGATTGTAACCTCCACCAGAAGTTGAGATTGTAACCTCCACCAGAAGTTGAGATTGTAACCTCCACCAGAAGTTGAGATTGTAACCTCCACCAGAAGTTGAGATTGTAACCTCCACCAGAAGTTGAGATTGTAACGTCCACCAGAAGTTGAGATTGTAACCTCCACCAGAAGTTGAGATTGTAACCTCCACCAGAAGTTGAGATTGTAACCTCCACCAGAAGTTGAGATTGTAACCTCCACCAGAAGTTGAGATTGTAACCTCCACCAGAAGTTGAGATTGTAACCTCCACCAGAAGTTGAGATTGTAACCTCCACCAGAAGTTGAGATTGTAACCTCCACCAGAAGTTGAGATTGTAACCTCCACCAGAAGTTGAGATTGTAACCTCCACCAGAAGTTGAGATTGTAACCTCCACCAGAAGTTGAGATTGTAACCTCCACCAGAAGTTGAGATTGTAACCTCCACCAGAAGTTGAGATTGTAACCTCCACCAGAAGTTGAGATTGTAACCTCCACCAGAAGTTGAGATTGTAACCTCCACCAGAAGTTGAGATTGTAACCTCCACCAGAGGTTGAGATTGTGACCTACACCAGGGGTTGAGATTGTGATCTCCACCAGGGGTTGAGACTGTGACCTCCACCAGGGGTTGAGACTGTGACTTCCACCAGGGGTTGAGACTGTGACTTCCACCAGGGGTTGAGATTGTGATCTCCACCAGGGGTTGAGACTGTGACCTCCACCAGAGATTGAGACTGTAACCTATACCGGAGATTGAGATTCTGACCTTCATTAGAAGTTGAGACTGTGATCTCCACCAGAGGTTGAGACTGTGACCTCTACCACAGGTTGAGACTGTGACCTCCACTAGAGGTTGAGATTGTAACCTCCACTATAAAAGGTACTTACTAACACCACCACCATCAGAGGAAGTACTCAGTAACACCACCATCAAAGAAGTTACACCACCATCAAAGTAGGTACTAACACCACTATCAGAAGAGGTACTAACTCCACCATCAGAGGATATACTAACACCACCATCAAAGAAGGTACAAACACCATCATCAGAGGAGATACTAACACCACCATCAAAGGAGGTACTAACACCACCATCAGAGGAGGTACTAACACCACCATCAAAGAAGGTATTAACACCACCATAAGAGGAGATACTAACACCACCATCAACGAAGGTACAAACACCACCATCAGAGGAGGTACTAACACCACCATCAGAGGAGGTACTAACACCACCATCAGAGGAGGTACTAACACCACCATCAGAGAAGGTACTAACACCACTATCAGAGAAGGTACTAACACCACCATCAGATAAAGTACTAACACCACCATCAGAGGAGGTACTAACACCACCATCAGAGGAGGTACTAACACCACCATCAGATGAGATACTAACACCACCATCAAAGGAGGTACTAACACCACCATCAGAGGAGGTACAAACACCAGTATCAGAGGAGATACTATCACCATCATCAAAGGAGGTACTAACACCACCATCAGAGGAGGTACTAACACCACCATCATAAGAGATACTAACACCACCATCAGAGGATGTACTAACACCACCATCAGAGGAGGTACTAACACCACCATCAAAGAAGGTACTAACACCACCATCAGTAAAGGTACTAACACCATCATAGGAGGTACTAACACCACCATCAGAGGAGGTACTAACACCACCATCAGAGGAGGTACTAGCAACACCATCATAGGAGGTACTAACACCACCATCAAAGGAGGTACTAACACCACCATCTGAGGAGGTACTAACACCACCATCAAAGGAGGTACTAACACCACCATCAGAGTAGGTACTAACACCACCATCATAGGAGGTACTAACACCACCATCAAAGAAGGTACTAACACCACCATCAGAGGAGGTACTAACACCACCATCAAAGAAGGTACTAGCACCACTTCAGAGAAGGTACTAACACCACCATCAGAGAAGGTACTAACACCATCAAAGGAGGTATTAACACCACCATCAGTGAAGGTACTAACACCACCATCATAGCAGGTACTAACACCACCATCAAATGAGGTACTAACACCACCATCAGAGGAGGTACTAACACCACCATCAGAGGAGGTACTAACACCACCATCAGAGGAGGTACTAACACCACCATCAGAGGAGGTACTAACACCACCATCAGAGGAGGTACTAACACCACCATCAAATGAGGTACTAACTCCACCATCAAAGAAGGTACTAACACCACCATCAGAGGAGGTACTAACACCACCACCAAAGAAGGTACTAACACCACCATCAGAGGAGGTACTAACACCACCATCAAAGAAGGTACTAACACCACCATCAGAGGAGGTACTAACACCACCATCAAAGAAGGTACAAACACCACCATCAGAGGAGGTACTAACACCACCATCAGAGGAGGTACTAACACCACCATCAGAGAAGGTACTAACACCACCATCAAAGAAGGTACAAACACCACCATCAGAGGAGGTACTAACACCACCATCAGAGGAGGTACTAACACCACCATCAAATGAGGTACTAACTCCACCATCAGAGGAGGTACTAACACCACCATCAGAGGAGGTACTAACACCACCATCAGAGGAGGTACTAACACCACCATCAGAGGAGGTACTAACACCACCATCAAAGAAGGTACTAACACCACCATCAAATGAGGTACTAACTCCACCATCAAAGAAGGTACTAACACCACCATCAGAGGAGGTACTAACACCACCATCAAATGAGGTACTAACTCCACCATCAAAGAAGGTACTAACACCACCATCAAAGAAGGTACAAACACCACCATCAGAGGAGGTACTAACACCACCATCAGAGGAGGTACTAACACCACCATCAAATGAGGTACTAACACCACCATCAGAGGAGGTACTAACACCACCATCAGAGGAGGTACTAACACCACCATCAGAGGAGGTACTAACACCACCATCAAATGAGGTACTAACTCCACCATCAAAGAAGGTACTAACACCACCATCAGAGGAGGTACTAACACCACCATCAGAGGAGGTACTAACACCACCATCAGAGGAGGTACTAACACCACCATCAGAGGAGGTACTAACACCACCATCAGAGGAGGTACTAACACCACCATCAAATGAGGTACTAACTCCACCATCAAAGAAGGTACTAACACCACCATCAGAGGAGGTACTAACACCACCATCAAAGAAGGTACTAACACCACCATCAGAGGAGGTACTAACACCACCATCAAAGAAGGTACTAACACCACCATCAGAGGAGGTACTAACACCACCATCAAAGAAGGTACTAACACCACCATCAGAGGAGGTACTAACACCACCATCAGAGGAGGTACTAACACCACCATCAGAGAAGGTACTAACACCATCAAAGAAGGTACAAACACCACCATCAGAGGAGGTACTAACACCACCATCAGAGGAGGTACTAACACCACCATCAGAGGAGGTACTAACACCACCATCAGAGGAGGTACTAACACCACCATCAGAGGAGGTACTAACACCACCATCAGAGGAGGTACTAACACCACCATCAGAGGAGGTACTAACACCACCATCAAAGAAGGTACTAACACCACCATCAAATGAGGTACTAACTCCACCATCAAAGAAGGTACTAACACCACCATCAGAGGAGGTACTAACACCACCATCAAATGAGGTACTAACTCCACCATCAAAGAAGGTACTAACACCACCATCAAAGAAGGTACAAACACCACCATCAGAGGAGGTACTAACACCACCATCAGAGGAGGTACTAACACCACCATCAAATGAGGTACTAACACCACCATCAGAGGAGGTACTAACACCACCATCAGAGGAGGTACTAACACCACCATCAGAGGAGGTACTAACACCACCATCAAATGAGGTACTAACTCCACCATCAAAGAAGGTACTAACACCACCATCAGAGGAGGTACTAACACCACCATCAGAGGAGGTACTAACACCGCCATCAAATGAGGTACTAACTCCACCATCAAAGAAGGTACTAACACCACCATCAGAGGAGGTACTAACACCACCATCAAATGAGGTACTAACTCCACCATCAAAGAAGGTACTAACACCACCATCAGAGGAGGTACTAACACCACCATCAGAGGAGGTACTAACACCACCATCAAAGAAGGTACTAACACCACCATCAGAGGAGGTACTAACACCACCATCAAATGAGGTACTAACTCCACCATCAAAGAAGGTACTAACACCACCATCAGAGGAGGTACTAACACCACCATCAAATGAGGTACTAACTCCACCATCAAAGAAGGTACTAACACCACCATCAGAGGAGGTACTAACACCACCATCAAAGAAGGTACTAACACCACCATCATAGGAGGTACTAACACCACCATCATAGGAGGTACTAACTCCACCATCAAAGAAAGTACTGACACCACCATCAAAGAAGGTACTAACACCACCATCAAAGAAGGTACTAACACCACCGTCATAGGAGGTACAAACACCACCATCATAGGAGGTACTAACTCCACCATCAAAGAAAGTACTAACACCACCATCAAAGAAGGTACTAACACCACCATCAAAGAAGGTACTAACACCACCATCATAGGAGGTACTAACACCACCATCAAAGATGGTACTAACACCACCATCAGAGGAGGTACTAACACCACCATCAAAGAAGGTACTAACACCACCATCAAAGAAGGTACTAACACCACCATCAAAGAAGGTACTAACACCACCATCAAAGAAGGTACTAACACCACCATCAAAGAAGGTACTAACACCACCATCAAAGAAGGTACTAACACCACCATCAAAGAAGGTACTAACACCACCATCATAGGAGGTACTAACACCACCATCATAGGAGGTACTAACACCACCATCAGAGGAGGTACTAACACCACCATCAGAGGAGGTACTAACACCACCATCAAATGAGGTACTAACTCCACCATCAAAGAAGGTACTAACACCACCATCAGAGGAGGTACTAACACCACCACCAAAGAAGGTACTAACACCACCATCAGAGGAGGTACTAACACCACCATCAAAGAAGGTACTAACACCACCATCAGAGGAGGTACTAACACCACCATCAAAGAAGGTACAAACACCACCATCAGAGGAGGTACTAACACCACCATCAGAGGAGGTACTAACACCACCATCAGAGAAGGTACTAACACCACCATCAAAGAAGGTACAAACACCACCATCAGAGGAGGTACTAACACCACCATCAGAGGAGGTACTAACACCACCATCAAATGAGGTACTAACTCCACCATCAGAGGAGGTACTAACACCACCATCAGAGGAGGTACTAACACCACCATCAGAGGAGGTACTAACACCACCATCAGAGGAGGTACTAACACCACCATCAAAGAAGGTACTAACACCACCATCAAATGAGGTACTAACTCCACCATCAAAGAAGGTACTAACACCACCATCAGAGGAGGTACTAACACCACCATCAAATGAGGTACTAACTCCACCATCAAAGAAGGTACTAACACCACCATCAAAGAAGGTACAAACACCACCATCAGAGGAGGTACTAACACCACCATCAGAGGAGGTACTAACACCACCATCAAATGAGGTACTAACACCACCATCAGAGGAGGTACTAACACCACCATCAGAGGAGGTACTAACACCACCATCAGAGGAGGTACTAACACCACCATCAAATGAGGTACTAACTCCACCATCAAAGAAGGTACTAACACCACCATCAGAGGAGGTACTAACACCACCATCAGAGGAGGTACTAACACCACCATCAGAGGAGGTACTAACACCACCATCAGAGGAGGTACTAACACCACCATCAGAGGAGGTACTAACACCACCATCAAATGAGGTACTAACTCCACCATCAAAGAAGGTACTAACACCACCATCAGAGGAGGTACTAACACCACCATCAAAGAAGGTACTAACACCACCATCAGAGGAGGTACTAACACCACCATCAAAGAAGGTACTAACACCACCATCAGAGGAGGTACTAACACCACCATCAAAGAAGGTACAAACACCACCATCAGAGGAGGTACTAACACCACCATCAGAGGAGGTACTAACACCACCATCAGAGAAGGTACTAACACCATCAAAGAAGGTACAAACACCACCATCAGAGGAGGTACTAACACCACCATCAGAGGAGGTACTAACACCACCATCAGAGGAGGTACTAACACCACCATCAGAGGAGGTACTAACACCACCATCAGAGGAGGTACTAACACCACCATCAGAGGAGGTACTAACACCACCATCAGAGGAGGTACTAACACCACCATCAAAGAAGGTACTAACACCACCATCAAATGAGGTACTAACTCCACCATCAAAGAAGGTACTAACACCACCATCAGAGGAGGTACTAACACCACCATCAAATGAGGTACTAACTCCACCATCAAAGAAGGTACTAACACCACCATCAAAGAAGGTACAAACACCACCATCAGAGGAGGTACTAACACCACCATCAGAGGAGGTACTAACACCACCATCAAATGAGGTACTAACACCACCATCAGAGGAGGTACTAACACCACCATCAGAGGAGGTACTAACACCACCATCAGAGGAGGTACTAACACCACCATCAAATGAGGTACTAACTCCACCATCAAAGAAGGTACTAACACCACCATCAGAGGAGGTACTAACACCACCATCAGAGGAGGTACTAACACCATCATCAGAGGAGGTACTAACTCCACCATCAAAGAAGGTACTAACACCACCATCAGAGGAGGTACTAACACCACCATCAAATGAGGTACTAACTCCACCATCAAAGAAGGTACTAACACCACCATCAGAGGAGGTACTAACACCACCATCAGAGGAGGTACTAACACCACCATCAAAGAAGGTACTAACACCACCATCAGAGGAGGTACTAACACCGCCATCAAATGAGGTACTAACTCCACCATCAAAGAAGGTACTAACACCACCATCAGAGGAGGTACTAACACCACCATCAAATGAGGTACTAACTCCACCATCAAAGAAGGTACTAACACCACCATCAGAGGAGGTACTAACACCACCATCAAAGAAGGTACTAACACCACCATCATAGGAGGTACTAACACCACCATCATAGGAGGTACTAACTCCACCATCAAAGAAAGTACTGACACCACCATCAAAGAAGGTACTAACACCACCATCAAAGAAGGTACTAACACCACCGTCATAGGAGGTACAAACACCACCATCATAGGAGGTACTAACTCCACGATCAAAGAAAGTACTAACACCACCATCAAAGAAGGTACTAACACCACCATCAAAGAAGGTACTAACACCACCATCATAGGAGGTACTAACACCACCATCAAAGATGGTACTAACACCACCATCAGAGGAGGTACTAACACCACCATCAAAGAAGGTACTAACACCACCATCAAAGAAGGTACTAACACCACCATCAAAGAAGGTACTAACACCACCATCAAAGAAGGTACTAACACCACCATCAAAGAAGGTACTAACACCACCATCAAAGAAGGTACTAACACCACCATCAAAGAAGGTACTAACACCACCATCATAGGAGGTACTAACACCACCATCATAGGAGGTACTAACACCACCATCAGAGGAGGTACTAACACCACCATCATAGGAGGTACTAACACCAACATCATAGGAGGTACTAACACCACCATCAGAGGAGGTACTAACACCACCATCATAGGAGGTACTAACACCACCATCATAGGAGGTACTAACACCACCATCATAGGAGGTACTAACACCACCATCAGAGGAGGTACTAACACCACCATCATAGGAGGTACTAACACCACCATCATAGGAGGTACTAACACCACCATCAGAGGAGGTACTAACACCACCATCATAGGAGGTACTAATACCACCATCATAGGAGGTACAAACACCACCATCAGAGGAGGTACTAACACCACCATCAGAGGAGGTACTAACACCACCATCAGAGGAGGTACTAACACCACCATCAGAGGAGGTACTAACACCACCATCATAGGAGGTACTAACACCACCATCATAGGAGGTACTAACACCACCATCAGAGGAGATACTAACACCACCATCATAGGAGGTACTAACACCACCATCATAGGAAGTACTAACACCACCATCATAGGAGGTACTAACACCACCATCATAGGAAGTACTAACACCACCATCATAGGAAGTACTAACACCACCATCATAGGAGGTACTAACACCACCATCATAGGAATTACTAACACCACCATCATAGGAGGTACTAACACCACCATCATAGGAAGTACTAACACCACCATCATAGGAGGTACTAACACCACCATCATAGGAAGTACTAACACCACCATCATAGGAAGTACTAACACCACCATCATAGGAGGTACTAACACCACCATCATAGGAGGTACTAACACCACCATCATAGGAAGTACTAACACCACCATCATAGGAAGTACTAACACCACCATCATAGGAGGTACTAACACCACCATCATAGGAAGTACTAACACCACCATCATAGGAGGTACTAACACCACCATCATAGGAAGTACTAACACCACCATCATAGGAAGTACTAACACCACCATCATAGGAAGTACTAACACCACCATCATAGGAAGTACTAACACCACCATCATAGGAGGTACTAACACCACCATCATAGGAAGTACTAACACCACCATCAGAGGAGGTACTAACACCACCATCATAGGAGGTACTAACACCACCATCATAGGAGGTACTAACACCACCATCAGAGGAGGTACTAACACCACCATCATAGGAAGTACTAACACCACCATCAGAGGAGGTACTAACACCACCATCATAGGAGGTACTAACACCACCATCATAGGAAGTACTAACACCACCATCATAGGAAGTACTAACACCACCATCATAGGAGGTACTAACACCACCATCATAGGAAGTACTAACACCACCATCAGAGGAGGTACTAACACCACCATCATAGGAGGTACTAACACCACCATCATAGGAGGTACTAACACCACCATCATAGGAGGTACTAACACCACCATCATAGGAAGTACTAACACCACCATCATAGGAAGTACTAACACCACCATCATAGGAAGTACTAACACCACCATCATAGGAAGTACTAACACCACCATCATAGGAGGTACTAACACCACCATCATAGGAAGTACTAACACCACCATCATAGGAAGTACTAACACCACCATCATAGGAAGTACTAACACCACCATCATAGGAGGTACTAACACCACCATCATAGGAAGTACTAACACCGCCATCAGAGGAGGTACTAACACCACCATCATAGGAGGTACTAACACCACCATCAGAGGAGGTACTAACACCACCATCATAGGAGGTACTAACACCACCATCAGAGGAGGTACTAACACGACCATCAGAGGAGGTACTAACACCACCATCATAGGAGGTATAAACACTTCTGTTAAGCGTATTCATTAAGAACATTTAATACATTTGATCCTTAAATTGAAACTTCAAGAAATGCCTTCGAGATTTAGAATGGACGATTGATTTAAGGAATGGAAGCCACCCTCCGATACCTCGGATATAATCTAATTGCTTCCCACTTCTACCATTCACCTGAATATTCCTAACTGTACCTGGGTGTTTGTCGACTGTTATGGGTCGCATCCCGGGGTAGGGGTTAGTATATCTCAGACAGGGTCGGGCTTTGAAAAAAGCTGAAGTAGATAACAGCTCTTGACAGGTGAAATTGAGTTATGAAAGAAATCTTTATTTCCATAACGCATCTTCTTAGAAATTATGATTATAATTATTATTTATTATTATTATTGTTATATATATTATTATTATTATTATTATTATTATTATTATTATTATTATTATTATTATTATTATTATTATTATTATTATTATTATTATTATTATTATTATTATTATTATTATTATTACTACATTTTATTTATTATTATTATTATATTGTATTCTTCTTCTTCTTCTTATTATTATTATTATTATTATCATTATTATTATTATTACTACTACTACTACTACTACATTTTATTTATTATAATTATATTGTATTCTTATTATTATTATTATTGTTATTATTATTATAAGTTAGTTTTTATTCCATATAAGGTTAGTACTGTAACCATGGTGTAATCTGTGGAGGTGAACATCTACCACTCAGTGGAGTAATATTTTGTGTATTCCTCTTGAAGTTTGTTGTGAAGGTGTGTTTGTGGCGGATGGATCACCGCTCCCTGCACGCCACACTTACCTCCACTCTTGCCTCACTCACTTCCTGGCTTTTTCATCTTCCAAATAAGAGAACTTATATACCAAAGCACAAAACAGAACATGGAACAAAATACCCGTTATCATTGTCACCTGAAAAACAATTACCATCGCTGCTGCTGCAGCCTTCCACTTGTAACTCGGTCCTGGTCGCCATTCCTGGTCACTCAGTCAACAAAATAAGTAAAACTGATCAATTAGCAAGAACTCATTTAAAATTAAGTCTTTACAAAAATTTTCTCTTATACATTGAAAGATATATATATTTTTTCATTTATGTTAATGTAAAAATTAATAATGTTATACCAAAAGAACTTTAGAAAACTTATCTAACCTCATTATAATAAGCGCAATTTTATTTAGCCTAATCCAGCTAAATATATTTTAGATAAGTTTACAACAGTTTAATAATATACAAACACAACGAAAAATATTTTATTTCGCTAGGAGCAGAATGATTTTTACGAAATTATTCCAAACACAAATTTTCGCAAGAAGAGCGTTGATATATATATATATATATATATATATATATATATATATATATATATATATATATATATATATATATATATATATATATATATATATATATATATATATATATATATATATATATATATATATATATATATATATATATATATATATATATATATATTATCTTGTGGCACGTACACCAACCAACTTCAATGACACTCTTCTTAAAAACATTGAACACCAGGCGCTTGAAGGTCGTATCATTGTAACTGTACTTGACACACTGGATCCTCTTCTCACTCTGGTATCTAAACACAGTGATTATGTTGACCTCGTGTAGTTATTTTGCTGTTCTTTTTTTCTTTTGGGATTACTTTATTTCATGTCTGCAGTATTTTAGTACATGATATGCCCCTAAAAAAAGTCTTAACAAATGTATCTTTCCGAAAGTTTTATTTTATACATTAATATATATGTATATATATATATATATATATATATATATATATATATATATATATATATATATATATATATATATATATATATATATATATATATATTTATATGTTAAAATTTGTACCAAAACTATGTTAGCAAAAGAACTTTGTTAAAATTAACGAAATATATTTTATCCGAGATCTACTCAACCTATCCTAGATAGGCCTAATTTTTGTTAGCATTAGCCGATATCAGTACAATATGATTGCTTAGTTAAAGTTTAACATCTTTATTATCCAGCCCATACTCATGGTGTGGGTGGTATTTACCCCATACTCATGGTGTGGGTGGTAGTTACCCAATACTCATGGTGTGGGTGGTAGTTACCCAATACCCATGGTGTGGGTGGTAGTTACCCAATACTCATGGTGTGGGTGGTAGTTACCCAATACTCATGGTGTGGGTGGTAGTTACCCAATACTCATGGTGTGGGTCGTAGTTACCCAATACTCATGGTGTGGGTGGTAGTTACCCAATACTCATGGTGTGGGTGGTAGTTACCCAATACTCATGGTGTGGGTGGTAGTTACCCAATACTCATGGTGTGGGTGGTAGTTACCCAATACTCATGGTGTGGGTGGTAGTTACCCTATACTCATGGTGTGGGTGGTAGTTACCCAATACTCATGGTGTGGATGGTAGTTACCCCATACTCATGGTGTGGGTGGTAGTTACCCAATACTCATGGTGTGGGTGGTAGTTACCCCATACCCAAGGTGTGGGTGGTAGTTACCCAATACTCATGGTGTGGGTGGTAGTTACCCAATACTCATGGTGTGGGTGGTAGTTACCCAATACTCATGGTGTGGGTGGTAGTTACCCAATCCTCATGGTGTGGGTGGTAGTTACCCAATACTCATGGTGTGGGTGGTAGTTACCCAATACTCATGGTGTGGGTGGTAGTTACCCAATACTCATGGTGTGGGTGGTAGTTACCCCATACTCATGGTGTGGGTGGTAGTTACCCAATACTCATGGTGTGGGAGGTAGTTACCCAATACTCATGGTGTGGGTGGTAGTTACCCCATACTCATGGTGTGGGTGGTAGTTACCCAATACTCATGGTGTGGGTGGTAGTTACCCAATACTCATGGTGTGGGAGGTAGTTACCCAATACTCATGGTGTGGGTGGTAGTTACCCCATACTCATGGTGTGGGAGGTAGTTACCCAATACTCATGGTGTGGGTGGTAGTTACCCAATACTCATGGTGTGGGTGGTAGTTACCCTATACTCATGGTGTGGGTGGTAGTTACCCAATACTCATGGTGTGGGAGGTAGTTACCCAATACTCATGGTGTGGGTGGTAGTTACCCCATACTCATGGTGTAGGTGGTAGTTACCCCATACTCATGGTGTGGGTGGTAGTTACCCCATACTCATGGTGTGGGTGGTAGTTACCCCATACTCATGGTGTGGGTGGTAGTTACCCCATACTCATGGTGTGGGTGGTAGTTACCCCATACTCATGGTGTGGGTGGTAGTTACCCCATACTCATGGTGTGGGTGGTAGTTACCCAATACTCATGGTGTGGGAGGTAGTTACCCAATACTCATGGTGTGGGAGGTAGTTACCCAATACTCATGGTGTGGGTGGTAGTTACCCCATACTCATGGTGTGGGCGGTAGTTACCCAATACTCATGGTGTGGGTGGTAGTTACCCAATACTCATGGTGTGGGTGGTAGTTACCCAATACTCATGGTGTGGGCGGTAGTTACCCAATACTCATGGTGTGGGTGGTAGTTACCCAATACTCATGGTGTGGGTGGTAGTTACCCAATACTCATGGTGTGGGCGGTAGTTACCCAATACTCATGGTGTGGGTGGAAGTTACCCCATACTCATGGTGTGGGAGGTAGTTACCCAATACTCATGGTGTGGGTGGTAGTTACACAATACTCATGGTGTGGGTGGTAGTTACCCTGTACTCATGGTGTGGGTGGTAGTTACCCAATACTCATGGTGTGGGAGGTAGTTACCCAATACTCATGGTGTGGGTGGTAGTTACCCCATACTCATGGTGTGGGTGGTAGTTACCCCATTCTCATGGTGTGGGTGGTAGTTACCCCATACTCATGGTGTGGGTGGTAGTTACCCCATACTCATGGTGTATGTGGTAGTTACCCCATACTCATGGTGTGGGTGGTAGTTACCCCATACTCATGGTGTGGGTGGTAGTTACCCCATACTCATGGTGTGGGTGGTAGTTACCCCATACTCATGGTGTGGGTGGTAGTTACCCCATACTCATGGTGTGGGTGGTAGTTACCCCATACTCATGGTGTGGGTGGTAGTTACCCAATACTCATGGTGTGGGTGGTAGTTACCCCATACTCATGGTGTGGGTGGTAGTTACCCAATACTCATGGTGTGGGTGGTAGTTACCCCATACTCATGGTGTGGGTGGTAGTTACCCCATACTCATGGTGTGGGTGGTAGTTACGTCATACTCATGGTGTGGGTGGTAGTTACCTCATACTCATGGTGTGGGTGGTAGTTACCCCATACTCATGGTGTGGGTGGTAGTTACCCAATACTCATGGTGTGGGTGGTAGTTACCCAATACTCATGGTGTGGGTGGTAGTTACCCCATACTCATGGTGTGGGTGGTATTTACCCCATACTCATGGTGTGGGTGGTAGTTACCTCATACTCATGGTGTGGGTGGTAGTTACCTCATACTCATGGTGTAGGTGGTAGTTACCCCATACTCATGGTGTGGGTGGTAGTTACCTCATACTCATGGTGTGGGTGGTAGTTACCCTATACTCATGGTGTGGGTGGTAGTTACCCAATACTCATGGTGTGGGTGGTAGTTACCCCATACTCATGGTGTGGGTGGTAGTTACCCCATACTCATGGTGTGGGTGGTAGTTACCCCATACTCATGGTGTGGGTGGTAGTTACCCAATACTCATGGTGTGGGTGGTAGTTACCCCATACTCATGGTGTGGGTGGTAGTTACCCAATACTCATGGTGTGGGTGGTAGTTACCCTATACTAATGGTGTGGGTGGTAGTTACCCAATACTCATGGTATGGGTGGTAGTTACCCAATACTCATGGTGTGGGTGGTAGTTACCCAATACTCATGGTGTGGGTGGTAGTTACCCAATACTCATGGTGTGGGTGGTAGTTACCCAATACTCATGGTGTGGGTGGTAGTTACCCTATACTCATGGTGTGGGTGGTAGTTACCCAATACTCATGGTGTGGGTGGTAGTTACCCAATACTCATGGTGTGGGTGGTAGTTACAAAATACTCATGGTGTGGGTGGTAGTTACCCCATACTCATGGTGTGGGTGGTAGTTACCCTATACTCATGGTGTGGGTGGTAGTTACCCCATACTCATGGTGTGGGTGGTAGTTACCCCATACTCATGGTGTGGGTGGTAGTTACCCTATACTCATGGTGTGGGTGGTAGTTACCCTATACTCATGCTGTGGGTGGTAGTTACCCCATACTCATGGTGTGGGTGGTAGTTACCCAATACTCAAGGTGTGGGTGGTAATTACCCCATACTCATGGTGTGGGTGGTAGTTACCCTATACTCATGGTGTGGGTGGTAGTTACCCAATACTCATGGTATGGGTGGTAGTTACCCAATACTCATGGTGTGGGTGGTAGTTACCCAATACTCATGGTGTGGGTGGTAGTTACCCTATACTCATGGTGTGGGTGGTAGTTACCCAATACTCATGGTGTGGGTGGTAGTTACCCAATACTCGTGGTGTGGGTGGTAGTTACCCCATACTCATGGTGTGGGTGGTAGTTACCCAATACTCATGGTGTGGGTGGTAGTTACCCAATACTCATGGTGTGGGTGGTAGTTACCCAATACTCATGGTGTGGGTGGTAGTTACCCTATACTCATGGTGTGGGTGATAGTTACCCTATACTCATGGTGTGGGTGGTAGTTACCCCATACTCATGGTATGGGAGGTAGTTACCCCATACTCATGGTGTGGGTGGTAGTTACCCCATACTCATGGTGTGGGTGGTAGTTACCCCATACTCATGGTGTGGGTGGTAGTTACCCAATACTCATGGTATGGGAGGTAGTTACCCCATACTCATGGTGTGGGTGGTAGTTACCCCATACTCATGGTGTGGGTGGTAGTTACCCAATACTCATGGTGTGGGAGGTAGTTACCCAATACTCATGGTATGGGAGTTAGTTACCCCATACTCATGGTGTGGGTGGTAGTTACCCCATACTCATGGTGTGGGTGGTAGTTACCCAATACTCATGGTGTGGGAGGTAGTTACCCAATACTCATGGTATGGGAGGTAGTTACCCCATACTCATGGTGTGGGTGGTAGTTACCCCATACTCATGGTGTGGGTGGTAGTTACCCAATACTCATGGTGTGGGAGGTAGTTACCCAATACTCATGGTATGGGAGGTAGTTACCCCATACTCATGGTGTGGGTGGTAGTTACCCCATACTCATGGTGTGGGTGGTAGTTACCCAATACTCATGGTGTGGGTGGTAGTTACCCAATACTCATGGTATGGGTGGTAGTTACCCAATACTCATGGTGTCGGTGGTAGTTACCCAATACTCATGGTGTGGGAGGTAGTTACCCAATACTCATGGTGTCGGTGGTAGTTACCCAATACTCATGGTGTGGGTGGTAGTTACCCAATACTCATGGTGTGGGTGGTAGTTACCCAATACTCATGGTGTCGGTGGTAGTTACCCTATACTCATGGTGTGGGTGGTAGTTACCCAATACTCATGGTGTGGGTGGTAGTTACCCTATACTCATGGTGTGGGTGGTAGTTACCCAATACTCATGGTGTGGGTGGTAGTTACCCTATACTCATGGTGTGGGTGGTAGTTACCCAATACTCATGGTGTGGGTGGTAGTTACCCAATACTCATGGTGTGGGTGGTAGTTACCCAATACTCATGGTGTCGGTGGTAGTTACCCTATACTCATGGTGTGGGTGGTAGTTACCCAATACTCATGGTGTGGGTGGTAGTTACCCTATACTCATGGTGTGGGTGGTAGTTACCCAATACTCATGGTGTGGGTGGTAGTTACCCTATACTCATGGTGTGGGTGGTAGTTACCCCATACCCATTGTGTGGGTTGTAGTCCCCCATACCCATGGTGTGGGTGGTAGTCCCCCATACCCATTGTGTGGGTGGTAGTCCCCCTATACCCATGGTGTGGGTGGTAGTCCCCCATACCCATGGTGTGGGTGGTAGTCCCCCATACCCATTGTGTGGGTGGTAGTCCCCCGTACCCATTGTGTGGGTGGTAGTCCCCCATACCCATTGTGTGGGTGGTAGTCCCTCATACCCATTGTGTGGGTGGTAGTCCCCTATACCCATGGTGTGGGTGGTAGTCCCCCATACCCATGGTGTGGGAGGTAGTCCCCCATACCCATTGTGTGGGTGGTAGTCCCCCATACCCATTGTGTGGGTGGTAGTCCCCCATACCCATTTTGTGGGTGGTAGTCCCTCATACCCATTGTGTGGGTGGTAGTCCCCCATACCCATGGTGTGGGTGGTAGTCCCCCATACCCATGGTGTGGGTGGTAGTCCCCCATACCCATTGTGTGGGTGGTAGTCCCCCATACCCATTGTGTGGGTGGTAGTCCCCCGTACCCATTGTGTGGGTGGTAGTCCCCCATACCCATTGTGTGGGTGGTAGTCCCTCATACCCATTGTGTGGGTGGTAGTCCCCCATACCCATGGTGTGGGTGGTAGTCCCCCATACCCATGGTGTGGGTGGTAGTCCCCCATACCCATTGTGTGGGTGGTAGTCCCCCATACCCATGGTGTGGGTGGTAGTCCCTCATACCCATGGTGTGGGTGGTAGTCCCCCATACCCATGGTGTGGGTGGTAGTCCCCCATACCCATGGTGTGGGTGGTAGTCCCCCATACCCATGGTGTGGGTGGTAGTCCCCCATACCCATGGTGTGGGTGGTAGTCCCCCATACCCATGGTGTGGGTGGTAGTCCCCCATACCCATGGTGTGGGTGGTAGTCCCCCATACCCATTGTGTGGGTGGTAGTCCCCCGTACCCATTGTGTGGGTGGTAGTCCCCCATACCCATTGTGTGGGTGGTAGTCCCTCATACCCATTGTGTGGGTGGTAGTCCCCTATACCCATGGTGTGGGTGGTAGTCCCCCATACCCATGGTGTGGGAGGTAGTCCCCCAT
>NC_091343.1:11450579-11605579 GCF_038502225.1 Cherax quadricarinatus | reverse complement strand
GCAGTTGAACAGGTTGTGCTTCAGTAAAGTGGCAGTGATGGCACTGTTCTCCAGCAGTCTTAGTTATCCCGCAGATAACTGATCAGTAGCTGTCTACTGGTCTCTACTTAGATCTCTGTTAGTATGTGGCGGTCGGTGGTGCGTGCCCGTTGTTTATCAGTTGTTATATTTATGCCTCGCAGTATACAGGGACCGTAGGTTCGTCTGACTGGTGTGTTGCCAGTCACATGATCAACCCTTGTAGCTAGTTTGACAGTTTTATCCGCATCTTCGTTTCTTTCAATACCAACATTATTCGGAATCTTGCTCATTGTGGTTTCCCTTCCCTGCTAAGCAAAGGCTTGTATTGCGATAGAGATGGAAACGTTATCTTTTATACGTTGTTCTTGTAGATGAAATGGTTCAGAGAACCGACATGTTGATAAATTAGACACATGTGCAACTCTTGGGTATCTTTATTGAGGAAACGTTTCGCCACACAGTGGCTTCATCAGTCCATACAAAGGAGAATCTTGAAGAACAGGAGGAGAATGAGGTAATCAGTCCCTCAACCTTGAGTCGATGGTTGAGGGACTGATTACCTCATTCTCCTCCTGTTCTTCAAGATTCTCCTTTGTATGGACTGATGAAGCCACTGTGTGGCGAAACGTTTCCTCAATAAAGATACCCAAGAGTTGCACATGTGTCTAATTTATCATACGTTGTTCTGCGCATGAGTATGACTGAGTGACAGCGTAAAAAAGAGGTTAAGTTATAAGCCATGAATTATTTCTAGTTGGATTTCCACTAATTCAACTTGTAGTATTATATAGTAGAAAGGAAGCCATCATCTGCTAGACTATCCATCTGCTGCTCGACTGTTGTCTGGATCCACTTAATCATCGCTATACACAAATAACCCGCACATAGAAGAGAGGAGCTTACGACGACGTTTCTTTCCGACTTGGACCATTTACAAAGTCACACTAACGAGAAGTAGAGCAGGAAGGGTATATATAGGCAGGAAGTGGTAGTGGTAGTGGTAGTGGTAGTGGTAGTGGTAGTAGTAGTGGTAGTAGTAGTAGTATACTGAAGAGAAGTTAACTGAAATTGAGGTCAGCTCACATAAAATGAAGGTTGGATAACATGACCTGATCTTGTTGCTTCAACCTTTTTAAAAATGCCACCCATGGACCTTTTCGGGGTGTCGTCAGATCTACACTGTCCCAGTGACATGTTAAAACTCTCTTGGCTTCTGTCGTAGTTTTATTTTGTGGCTGCGTTTTGTTTGGTGAATTATTTCAACACTGCCCATGTCAATATTATATAATCTTATATTATATTCTTTAAAGAGGTGGACCGGTAAGCCAGTGGAAGGCCTTGGTCAGATGACTAAAAGCTCCGGTTACGAGTCATCACATGATTAAGACCCACGTCAGGAAACACGTTTCCCGTTTCCTGACAAACCTCACCTAACCCAAGTTAATAAAGTAATTTTCCTTGGCTATGTTGAAATACGGCAGTTTCAAAATGACGCTCATACCTCTTATGTTCAGTTTGTCTTCACAGTTACATCAGTCTGTTTATACTTCTCATCTGAGGTGTACATCAAGGCAGGGAAAGAAATATTGCGTTTATTTTTGTATATTTTTAATATTTGGGTTTTTAAGCATAATATATTAACAGCTGTTCTTTAGTGTATGAAATCACGAAAGCACTTGGAATAATAATAATACTTTCACTGTGGTTATGTTGCAGAAACAAGCGGAGGTGTATATATATACAAAGAAAGATTGCGGCCACCAGGATTCGAACCCGCGTTTGTTGCTGTCCACGAGTGTGGCTTAGCTCCTACCAGTGAGCCTCAGGCACGGTCTCCAGGCATTTCATTCTCCTCCTCTATGTTCTGGCTATCTCCTCGGTTGATTCATGTATCTAGTATTCAGGGCATTTATGATAATTTCAGTCTTAAATGTCACAACTATTATTTGCTAGTTTAAAGTCAACAAGACTTCACTGAGGTGCTGTAGATATGTGACATCCAATTAACGAGCCTTATAATGAGTACAATAAATGATACGTATTTTGTATGATCTTACCAAGGTAATATCGGGCTACGGTCGCGCCGGCACCAAGATCACTTCTTCACCGCGTTGAAATCTCCACCCAATAATGTTCCCAATTACTCTTCAGACGCACAATTTTCGGTGTCACAATTCTCCACAATACATTTATTAAATCTGTTGACACTCTCGAGAATCATCGCTCCCGCGACCCGGTCTCAACCCAGGACTCCTGAAATTTCAATGAAAATATTACAGGAATAGAAACTATAAGAAATGTTAGAAAAGAAAAATAAGTGTGTAAAGAATATTAGAAGATAGTAAGAGTTGTCTGTCACCTTACATGACCAAGAGACAAAGAAAAGACCAGAAATCTTGCCAGAGTGCAAAACATTTAAAAGATTCATGTCTGGAACCTAATAATACTTACTGTCTTCAAGATATTCTGATATACATGTGTTTATGTACCCAGGGCAACCGACTGCGTATATATTCTAAGGGATGTATTGTACTCTATGTGCATGTACTGAGAACAACAGTGTGTGTATATACACTGACACGGGTGACCCCGTGGCTTGGCTGGCAAAGTTCTTGCTTCACACACGGAGGGCCAGGGTTCTATTTCCGGCGGGGTAGAAACATTTCGACGCGTTTCCTTACACCTGTTGTCCTGTTCACCTAGCAGCAAATAGGTACCTGGGAGTTAGTCGACTGGTGTGGGTCGCATCCTGGGGGACAAGATTGAGGACCCCAATGGAAATAAGTATACATGCATATCACACATTGACGTAATCATAATACATGAAACATATATAAGAAAACATCCTTATAACTAACGGATGACAACCTACCCCTGAACATACATAATAAAATGGCCACTAGCCAAAAACTGACATTTGTATTCATATCTTGTATGAAACTATATATACAAAAGTTTTTATATATAAACTAATGCTTTGGCCTCTTACTGTACATTGTAATATTAGCATTTTATGTACCTAAACATCCGTAGCTAATCATCCCCTAATTTTGTATGTTTTATTTAGAGCACAGGTATACAATATACATGTAATTATATATGATTGACTGAAATCACTAAACATGAAGCTATAATAAAAAATACACCATCCTTGTAACTAAACGATTTACTACCCACACCTGAATATACGTAACAAAAAAAGCTACAAAACTTGCATGTATAATCTCTGTATATGTAACCGTAACCATACATGAAAAACTTGCATCAAGAACATAGCACTTAACAAAAACAGTACCAGGGTTGTGACCAAATTAATATACACTTAAAATGTACCAAAACCAAACATATATAAATTTTTACATAAAACAAAGTGACATTAAACAATAAGTTGATACACGCCTCCTCTCACCACACACAAGGTACACAGTATGAACAGTTAGAAAAATAACCCCGTAATCCGTATATGTGTATATAATCCTATCTCATTAACCTCCATTCAGAGATGAGCCCTTAATAGGGCAACGTTCAATGCTGTCTCCTATAGCAAAACATTCTATTACACCCCCCTCCCCCACTGGAAATAAGTTAGACAGTCCTCGATGACGCACTGACTTTCTTGAGTTATCCTGGGTGGCTAACCCTCCGGGGTTAAAAATTCGAACGAAATCTCTTATATCTCATATCTTAATAATAATAATAATAATAATAATAATAATAATAATAATAATAATAATAATAATAATAATAATAATAATAATAACAATAATAATAATAATAATAATAATAATAATAATAATAATAATAATAATTGAGTGGTGGTGTGCAGCAACTCGTCCTCCTCGGGAAAGCATCAATTTCTTTCAAATGATTTTAAGCAAATTTCTCGATATAGGTTATTTAGTTTAGGTTTGGTTTAGTTAAGTTAAAATTTGTGTACGAAAGAAACTAACTAGTGTAAGATAACATAATGCCAATACATGTAATGATGCATAACGTCGAAAGATACTTTGGAAGCGGGAATAGACAACAGAGACTCAACAAGCGCACGGTACAAGACAGTCAAATAATCACGTTTACCTCGTAGTCCCACAGTCACCCATTTAACGTTTTTGGTCACAGTGATATAATGACGGTGATCATGAGAATGATCTGTGGACAGATGTGTAACCTTAATGACCTTCCTGCAGTCGACAGATGTTAAACTTGACAAAACAAGCAACTAGGGAAATTAACTGTTAAATAAGGTATATCTTGATTAAATTATACACCATTATGAAGCTAAACCTGTAGTGAATATACAGCTCATGGGAAATCGTAGGCAATCAGGTTTACTCCAAGGAAGTGGAGCACAGGTCCAGTTCCGTGGATCACGAGCCCTGCAGCGTCATCAAGGGCGCTGACAACAAATAATTTCGCTAGACGAGTATTTACAAGATTTCCTCACGTGACCTACATAACATTATCTGCTCTCAATAGCAGGTAGAAGACGATGTTTCACAACTAAACCAGAAACTGGAGATGAAAACTGGACCGTCCGGTCCGCCCTGGACCATCAGTAAGTCGCAATTTGATAATGGACCAGGAAGAACCGAAATGTTCATTTCCATATCCAGTTTTGGATCTGTGATCCAATTCCATGAACACCCCCTTCCCCCCCCAAACGTTGTATAATACCTACGGGTTTAGCGCTCCCCATAATAATAATAATAATAATAATAATAATAATAATAATAAGAAGAAGACTAAGAATCGGATCCAATTTGAGGTTTAGTTGTGAATTGTTCCTGTTACGGTATTGTCATTTCATCATTAAATAAAAAAATTGTTGTTTTAGGGTTGAGCTGGAGTCGAGTGTGGAGTGGAGGGGGGTAGAGGGAGGAGAAGGGGGTAGGGGGAGGGGAGGGGGTTATTGAAGGGGGAGGGTAATGGGGAGGAGATGGGGGAGGGGATGGGGAGGGGATGGGGAGGGGATGGGGAGGGGAAGGAGGATGGGGAGGGGGGAAGAGATGGGAAAACCGATATCAAAGAGGTGGACGTTAAATGCCACTTCTGTTGAGCCTGGGACCTGAGAAGTATCGCAGGAACACCAGCGTTCCTCAGACTGGCCTTGGACAAGCACCGTGCTACCCACGCCCACCAGACACACCCACACACACACACACACACACACATATACACACACACACTCACTAACCTCGACTGTTCTTCTCCACGGGGAAAAACAGTACTACTCATTTAGAAATCTATAAACGCATTTGCAACGTGATGTAAATGCCTTCTGACTTAGGTAAGATAAGGAAAAAAAAACACATAGCAATTGAATGTGAGGCAAATAGCGAGGGAGATCGTAGGAGGGCGGCTTGGACGTCTCTGATTGGTTGAGGAGGAGATTGTGAGGCTTCAAGACGAGCTCAGTTGACACTTGGCCGGTGCTGGGGCGGGACGTACACGCTCTCTCCAGCATGACTCTTCCCAGCAAAGGTAATTATTCTCTCACTGTTTACTGTTCATTAAACCCAAGGGAATGTTCTTAAGATTAATTGGTTAATTGGTCTCTTATCCCATCGCCTACTGAATGTTATACGACACCAAATATACTCTTGTCCTTTAAGAATAATTTAAAGGGAACTCAGAACACACACACACTGAGAGACATACAATTTTTGTGTATATAGTCTTGAATCTGTCAATGTAACAACATATAGTCAGTAATTTCCCTTTCAACTCCTTTCCCCGAGACCACCATAAAAAAATACTTTCCCCTTCAACATGCTTGCCAGAGATCAACTTTTATTTGCGTTCGTTTCGAAACTTGTTTACGTAAATATTTTTGTAGGTGATCCTCCGGCTGATTAATTGTAAACAACGAAGGAATAATACATTGTGTCAGCGAGTACTGTGACGATGCTTGAGTCCACAGATCATAGAAGTTGTACATAAACAATGTACATATTACTTTTCCATGTTCACTGGTTAAACACGTTTATTGTACACGTGTGCACGCGTACACATGCACATACGATAAGGCTCTTGGAGTCTGGAGAGAGTGGACCTAGTAGCGACCAGCGAAGAGGTGAGGTCAGGAGCCGTGACTCGACCCCTACAACCACATATATGCGAGTATATGCAAATGCTTGCATATACGTCCACACGGGCATATATGCCCACAGGTGAATACAAGCTCGCGCACATTCACAAGAACACGTATATACGTACTCGTGCACATGAGTATACATGCTCACACGTAGGCCCATCTTTACACGTACATATGTCCGCACGTTCATGTAAGCGCACAGATGTATACATGTGCACACCCACATACACAAACCCACACAAGTATGTATACAAACACAGTCCAGCAAGAACTCTAAGTAACTGAGTTTATTACCGCGTGCTGAGAGAGGAAACCAAAGACGAGGGAGCAGCCATGAGGGATATTCCTCCAGGGATATTTAATGATATTCAAAGGATACTCCTCAAGGGATATTTAAGATATACTTTTCAACGGATCTCCAAGGAACATTCAGGAGAAATTCTTCAACGGATATTCAGGGATATCCAAGGAATATTCCACAAGATATTTCTCTCGAGGGATATTCCCGAAATATTTAAAGGTTAACTCAAGGGATAGTCAAGATATATTCCTCAAGGAAGTGCCTTAATTTGAGAGTAAACAGTAAATCGGACCAATCTAATGTGGCACACCCTTCAAGAGTGGTGGCACACCCTTCAAGAGTGGTGGCACACCCTTCAAGAGTGGTGGCACACCCTTCAAGAGTGGTGGCACACCCTTTATGAGAGGGAGGCCACTGTACCTCGTGTGTAGCACTGTACCCTTTGCGTCTTACCACACCACACTTCGTGCGTTATGCAGTACCTCGAGTATGCAACTCGAGTATGCAGCACCAACGTTGAGTCTTTTACGAAACCCATGAAAGTTTGACAAATTTTACTCAACATGTCTTCAGTTCCGTAGAGACTATCGAAGACTTATGGGAAATATAACGTTGTAATATGTGGGTCCTTAGTATGAAACCTTTCGCCAACCAGTGGCTATATCAGTCCAATACAGAAAAAAACGGTTGAACATGTGAAGATGGAGTTTGAGGTTATCAGTCCCTCCGTCTAGAGATGGTGTGTTCAGTCCACCAGCCTTGATACAAGTACAGGACTGGAATAATAAAACTACTGGTTGGCGACAAGTTTCTACAATACAGTGCTGCAAAAATTTCTCATTTATCAACCTGTCAGTTTTCTAAATTATTTACATAAAAATTTATCGCGCTATGTAGTCAGATGTAATGATAAACACCACAGCGACAGACTAACACAGGAAAGTCAGAATAACGAGACATTGAACCTAAATGCCCAAGACAAGTCAAAGGGACAGAACAGAATTTATGATAATGTTTAAACGAGGGGTTCGCAACCTGCGGCCCGAGGGCCGCTTGTGACACTTCTAGGAAATGGGATGTGGCCCTCACATGAAATTATGAATTCACTTTATGTAGGTTCCACACTGTACAGTGGCAACAATAAAATATTATTATTCATAAAAATTACAAAATGAGGCCTCCTTCTTTAAATTTGCCTTTTCAATTGTCCCTTTCGTACTAAAAAGTCGGGGTTTAAACGAAGCAGGAGAGGGACCTGAGCAGTTCATGTCCCTACATATTTAAATAGGTTATTACACAAGTGAGACCACTCGAGAGGCAGTTATTAGACCCTTTATATTTCTTTACATAACTTGAGAAAGGAGACTGAAGTCTTAATCATTGTTAGCCGATGTCATGAAGCTTGTAAAAAGAAAACAACACATAAGAAAAGTGACGGGTTATACGGAAACTTAGACGGGTTACAAGGGAGGTTAGGCAAGTGGCTGCTGAACTTTAACTCCTGAAAGAGAGTAGATCAGGGAAGGAAGAGCCTGAGAGGCAAGAAACTACGAATATCGAGCAAAGATTAAGGTTAGAAAGCGACTGTTACTCCGAATATAATGCCAGAGGCGCACCTAAGCAAATTAATATCGTGGGCATATATGAAGTTGGCAAATCACGGAACAGCCGTCAGGTACCTAAACAAAGTATCTATTAAGACTTTATACACGATACATGTCAGGCCCATCACAGAGTAGGAAGCTCCAGCGTGGAGTTCGCACTTAATCAGTCATGTTCGGCAGTCTGAAGGTTCAGAGATTTGCAACACGACCTATCTTGAAGGTGAGGAATTTTATTATAGAAATTATAAAAACTGAACTTAACGCTCATAGACGAGAGAAGGTCTAAGGAATATATATTAACATAAAATATATTGAGCGTATCTGACCAAGCGTACTGAGACTACTTGATATGTGATGCACAGGAGCGAGGGGATGCACAGGTGTTGGAAACACAAATGAGCGCCACGGATGTTAGGAAACCTTACTCAGCCTCAGAGTGGTGAGAATGGTAAATAAGTGAGGTGAGCGGGATGAGGAAATGATTGATGGAGGCTAACACTATACATAAGAGAAGTTACGATAGGGTCCAAGACGCCAATATTAAACAGTGCTGAGTGATTGTATGTTGAGGTGGAGCCAAGAACTGAATGTCGATCCCTTTCCCAACTTCCCCCTCCCCCTCCCCCGCAAACACAACACATTAAGTGCACACGCACGCGCGCACGGTCCTCCTCCTCCTCCTCCTCCTCCTTAGCTTACATCATTAATAAAAGAATGGCTACAATCATGACCATAATTTTTAAAGGGGTGGACCAGTAAGCTAGCGGAAGGCCTTGGTCAAATGATCAAATACCCCAGTTGTAGGTCATTATATGACTAAGACCCTAGTCAGGAAACACTTGTCCTATTTCCTGACAAACCTTACCTAACCTACCAACTACATTATTGAACTGCAAGAGTGTCCAGCACAAGAGATGCCGCCGAAAACAAGAGAAGCAGGCAGGGTTACGAGGTGGAGAGGCGCTACAGAAGATTACTGAGGAGACGAAGAATGACTGGGTAGAAGCATCAGAATGGGCCAGAGTAACAAGTGGTGGTGTCACACAAGGACAGATACTGGGACCTGTCCCTTCAAGGACTGTCTTTTTAAGCCGGTGAAGGGCTCCTGATCCAAAGAATTATCTACCCTCCCTTTCCTTGCATCAAATCTTGGTCTCCCATTTCCAAAGGCCCGGTTATTCCCATGGGTTTAGCCCTTCCCCATGAAATTAAACTAAGATAATTTTCTGATGTGTGAGCGAAATTGCAGGAGAGATAGACCACGGTATCCCTGTTCACTGATGATGCTGAATTAATTAAAATAAAAGATGAGAGTATGATTGGTGAGTTGCTAGCCAATCATGAACATAAAAAGCTGAAAGATTGGCGAAGGCAAAAATAATCGAAAGCTAAGCATATGAAAGAAGGAGCAGAAGAAACGTGGTGACGACGTACAAAATACTCAGAGGAATTAATAGTGTGGAAAAGAATTGACTGAGGTGGGAATCGGGTACACGAGTGCACAGTTGCAGTTAAAAACATGAGTCCCAAGTATGTCAGGAAATATTTCTTCAACCTCAGACTGATCAGAAATTGAAATGACCTGCTAATAGTACTAGTGAGGGCAGATTCTACTGATAAACTTTTAGTACAGGTATGATAGGCTTAAAGAGGCTAGGAGGGATTGAACCCTGTATCTGCCACTTGAGAAGTAGGACCAGCAGCTCGAGCCTAGAAACTCCACATAGTTTAGTACACACACACACACACACACACACACACACACACACACACACACACACACATATATACATAGCTTTAAGAAGAGGTATGATCTAGCTCACGGAGCAGGGAGAGACCTAGTAGCGAACAGTGAAGAGGGGCCAGAAGCTATGAATCGACTCATACAACCACAATTAGGTGAGTGTACACACACACACACACACATGCACGCCTACATAACAGTCGGAGAACGTGATAGAGCAGACAGGGACAGGATGAAAGACTAAGATTAAGAAGATAGAAACGAACTGTAGTTTAAAGATACAGATGATTCAAAGAGATGTTAGGAAGAATTTCTTTAGCTTCTTATTTCTCTCTTCCGGTCTCTCTCGCTCACCGCCCTTGTCTATATGAACCTCCTGTATGGACCTCCTGTCTGGTTCTATAAACATTCCGTCCGTGTCTGAATAAACTTCCCATCCGTTTTTGAAGCTCCCGGCCGTGTCTGAACCATTCGTCCGTGCCTGTCACAAACCTCCGTATGTGTGCACAACCTTCCCTTCGAAAGTTTCTAGTTGACTTAATCCAATCCCTCCCTCCCTTCTCCCTTTAAAAAGATGATTACCTGCCTCCCTTCACTGATCCATTCTGTTTTAGCTAATATAATTGACTTTAATAATTATTATTTTGCTAAAATCTGACTCCTAGTTCCCTGTGAGATGAATCCTTTCCCTTGAGCACCAAACACTCACATCGGAAAAGGTACCCTATTTGTTAGTGAATTTTAGCTATGTAATAATAATTTGATACTTATTTCAGTTAATTCTTCAACACGGATAAAATAAATCGATTGCCTTTAGTATGCAAAGCATTACGAGGGTTTCCTGGTATTTCTTGTGGCCAGCGAAGTCCTGGATAGCGTGTTACTGCCCATCCCTCTCACCACTCTCAGAACGCGTCATATGCCAAGTGTTTGATGTATTTCTTCAATCTCTGCAGCAGCATACCTGAATTTATTGAGCAACACTTTTCTCTTAGTTTCTCCTGATATCGTTTGGTCTTACTGTCGCTCAACTAATACGAGCGTTCCCATTTCCAGGCTGGATATTATTCATGGTATTGGCAAACTCCTCTACTTCGGTAATAGGTAGATATGTATCATAATGATAACGGTACACAATACCATGCAAAACAAATAGATGAGCAAGACAGGTGTACAACATATTGGACAGTGAGGACACCCAACTATTGCTCATGTCTGTCTCCTCAGCCGTCAGGAAGACAATCATACTACCGTTTTGTATCTATCAGCTTTTTTAGCTTTTATGTAAAGGAAAGATCTTTGTGAGGGTTGAGCATTGAAGATGTGATAGAGAAAGAACAGTTTGTGAAAGGAGTGACGTTAAAGGGGAGAAAGAAACAGGGCTTAAAACCAGCTGCTGGACGCTGCGTGGCTCGCATAATTCTCTTCGTAAATACAGCCATGTCATGACTCGGTCTGGGCAGGTAACAATAGTCGAGAAAGGAAAACGTCTTGTATCAGAAAACGCAAGCTTCATGTTTCATCTGTGAAGCTCCAACAAGATGGAAGAATGCTCCAACAACATCCCAAGAATCTCCGATAAAGTGGAAGAATATTCTTCTATTCTGACTCGTGTACCATTATCTTCGAGCTTGAGATCTCCTCTGTAATGTTACACGCTGTTGTAATTTTTAAGCTCGTTTCTTCTCTCATTGACTTGCACCCTTTAATAATGTAATTTTTAAGGTTCTATTTTCTGAGAGTGATGACAAGTGTGGTCTTCAACCCTTTGGTGGAGTGTGGGGGATTGTCTTCAACCCTTTGGTGGAGTGTGGGGGGATTGTCTTCAATCCTTTGGAGTGTGGGGGATTGTCTTCGACCCTTTGGTGGAGTGTGGAGGATGGTCCTCAACCCTTTGGTGGAGTGTGGAGGATGGTCCTCAACCCTTTGGTGGAGTGTGGAGGATGGTCCTCAACCCTTTGGTGGAGTGTGGAGGATGGTCCTCAACCCTTTGGTGGAGTGTGGGGGGATTATCTTCAATCCTTTGGAGTGTGGGGGATTGTCTTCGACCCTTTGGTGGAGTGTGGAGGATGGTCTTCAGTTTCTTATTGGCTTATAGTAAGATTGTGGGGAGTTGCTGCTATTGTGGTGGAGCAGGTTGATTATCCCGATTATTTTTTTTTGCTTAGTTGTTAAAACTCTGGCTCCCAACCCACAACACCCCCTCCCCACCCACAACACCCCCTTCCCACCCACAACATCCCCCTCCTCACTCACATCCTCCTCCCCACCCACAACATCCACCTCCCCCCCCCCAACATCCTTCTCCCCACCCACAACATCCTCCTCCCCACCCACAACATCCTCCTCCCCACCCACAACATCCTCCTCACCACCCACAACATCCTCCTCCCTACCCACAACACCCCCTTTCAACCCACAACACCCCCTTTCCACCCACAACACCCCCTTTCCACCCACAACACCCCCTTTCCACCCACAACACCCCCTTTCCACCCACAACACCCCCTCCCACTCACAACACCCCCTCCCCACCCACAATACCCAATCCCCACTCACAACACCCCTTCACCACATATTCCACCTTTCGCCACCATCTTCACCCCCAGCAACTCCCCCACCTCCCCCAGGACTAGCCCCCTCCACTTCCCCCAGGACTAGCCCCCTCCTTTGCACACTCATCAGCCCCAATTTATCTCACTCCAGCACTAACACTTTCTCATATTTCTCGGTTACCCTCAGCACATTAACTGCAGCATCGTCAATCCCTTCCCCCTCTACCCTCACCTCAGTATCATCAACTCCCCTACTCTCACCTCAGTATCATCAACTCCCCTATTCTCACGTTAGTATCATCAACTCTCCTACTCTCACCTTAGTATCATCAACTCCCTACTCTCACCTCAGTATCAACTCCCCTACTGTCACCTTAGTATCAACCACCCCCTACTCTCACCTTAGTATCATCAACTCTCCTACTCTCACCTCAGTATCATCAACTTCCCTACTCTCATATCAGCATCAATTTCCCTATTCTTGTCTTGGTATCAACTTCCCAATCTCACTCAACTTCTGGGTATTAAGAGTTATGTCTATGTATTTTAGGCACTGAAATGTTTACAACTGGTTTTGCACAGGTTTCCCGCAGCCTTAATGACCATCATGTATTTGATCAGGTTTCAGCCCGATAAACCAATCATCTTCAGCACCGGACCAGGACCTGTCCTGGCAAACCTACCTGTACCAGCAGCACCTTCCAGTCTTCACTTTTATGGCCAGTTCTTCCTCCGCACAAACACTAATTCCACCACTCTCACTCCTGTATAACCACATTTCACTCTCACCATAATACTCCTGCTCAGACACTTTTCTCTCTCTCTCTCTCTCTCTCTCTCTCTCTCTCTCTCTCTCTCTCTCTCTCTACAACTTTCACTTCCACCTGTTCCAGCCTTCCTTGCAAACCACCAGTTGACCGCTGAGCCGTGATCACGAGGCATCCTTGCAGTGAAAACCGCGATCTTATCACCCTGAAGGAGAGATTATATAGTACCAGGAGTAAGTTTGCTGACAAATTATGAAGATTCTTAGGTGGTAGGTTACTGTTATGGTCAGAAAACGGCAGGTGCACGTCACTGTGGATAAACTGAAGGTCCTAATCCTAGGAAAAGAAAATAATCGTGGTATCCTAAACTGAGTAATATTGACCGGACTCTTGTGCCTAGGGTTCAAGCCCAACCTGTTTCCTGATTATATTGATCTTTATTCGCCATCTAGTACCGATTATTCTCACATGACGAGTCTGTTTCTTCTAGTAAAATTAGGCCTATCGGCTTGTCCTAAAGTTAACGTGTGTATTTTATATATTTGTAAAGCAAATTTCTTTACGTACCTTATTTAGGTTACCTTAAATTCGGTCACGTCAGATTAACCTGAACTCACCGACTTTAACGAATTGTAACATAAACTGACACCAATAAATGCAATAATGCAGTGGTTCCCAAACTTTTTCAGCTTGTTACCCAATTTAACATGCCACGTAAAGCATGTTACCCCTTTCACAAAATGTTGTTATTATTGATATATATGGCTAAACGTGAACGTATACAGCCTCGCATACTCTGCTAATCCTAGCAAAACCACTGAAAACGTAAGAACCACACATACATTATATATAAAATTAATAATAGCTACAAATTCACAGTAACAGTGGGTAAATACTAACTATATACTGCACAGGGCAGTACACATACATACCAGCTTATGTCTACCTCGGCTGATGCTCACAGATAAACTGACAGTGTGAAATAGAGGCAGCCTCAGGAAGTGAGTGACGCGTACTGGACAGGTCGATCTGGGCTACTGAGTGACTTTTGTCCTGAAGCATACTAGTCAAAATACTTTTGGGTTTCCACACACTTAGCTATATATTTCTTCTTTTCTAATACTGTATATTAGTTTTTGATGTTTATTGTTATTTGGTTTAACTTTATTACTTACTTATAATAGGTTTACTTTACAACTTTATATACTAAGACAAAGTTAACAATAATCCTCATACCGGGTACCGCATTGTTTTCTTGATTTTCAGAATTCATAACTTTTTTTCTGTCACCCCTCCATTACCCCCCAAAAATGGTTAAATTACCCCCAGGGGGTAATTTACCCCCAGTTTGGGAACCACTGCAATAATGCATAAAGGCGAGAATGAAAACGCGAACATAGACGTGGTTCGTTCACTGTTTAGTGTCAGCCATTTTACCGACGTTTGAGTCAAAGTAAAAAAAAAAAAAATGTTTCCAGAGGACGTGATGGAACATACCATTTTCGAATTTTCTGTAAAGGAATTATTTTCCATTTGCCAGACGCCAGATTATATACATTCTTCCTCAGCTGTAAAAATAAGATTAATTAAAAAAATCTGAAATCTACAGAATTACAAGTTCAGAACAATTAAACTATTGTCAAAAGTCTTCGAAAATGTTGAACCAAATAATTCTAAGATAATGCAGATAATATGATTCCAAAGAAGTTTTTTTGAATGCAGATAAAGATCATTATTTTAAATGAATCTTCGATTTCTGCTAGAGAGGCTTTCCAGTGATTGTTTCTTAGATGCTGGAAGGCATTTGATAGGGCGAGTTACTGAAAAATGTTTGGCAAGATCAAAACGAAAGTGCAAATCAGCTCGGCAGAACTTGTATTGGTGTCATGAATGATGATTTAGTGATGAGAAGTAACACTACAGAAGTGGTTAAGGACCGGGCCACCCCTCAAGGAAGGTTCCTTGATGTTGGTGAGGGGCTCTTGATTTAGGGAATTGGATCTGTGCTCCAGTTCCCCGAATTAAGCCTGAATGCCTTCCACATCCCCCCCCAGGCGCTGTATAATCCTCCGGGTTTAGCGCTTCCCCCTTGATTATAATAATAATAAGGACCGGGCCGCCGCGGGGGCGTTGACCCCCGAAACACCCTCCGGGTAATAAGGGTGCATGCATCAAGTTGTATGAATGATGAATGTATACATGGAATGGGATACATCAAGGATGTATACTCTCGCCATACTATTACAATGTTTATACTGGTTAATTTAATTCACCGCTGAGTAGGAATAATATTGTTATCCAGGAATACTTTTGTAAAGTCCGAAGCAACTGTGTTGATGGTAGGCACTGCTTGCCACGTAGGCACTGCTTGCCACGTAGGCACTGGTTACAACGTAGGCACTGCTTGCCACGTAGGCGCTGCTTGCAACGTACGCACTGCTTGCAACGTAGGCGCTGCTTGCAACGTAGGCACTGATTGCAACGTACGCACTGCTTGCAACGTAGGCACTGCTTGCCACGTAGGCACTGATTGCAACGTACGCACTGCTTGCAACGTAGGCACTGCTTGCCACGTAGGCACTGATTGCAACGTACGCACTGCTTGCAACGTAGGCGCTGCTTGCAACGTAGGCACTGCTTGCAACGTAGGCACTGCTTGCAACGTAGGCACTGCTTGCAACGTAGGCACTGCTTGCCACGAAGGCACTGCTTGCAACGTAGGCACTGCTTGCAACGTAGGCACTGCTTGCAACGTAGGCACTGCTTGCAACGTAGGCACTGCTTGCAACGTAGGCGCTGCTTGCAACGTAGGCACTGCTTGCAACGTAGACACTGCTTGCAACGTAGGCACTGCTTGCAACGTAGGCGCTGCTTGCAACGTAGGCGCTGCTTGCAACGTAGGCACTGCTTGCCACGAAGGCACTGCTTGCAACGTAGGCACTGCTTGCAACGTAGGCGCTGCTTGCAATGTAGACACTGCTTGCAACGTAGGCGCTGCTTGCAACGTAGGCGCTGCTTGCAACGTAGGCACTGCTTGCAACGTAGGCACTGCTTGCAACGTAGGCACTGCTTGCATTGTAGGCACTGCTTGCAACGTAGGCACTGCTTGCAACGTAGGCACTGCTTGCAACGTAGGCGCTGCTTGCAACGTAGGCACTACTTACAACGAAGACACTGCTTCCAACGTAGGCACTGCTTGCAACGTAGGCACTGCTTGCAACGTAGGCGCTGCTTGCAACGTAGGCACTGCTTGCAACGTATTCACTGCTTGCAACGTAGGCGCTGCTTGCAACGTAGGCACTGCTTGCAACGTAGGCACTGCTTGCAACGTAGGCACTGCTTGCCACGAAGGCACTGCTTGCAACGTAGGCACTGCTTGCAACGTAGGCGCTGCTTGCAACGTAGACACTGCTTGCAACGTAGGCACTGCTTGCAACGTAGGCGCTGCTTGCAACGTAGGCACTGCTTGCAACGTAGACACTGCTTGCAACGTAGGCACTGCTTGCAACGTAGGCGCTGCTTGCAACGTAGGCGCTGCTTGCAACGTAGGCACTGCTTGCCACGAAGGCACTGCTTGCAACGTAGGCACTGCTTGCAACGTAGGCGCTGCTTGCAATGTAGACACTGCTTGCAACGTAGGCGCTGCTTGCAACGTAGGCGCTGCTTGCAACGTAGGCACTGCTTGCAACGTAGGCACTGCTTGCAACGTAGGCACTGCTTGCATTGTAGGCACTGCTTGCAACGTAGGCACTGCTTGCAACGTAGGCACTGCTTGCAACGTAGGCACTGCTTGCAACGTAGGCACTGCTTGCAACGTAGGCGCTGCTTGCAACGTAGGCACTACTTACAACGAAGACACTGCTTGCAACGTAGGCACTGCTTGCAACGTAGGCGCTGCTTGCAACGTAGGCACTGGTTACAACGTAGGCACTGCTTGCAACGTAGGCGCTGCTTGCAACGTAGGCACTGCTTGCAACGTAGGCGCTGCTTGCAACGTAGGCGCTGCTTGCAACGTAGGCGCTGCTTGCAACGTAGGCACTGCTTGCAACGTAGGCACTGGTTACAACGTAGGCACTGCTTGCAACGTAGGCACTGCTTGCAACGTAGGCACTGCTTGCAACGTAGGCGCTGCTTGCAACGTAGGCACTGGTTACAACGTAGGCACTGCTTGCAACGTAGGCACTGCTTGCAACGTAGGCACTGCTTGCAACGTAGGCGCTGCTTGCAACGTAGGCGCTGCTTGCAACGTAGGCGCTGCTTGCAACGTAGGCACTGCTTGCAACGTAGGCACTGCTTGCAACGTAGGCACTGCTTGCAACGTAGGCGCTGCTTGCAACGTAGGCACTGGTTACAACGTAGGCACTGCTTGCAACGTAGGCGCTGCTTGCAACGTAGGCACTGGTTACAACGTAGGTACTGCTTGCAACGTAGGCGCTGCTTGCAACGTAGGCACTGCTTGCAACGTAGGCACTGGTTACAACGTAGGCACTGCTTGCAACGTAGGCACTGGTTACAACGTAGGCACTGCTTGCAACGTAGGCGCTGCTTGAAACGTAGACACTGCTTGCAACGCAGGCACCGTTAAAACGTAGGCACTGCTTGCAACGTAGGCGCTGCTTGCAACGCAGGCACTGGTTACAACGCAGGCACTGCTTGCAACGTAGGCACTGCTTGCAACGTAGGCACTGCTTGCAACGTAGGCACTGGTTACAACGTAGGCACTGCTTGCAACGTAGGCGCTGCTTGCAACGTAGGCGCTGCTTGCAACGTAGGCACTGCTTGCAACGTAGGCACTGCTTGCAACGTAGGCACTTCTTGCAACGTAGGCACTGCTTGCATTGTAGGCACTGCTTGCAACGTAGGCACTGCTTGCAACGTAGGCGCTGCTTGCAACGTAGGCACTACTTGCAATGAAGGCACTGCTTGCAACGTAGGCACTGCTTGCAACGTAGGCACTGCTTGCAACGTAGGCGCTGCTTGCAACGTAGGCACTGCTTGCAACGTATTCACTGCTTGCAACGTAGGCACTGCTTGCAACGTAGGCGCTGCTTGCAACGTAGGCGCTGCTTGCAACGTAGGCGCTGCTTGCAACGTAGGCACTGCTTGCAACGTAGGCACTGCTTGCAACGTAGGCACTGCTTGCAACGTAGGCACTGCTTGCAACGTAGGCGCAGCTTGCAACGTAGGCACTGGTTACAACGTAGGCACTGCTTGCAACGTAGGCGCTGTTTGCAACGTAGGCACTGGTTACAACGTAGGTACTGCTTGCAACGTAGGCGCTGCTTGCAACGTAGGCACTGCTTGCAACGTAGGCACTGGTTACAACGTAGGCACTGCTTGCAACGTAGGCACTGGTTACAACGTAGGCACTGCTTGCAACGTAGGCGCTGCTTGCAACGTAGGCGATGCTTGCAACGTAGGCACTGGTTACAACGTAGGCACTGCTTGCAACGTAGGCGCTGCTTGCAACGTAGGCGCTGCTTGCAACGTAGGCGCTGCTTGCAACGTAGGCACTGGTTACAACGTAGGCACTGCTTGCAACGTAGGCGCTGCTTGCAACGTAGGCGCTGCTTGCAACGTAGGCACTGGTTACAACGTAGGCACTGCTTGCAACGTAGGCACTGCTTGCAACGTAGGCACTGCTTGCAACGTAGGCACTGCCACGTAGGCACTGCTTGCCACGTAGGCACTGCTTGCCACTTACTCTTCAGCTTTGTAAACAGCAGATGGTTGATAAATATCAAGGTTTTGCAGTTGTCTTGCATCACATGCAATACAATCAAGACGGAGTGCATGTCATCCTGCTTAATAACGCTGAGTTAATGGAATAAATTATGCCAAACTTAACGACTGTTCGCGCAACTTGATGACACACTTCATCTGTCTGGGTCACATTATCAGTAGTGACAGGTGTTCCAAACTTCACCTGTCTGGGTCACATCAGCAGTGACAGGTGTCCCACACTTCACCTGTCTGGGTCACATCAGCAGTGACAGGTGTCCCACACTTCACCTGTCTGGGTCACATCAGCAGTGACAGGTGTCCCATACTTCACCTATCTGGGTCACATCAGCAGTGACAGGTGTCCCACACTTCACCTGTCTGGGTCACATCAGCAGTGACAGGTGTCCCACACTTCACCTGTCTGGGTCACATCAGCTGTGACAGGTGTCACACACACCTCACTTGTCTATATCACATCAACTATGATAGAAGAAATATTAATGAGGGGCTTGGACATCCAGCAGACATGTGTGAGCGAGTTAGGAGTGAAGGCAAGTGGTTTTTGTGGCTTGACGTGCTGTTGGAGTGTGAGCAAGGTAACATTTATGAAGGATTCAGGGGAAACCGGTTAGCCGGCCTTGAGTCCTGGAGGTGGAGAGTACAGTGCCTGCACTCTGAAGGAGGGGTGAGGACATTTGCAGTTTGGAGGGGCATCTGAACTGTAGTATCAGGGCACCTCTGGAAAAACAGTGACGGAGTGATGGTTAAAGTGTTTCTTCTTTTTCGGGTCACCCTGCCTTGCTGGGAGACGGCCGGTGCGTTAAAAAAAAGTATTTAAATAACTCTAAACAGTTAATGCCGTATTTAATTCCTGCACAAGTAAGAAATTAGAGCATTTCTGAAGCTATTGTCATTTTCTGTATAGTACACACTGTGTTAAAATTAACACGTATCGTATTTAAAGAAACTAACGGACTATCATAATGAGATGTAAAAGTTGCTGCTTCAGGCAATAAAAATAATTTTAGTTAGCAAATAATACTAATATTGACATAAATTTAATAAACTGTCAGCGATAAACAAACGATTTTTTGTTTATGTAATTCAAATGTGAACAACATATTATACAAGTCTGAGTCATAGTCACCTACTTGGCCAGGGAACTGGCCAAACAGGTGTCTTGATCTCATTACTTCCCTGGCCAAGCAAGTGTTTTGATTTCACCACTTCCCTGGCCAAGCAAGTGTCTTGATCTCACCACTTCCCTGGCCAAGCAAGTGTCTTGGTGTCTCCAGTTCACTGGTCAAATACGGCTGGTGGAGCCCCAGCACTGGTGTACAGTTAATGGTTCCCCGCTGTCAGTCAAGGCCGTCTGGAACGTATTAGTCACTTCCTGTGTACGTGGTAGGGCATCCCTTGGAAATTCCCCAGTAATAGCAACTCCATTCGTGCTGGAACGATACTTTGGAACCTGCCGTAGCTGCTGAATCCATAACTGAATACCTTAATGAATCCATTTTAAAAGGGTGGACCGGTAAGCCAGGAAAAGGCCTCGGTCAGATGATCAGAAGTTCCAGTAGTGGGTCATTATTTGACTAAGACCCGCGTCAGGAAACACTTGTCCTATTTACTGGCAAATCTTTCCTAACCCTAATGAAGTCTCTCGGCTCAGCCTGACAGATTTCAGTACCTTGTGCGTGAGTCATAAAGTGGGATGGAGAACTGCAGGAAGACCAGCCCGAATAAAAGGCGTTAAGTAAATATTGCTCGTCCTCTAACCTTCTTCAGTGTCGTATAGATGCTGATTGACGAGCAATGTGGTTGTGCTAAATTTATATTTTAAATAAAAGAAAAATTTGTGATGTGCGCTGTAGTTGCCTACAGGCTGGTACAGTCAACACCAAAGTTGAGGTTATAAGTGAAGTTGTGGGATCATCGCTCCTGCGGCCCGGCCTCAGACCAGGCCTCGTGTACTGGACATGAAATATTACCGGAGTAAAAGAAATAAACTCGGGAAAGCAAAGGTAAGTGTACACTGAATGAACGTAAAATTTTGTTAGATTTAAATGCCATCTTGAATGTTCATGAGCACCTCGTCCTTCTCGAGAAACGTCGATTTATTTTTTTTTTTTGCTTAAGATTCTAATTAAATTTCACGATATAAATTATTTATATTAGGTTAGGCTAGATTTGGTTAAGTTAGTGTCGTCTAATACACACTCTAACAGAGTCGAATATTCACGTTTTCATTTTGGTAAGAGTCACACATTTGGCATTTTGGTGAGGATGGGTTGTCATGGGGGAGAAAAGACCAGCACTCCTGCCAGAGTGCAAAACATTGAACAGACGTCTGTTTCTCGTTAATATGATAAATAGTTCTTCCCTGTGATTACTGTCTACTAACCTACTGCCAGGTTAATGCATTTAAATATAGTGCTTAGAATCATTTGGCTGCATTTTTTGTTTATTCATCACAAATCAAGAATGATCCCTAAAAGAGGGATTTTAAAGTATACCCACAGCGTATATACCTTTAGAGATAAACACTTATCGGAGTTCATTTACCACGTTTAGAAGGTACCTTATCTTGCGTCCCTGGCCACGTTCAGAGGGTACCTTATCTTGGGTCCCTGGCCACGTTCAGAAGGTGCCTTACCTTGCGTCCCTGGCCACGTTCAGAAGGTACCTTATCTTGCGTCCCTGGCCACATTCAGAAGGTACCTTGCCTTGCGTCCCTGGCCACGTTCAGAAGGTACCTTACCTTGCGTCCCTGGCCACGTTCAGAAGGTACCTTACCTTGCGTCCCTGGCCACGTTCAGAAGGTACCTTACCTTGTGCCCCTGGCCACATTCAGAAGGTACCTTACCTTGCGTCTCTGGCCACGTTCAGAAGTGACTACCTGCCTTGACGCTCCTGACCATGTTCATCTGTTTTAGATCTTATTGTTGGTTTAGAAAGACACGTAAGCAAACACTATAACATATTTATTAGTGTTTGCTTACGTGTCTTTCTAAACCAACTTTTCGGTATTTATTACCAAGGTTTATACCAGGTCTTATTGTACTCGTCTGTCTGAAAGCTTGTAGATAAACACAGTTAAACGTGGCAGGAAGATATTTTATCTTATTTGCCTTATCATTTATAGTGATTACATTAAGTAGGTTTATACTACACAAATGCCATACCAATTTCGCAGTTGATACAAAACTCGGGTGTTAAAACACTCAGGTGTGAATTTTTCTCTAACTCCCCAGATTTTAAGATGTTTCCAAAACTGTGTGTATATTGCAGCTGTTGTTTAATTCACCCCTTTCACATGAGTATTCGTGTTCCCTGATGTGTCGTGTAAATTATCCCTTTAGAAGTCTTTCCATTTTCTACGGATATAATAGAAGCTAATACTGGTTTCTTTGTGTTGTGTATAAGTCCTTGATCCTGGCGGATGTGATGCTGGCTCTGCTGGTTTTACTTTTGAGAGGAGGCTGGAGATGGTGCTCGAGACCTGGCTGGCTCATAGTGCTAAATCTCTGTTTCATAACTCTTTGTCTGCTGGTGTGGAAGATTTTCTCGTTTTTTTCCTGCAAATATTAATGAAGTGCTTCCGGTACTGTAGTTTGGAAAAGATCACAAATAACCCGCACATAAAAGAGAGAAGCTTACGACGACGTTTCGGTCCGACTTGGACCATTGACAAAAGACTTTGTCAATGGTCCAAGTCGGACCGAAACGTCGTCGTAAGCTTCTCTCTTTTATGTGCGGGTTATTTGTGTATCGTTCCAGTCACGGTATTGTGCCTTTTTGTTATTTATTTAGTTTGGAAAAGGTTTGATTTATGTGACGTATTCCTCTTCGAGGAAAGCAGGACCAGAAATCCTATATCTAATGTTGCACTCCATTATGACTGTTCTCATGTCATGTTGTGATAGGAGGTGTAACAGGTAATTTTTGTTTGCGGGTTTCTTGTAGACCTTCAAATTAATTTTTTTATTGTTTCTGCACAGAATTACGTTAAAAAAAGATAGATGTTCACTTGTTCATTCTTTATGATGAACTTAATTGACGATTCTAGAATTGATTTTATTAAGGAGTGTACTTGTGTAGAGTTGTTTGGGTATGATGAATAAGATGACACAGGCATTTCAGACAGGTGAATTTATTGATTGACTTTTCCAAGGGGCTTAATTAATGTGCAAGTTAGCCACGACTTCACTAAGGGATGAGACCATGGGCCATCCCAAAGAATTGATTGCAGTTTCCCCGAGCGAAAAGCAGCTGAAAAGATACACGGCTCGATGGTGTCCACGAAATTCTTAGGAGGAAGATGCAGGTGCAGGTCATCGTGACCTTCTAACGAAGCAGAACGATGGCTTATACAGTGGGAACCTTAGTGAATAAAGATGAGACGTCATTACTGACAAGTTTTTTGTTCTTGACGTTGGTGCTCCTAATCAAGTCTAATACAGCACTTGAATGTTTGAGGTGAGCAGGACTGGTCGTAGCTTGGACTCTGGAGAGATGTTTAGCCAAGCTTCCTGCTAGTCTGTGTGCTGCACCACCAATTATTGAAGGTTTTTGGTAACCCATAGATGCTTCCTGGTCTACTGTTATTGTGGAGTACGGGTTTCTTTCTTGCTAGGTGTTTAAATATTTGTTGTATTTTGGTGAGGAAGAGTGTAGTCAATTTATCCGTCATATAGGTAGAAAGAGGTTGATAGGTGTATCTGAAGCGTAGTAGACTGTCCATTTTAGGGGTTGTATTCGTTAGTGTCTATAATCACCGCTCCATCTACCTCGGCGGTGGTGGCAAGATAGACTCATCCCACACCAGGATTTCATAAGAACATAAAGAAGGAACACTGCAGCAGGTCAATGTCACTCCCCCGCCTTAGACCAATGACCCACTTAGTCAGGTCACTTCCACTTAAAGGAGGAGCACGGCACACGACCTAGTAGCACAAGCTAGTCAGGTCCAACTCACACCCACCCACACCCACTCATGTATTTATCTAACCTATTTTTAAAACTACACAACGTTTTCGCTTCTGTGACGATACTCGGGAGTTTGTTCCACAATTCTACTATGAGAATAAATGGTATAAAATACCGACACAATGGAAACATAAAAACACATGCAGTTTGATGTGATCCTTTATTGACAACGTTTCGCCCACACAGAGGGCTTTTCCAACTCTACTACTAAACTAATGCTTTCCTTTATCCGTCCTCCAACGGTCAGGTTGGAGCGCTGGGCTGTTGGGTGTGTTGGTTCATCTACTGTGGCAACACTGAATATTTATGATATTTCCTTTCCGAAAATCACTAGTGTACGAGATGACTTCCATCTTGTACCCCTGTCAGGCAATCTTGAACTCTAGGATCATTATTGCTTCTATTTCATGGCTAGAAAGTGCCTGAAATAGGAAGTACTATTGTTCTATCATATTGTGTTAAACCCAGCTGGAGTTAGAAGTACTTTTTTTTTTCGCCCACGTCTTTTGTTGAAATAATGTAGTTATTACTAATGCTGCTTGTGCTGCTGCTAGTGGTGGTAGTACTAGCAGGAACAGTCGTAGTAGCGGTAGCAGCAGTAGTAGTAATCCAGTATACCTAGAGCCAGATGCAAAGTAAATTGAGTCATATACTACCTCTCCATTCCTGACAATGCACACTGACCTTCCCAGTAACGTAAATCAAAACATTAAAACAATGAAAGAGTAATATGCGGATGTGTCCGGAAATGTCCAAGCACCACACATTATTTTCACTTCATCAAGTGTCTCCTTTTAGAAATCCCAGAGTTGACATTCGTCCTTGCTTGCTAACAACTAGTTGGGGTGCGCCCCTCTTCCTTGTAGTAATTATGACGTCAAAGGAGAGAAACTGTAAATTCACTCTCGGTAATATGATGTCTATTTGCACATGATTGGCCTCTTGTAATTTGTATTATAAGTAGCCTGTTAAGCTTCAGACTTTCATCGTCTTCACTAGGGTCATAAAACCATAAATAAACCTAGACAGATTATGGGCATTAAATTTGCTCTAGAGAGGCGTAGAGAGGAGGGGGATGTGAGAACAAGTTGTGATACAAGTGTAGACAACCTCTCATAAAAAAAATCGAGATATGAATAAGATGCTGCAACTGTTTTACCTGAAGAGAACTCTTGAACAATTGCCTCTAACTGGAATATCCATTCGGAACCCATCACTGTGACAAAAAACTCTGCTGTTAAAACATTCCCACAAAATGGTAGGTCGCTTATCTCTTCCTGTCTACCCACAACCTACTTCGCTCCTTTATCCTACACCAGTCCTTCCCCTCCCCATTCTTGCCCTCCCTGTGGTGCACAAGGAGGGCAACTACTGCTTCCTCGTCTCTACTACAACTGCTGCTGCCTTTACTACTATTATTTCTATCGCTGCTCTGTCTTGCCTCAGACTACTATTACTACCTTTACTTCCACTACCATTACCACTCCTCCCGTCCCCTTCTCGCTTCACTGGCATGTTTATTGATATCTCTTATTGATTATCCTAATTATTTTATGAATTTTCTTATAATCTATGCATCGCATTTCCTATTTGACACGCTAAATTATCCAGAATATTGCGTGAAGTGTGAGCCTTGAACCATTTTATATGTATCTGTGCTAGTTTAGTTTTTTTCTGCAGTGACTGACCTTCAAGTTATGTTTTAAAAGTTGCCCGATGGCTAACCGGACTTGCTCTCTTGAAAAGGGCGAGGCTATGTACAAACAGTAACCCGCACCCAAGTATTTCAGCCAAAGCCCAGGTTTTTGCTCTGGCCACTTGATTCTCACTTCTAAAAGCAGTATCAGTGTCTGGTTCTCACTCCAGTATTCTTAGAACAAGATTCTCACCCCGACGGGCAGTATTAGTTTCTGATTCTCACTATAGGAGGCAGTGTCTGAGTCCTTGTAGCAGGCAGTATTAGTTTCTGATTCTCATTCCGTCAGGCAGTATTAGTTTGATTCTCATTTCAGCAGGCCGTATTAGTTTCTGGTTCTCACTCCGGGAGGCAGTGTTAGTCTTGTAATAATGTTGGTAAAATTACCGACAATCCTGTAATGGCTTAAAGCTCCTGGAGATCGAAACGTTGCCACAGTAAAATGTCGCATTAATTGCACTTGTGTCCTACCTAACAGTGTTAGTCATGTTTCTTCAGCAAGCAGCATTATTCTTATTTACGATTTTTACTCCCAGATTCTCCCTCCGGGATTCTCACTCAAGGAGCAGTATTAGTTTCATTCAAGGTTTAAATTAGTTTCCAGATTATAACTATGTCCTTTGCCTATTTATCTTGGTCAGATTCATTTGGGGGTCGCTGGTACCTAATCGTTTGTTCTAGCTAGGGTCATGGAATATAAACTAGACGTGTTATGGTCGCTGTTCGATCTGTTAAAAGTGCAACATAAAAGTTCTCAGACCCCAGTACCTCAACCCACACAAAATTAGTAATCGAACAGGGTGCTGCAGCCTCATGGATCAGTTTTTGGAATGAAGTAGGCAAGTTGCACATCCCAAACGGAGTCATAGTGTAATGATAGCGATCTAGAATTACAAAGGCAGAAATTTCCTTCACTTTACATAAAATCTTGGAGGTATGGCTGAAACTCTCAAAAGGTCCAGGGGTCGAAGATCAACACCTTGATGAGGCATAGGAGCCTTAGCTCAACACAGTGTCAGGAACTGGAGTTCAACCCAGTTTAATGCTAAAAATATATTTTATGCAGTAACACAAAACACTTAATTCACTGTACATACTTTCAAGTTTCATGGATCAACACACCTTGCAGCACAACAAATGTACTTGTAAAATTCATAAATACGATAGTAAATAAGAAAAGAAAAATTTCGGTTGCTGCATGAACCGAGAAAGGCATCCCTGTATTGCATAACCCCAGTCCCCTGTACATCAATGCATGCGACTGGAATAGTGCAGAGTGCGGCATAAGTCTGTAATACAGTTACATATCAACACTATATAAAAATTTGAAATGAATCAGAAGAGGCATTCACAAGTTAGCATATGTAAATTAATATCCAAATTCCATTAAAAATGGAAAATTACTACATATGCAACCCAAATCTAATTCAAACCTTCCATTAAGAAGCGCCAACTTTGAAGGTAAACTGAAGAGGTATTCTCTTGTTACCTCAGAGAGACCAATATCCTGATAATAAGACAGCTATACTCATTAAATTTCAATACGCCCTTCAAGAGCAACATTTTTTTCAGTTTTCTCATATTCCATTTAAAATTTTCGACAATCCTACAATTTTTTTTTTATTTTTAAAGAATTCAATTTGTCAAAATTACTTTAAAACTGTAAAACTGGCATCCACACAGCCCAAAATTGATACGAAAACCATAAATACAATTGATTTTAAATATACTAGGAAATCGACGCTTTTTGCTTCTGTGCGCCATCACCCTAGAGAATTTTTTTCTCAGTTTAATGATTTTGGTTAAAGTCGTTCTGAAGATTCTTTTAGAGGATATCGCGTGGAAAAAATATATTCTACACCGTTTTAATACGAAATTGGCAGAATAGCACTCTCATACACAGTGAAGAGGCGAGGCCAGGAGCAGAGTCTCGACCCCCTGCAACCACAATTAGGTGAGTACACACACACAACATTTCTTCAGTCACAGAGTTGTCAGAAAATGAAACAGTCTAGAGAGTGATGTAGTGGAAGCAGGATCCATACATAGCTTTAAAAAGAGGTATGATAAAGCTCATGTAGCAGGAAGTGGACCTAGTAGCGACCAGTGAAGAGGCTTGGCCAGGAGCTATGAATCGACCCCTGCAACTACAATTAGGCGAGAACAAAAACACACACACACACACACACACACACACACACACACACACACACACACACACACACACTAACCCAAGTAGGGCACACTCGTGTTGAAAGTTTCAAACATACCAGGATAACCGTTCTCATGTTATCACAAGGAAACAGCTGAGTTATTTGCCTTTTTAAAATGATTAAATTGGCACTGATAAGGTTCATTATTAGTTCAAACATTCTCTAAGTTGGATGCACTGAAGATGAAAGTTTGATCCAGTCAGAAGAATTATTCTTACATCAAGACATGGAAATCTTTCAGGAGCTTGGGTGAAGAAAACCAAAGATCTGACCAACCTCTTGTAGGTATTTTTCAGGGGATAACTTAAAATGGCTGAATCCAACTGAAGGATTACCGTTATTGGTAGTCACATTACAGTCCAGCAAAAATAAATGTTACGTAAATTTTTTTATGGTGTGCGCCTGTAAGTTCATGGACAAAATCTTGGTCAAATGACCATAAACTTCACTGAGCGGGACATCACACGACTGAAACTAACGTTAAGAGAAATACTCTCGTTTCTCCTCTCCTCAAGGTGAGGGGTTTTTGATCCAAGGAACTGTACCTATACTCCCCTTCCTCGGATATAACCTGAATGCCTTCCATTCTTCAAGCGTTATATGACCCCTATAGGTTTGTTCTTTCCTCGTGAATAAAATGGAGAATCCCATTTTCCCAATATAATACATCCCCCCCTTCTCGTCCTTCCCTTTCCCTGTGTGTTGGAGTGTGATTGGGAAGCATTGCTAGCTTTTGTTCTACGTAAATATCAAGTAGAACAGTTTATCAGCACACTGCTGATATCAGATAAGCGATAAAAAATTACCTCTCGCATGATAGGCTACACTGTGTGTAGAATCCAGAACTGTTTCTAAGAATTCCATGAAGCATATATCTAACAGTTGAAGATTAAGGTGTAGCATATATCTCGCTGTAAAGCGAAGTGCTTTATACCACTTTTCTCTACAGAATTTTGCTAATAGACCGATTTTTCAATTGTATCCATTCTTCATTTATTCAGACGTCCTGCAATAAATATATTCACCACTCACTATCAGCTAAGGATGATAATATTTTAAGGTAAGTAATGTGCGGACTGTATATGCATTTCCTAGGCCTAGCTATATTGCTCACTTAATATATGATAATGTAAACACGTTATCAGGCATTTATATGAATATGAAAGTGATAAAAAGCTGATTCATTTTACAGCTATTTTGGCTTTACAGAGGTAGCCCCCGGAACCTAACCTGCTGTATAAGCGGGGCCCTCCTTTATTCAGATATAATCACACCAGTTACCTGCCACTCGTCCAACGGTAGTGTGTAATCCCTTTAGGGATCAGGGTTCTTATGTAGCGAGGGTCCTCATGATGTTAGTGACTACGCTGCGTCTTACAAGACTCGAAATTTGCCGTTTAGAAAAGCAGACCATACTGATCAACTTCCATCTTTCATCAAACATTTGTGTTCAGTGAGAACTGAGGCAACAAGGTGGAGGGACCGTGGATCAAGACAAATGAAAATCGTCGAACTACGAATGTTAAGAGGAAGCCTCCAGAGTGGCATGTGTTCACAGCTTTAAGACGGACAATATCCATTTTAGATATTGCCGCCGTATCTTCATAAAACTCTTACCTACTCTTTACTAAAAGTAGGGTTTTCCATCCTCTTGTCACGGAAAGGCTTAACATATTTTCTAACATGTCATTCCTTTAGTAGTTTGGTGTTGATGGTCGGGGAAACATCTCGAAAAGTAGGTGAGCTTCGGAAGGGTCAGTCATCTGGTGAGTAGACAGCATTTGTGTCACTGTCTCCAGTCTCCCCTTCCATCTTTCTGAGGTTGGAGATTTTCCATATTTTTAGAATTAGGTCGATGATGATGAAACCGAAAGGAGCACCAAGAATACTGTCGACTATATCGATGGCTTGCGCTCCAGGCAAGACAACCATGATTTAATCAATGATCGGATGAAACTGCAGTACTTTTTATACGGATTGGCTTCGGGATAGTCCTACTGTCTTTCGAAGGTCTTTTATTTATGAGGTTTGTAGTCTGTCCCCCGAGTATACCTTCATTACTAGCCATTGTTTTTGCCCTTCCCAATTTTCATAACCTTACACTTGCTAGGGTATGTGTGTAATGTGCTTTTCAGACAGAGTTTGAGATCTTGACTTATAAAGCAACGACATTTTTTCTAAACAGGCAGAGTGCAAATTTACAGTGGCAGTAACTTAGGAAAAGATAAGTACATTGCACAATTATTCTAAATAATTTATTTAAATAATCCTAACTAAATTTCGTCTTACCTAAGATCGGTCTGGTAAAGTTAGGCTAAATTATATTACGTTAATTTCATCATGGAAAGGTTATGTTGCTAAGTTACTTTTTGTACAGTTGTCTTCCAGGTTGTCTCACTAACTCTGGGTCAGGATTTACATAATGGATTAGTTTCTTCAAGGGTCATCGTCCTTATAAGCTTGTGTACATGAACATTGAGGTCTTGTGCAAGACGCAACAGCTGGGTTGACCATGACCACAATTATGCTCTGTACACATTAATTGTTCAAGGAATAATTTCTTGACTTGCGACATCATAATGACGCGATTATAAACAACTCACTGGTGGGATAAGAACACATAGACAAGTCAGTCCTAAAATTAACTCGGATCGCCACTTTGGGTTTAACCATCAACTTCGTTCAATGAAATTAAGTTCGAATAAATTAGGCTATTTTCACGTCAGTTTGTATATAATCTGAAAAATGTAATTTCAGTGAAAGCAAAAGTGCAAGTCGACCTGGAGGGTGTTCTGGGGGTCAACGCTCCCTCGGCCTGGTCCATGATCAGGGCCTGATCAACCAGCCTGTTACTGCTGGCACCACGCAGTCTACCGTACAATCTACAGCCTGGCTGGTCACGCACTGACTTTAGGTGCCTGTCCCTTTTGACTTTAGCTCTTCACCTTGTCTAAAATAATATTAGGGTTGAAAGTAGCCTTGACTGGTATACGTGAAACATACAGCCATACAGACCTTCGTGTAGTCGATAGGCGTTAAACCCAATAAACTACCCAGCTATAAGTCAAATAATTACTCTAGATTTCTGAGACTTTTCATTAGGACTCTGATATCTTTTAAAAGCGAAAGAAAACGTTTGCTAGTTTGAAAAACACAACGAACGTCAAAAATAACACTCCAGTGCGTAATATAAACGTCCATTAAACAAATTCTTTGATCACCATAGTCTTGTATCACGCAATTTTGCAAGCCTCTTTTGCAATGTTTACCAGCAACAATCTTAGTAGGACTTTAAGCCGGTTTGGTAGGATCAAAGGATGCAATCGCGACCTGGATCTACCTAAAGTAGAACAGTAGGTAGTGGGAGCGTCTAGGGCGTTGTGCTGGAGATTAGTGGGGTCACGCAGGAGGGTATCTCCATCCCCTTGGATGAAGAGCACTTCACCGGCATATGAAGGGTTGTTTTTCAGAGCTCTGGTTCCCTTTACGGTCTAGGCAATAATGTCACCACTCAGTATCAATGACCTGGCTTCTCTTCAGCGGAGGTGTAATCACACTGTTGGATCAAACCTGATTTCCTTTCATTCCCTCGACGTTATTTGACATCCTGCGAATTTAGCATTTCTCCGTACACACACACACACACACACACTTATATATATATATGTCGTGCCGAATATGTAAAACTGGTCAATTAGCAAGAACTCATTTAAAATTAAGTCCTTTCGAAAATTTTATCTTCTACGATTAAAGATATATTTTTTTCATTAATGTTAATGTAAAAAAATTTAATTTTACAGCAAAAGAATCTTAGAAAACTTACCCAACCTTATTATAACAAGAACAATTTATTTTAGCCTAACCCAACTAAATATATTTTAGATTTGTGTACAATAATTTAATACTAAACAAACACAGTGAATTATATTTTTTTCGTTAGGTTAAGAATGATTTTGGCGAAATTATTGCATACACAAATTTTCACTTGTCCTATATGGCAAGATGAGCGTTGCTATTTAAGCCAAGATCGCAAGTTCTGCCTATTCGGCACGACACACACACACACATATATATATATATATATATATATATATATATATATATATATATATATATATATATATATATATATATATATATATATATATATATATATATATACATTCTTTCAGTGTATGACATAAACTCTAAATCAAGAAATTCCAGCAATATAATGCCAAAGGCAATATAATAAAACAATTACAGATATCATCTGGAATGAAGACTTGTGTAATGTCAGAGCTGACGAGTGACTCGGCAAGACGAGCTCCGGCACAAACAGCCAGTCATATGAGGATAAGAAAACAGTGATCAAAAACTGCTCCTGGAGCAGGAACATGAATCAGTAGCAGTTAGAGTAAGATACTCAGTAGGGCCAAGAGGAAGGTGTAGGTGCTAGAGCAAGAATACTAGGAACTAAAGAAGCATACGGAGGGGAAAAATAGAACTAGAGTGCGTATGGCTCCAGAGAGGTGAGGCTGTGTGTGCTTGTAGTGAAAGTGTAAGCAAAGGTTACTAGTTGGACACTTCAGTGTCCAGGAGGAGGTCAACTGGGGTCAACCAGCAGTTTTTTTCAGCAGCGCAATGATCAAGACTCTGGAGCATGTAATGCAATGAATGTAAAAAAAAATTTAGTCCTTATTTCATCGAGTCACTTTTACATTACGAAGACTTGAGTGGGGGGAGGGGTGTGGGGGTAAGGGGGTGGGGGAGGGGGAGGGGGGTAGGGGGGAGGGGGAGGGGGAGGGGGGTAGGGGGGGGGGTAGGGGGGGGAGGAGGGGGGGGGAGGGGGAGGGGGGGGGGGAGGAAGCTCAAGAGGAAACCTCTTGCTTAATATTTGTCATGGAGCTGCCGGTGGAGGACCCTCGATGCGAAGAATTGGAACTACTCTCCCCTTCCTCGGATCAAAGTTAAACACCATTCCACTACCGCTGCTTGGCTCGTATAGGCTTAGGGTTTCTCACTCTCACTCTCATATATATATATATATATATATATATATATATATAATATATATATATATATATATATATATAATATATATATATATATATATATATATATAGTCGTGCCGAATAGGTAAAAACTGATCAATTAGCAAGAACTCGTTTAAAATTAAGTACTTTCTAAAGAATTTTCTTATACGTTTAAAGATATTTTTTTTTCATTAATGTTAATGTAAAAATTAATAATTTTGTACCAAAAGAACCTTAGGGAACTTGCCTAGCCTTATTATAAAAAACAATTTAATTTAGTCTAATCCAACTAAATATAATTTAGATAAGTTGACAATTTAATAAACAGTGACATATTTTTTGTTAGGTTCAGAATAATTTTTGCGAAATTATTGTATACACAAAATTTTCGCTCGTTTTATTAGGCAAGCAGAGCGTTATTATTCTAATATAGTATTTTTTCCTTTAAATAAATTAATGCCTCTTCTGAACGGCTTCAAACTTTACATGCTGGTTAGTCTTATGGACAGGATAGCATCCATGGAATTGTTGGGAGCTGAGTAATAACTGGAGAATGTGTCTACAGATCGGATTGAACCTTTACTCAACACAAGGTTCCCACTGATTTTGGGGTTTGGTAAGTTTTGTAATTTTTATTAAACTATTTTGCAGGCAATAGCTGGATCTCGCCTCTTGTGATCAACCTCTTGTGATCAACCTCTTGTGATCAACCTCTTGTGATCAACCTCTTGTGATCAACCTCTTGTGATCAACCTCTTGTGATCAACCTCTTGTGATCAACCTCTTGTGATCAACCTCTTCTGATCAACCTCTTCTGATCAACCTCTTCTCATCAACCTCTTCTGATCAACCTCTTCTCATCAACCTCTTCTCATCAACCTCTTCTGATCAACCTCTTCTCATCAACCTCTTCTGATCAATCTCTTGTGATCAAAGTCTTCTGATCAACCTCTTCTCATCAACCTCTTGTGATCAACCTCTTCTGATCAACCTCTTCTCATCAACCTCTTGTGATCAATCTCTTGTGATCAAAGTCTTCTGATCAACCTCTTCTGATCAATCTCTTCTGATCAACGTCTTCTGATCAACGTCTTCTGATCAATCTCTTCTGATCAGCGTCTTCTGATCAGCGTCTTCTCATCAACCTCTTCTCATCAACCTCTTCTCATCAACCTCTTCTCATCAACCTCTTCTCATCAACCTCTTGTGATCAATCTCTTCTGATCAACGTCTTCTGATCAACGTCTTCTGATCAATCTCTTCTGATCAGCGTCTTCTGATCAGCGTCTTCTGATCAGCGTCTTCTGATCAGCGTCTTCTGATCAGCGTCTTCTGATCAGCGTCTTCTGATCAACCTCTTCTTATCACCCTTTTCTGATCAATTTCTACCGATCAGCTTCAAACTCTAAACGCTGGAACATGTTAATAATTTTGGGGAGAATTGATCCCGGTCTGTGTAAGTGCCAATCAGTAAATTTTATTGAAGAAATCGTAAATAATGTAAATAATGGTTTCCGCGAAACGAGGTTCAACTCTTCAACGTTGATATATCTTGGAATAAACCTAAGTTTATTACTGGGTTCTGGTGGAGCTAATGTAAACAGTTTACTTGTTCATCCTGGTTGTCCTTGTCTGGTAGCTTTTAATAGGTATACAAATTCCTGCTTCTTAAAAAAAAAAATATACATATAATTTTTTTTCTTACGGGGTTGTGGAGAATTCGGAATATAACTAAGAAAAGATAATCAAGAAAAGAAATTGAAGTTGAAATGGTGGTTTTTCACTCGATAATTTGTAATCGCCTTCAAATCGGCAACGTCGATAACTTGAGAATGCAACTTCCGAGCGACTTCAAACTCAGTGCTGGTGTATTTTAATTCTGAACCAAACCTAACTTTTAACTTTGCCTAACTAAAATTTGCGAAACATAAACTAGCTTATTTTACCCAAACTAAGAATCTACACAGCTGCTTCCCCTCGAGTATCAAATCTTCCGGTTGCCTGACATACACACATTGAAAATGGTCTACAATACCGACAAGTTGATGAGTAAGACACATGTGCAACAGATACTCAACTAATGCATATGTGTCTTGCTCATCTACATACCTGACAAATGGAATGATTCCTTGAATTACGCTTTGGATGGTAAATTTAACTGGCCTAACATTTCTGAACGTAAGAGAGGAGTAAGTGGAGGTTGGTTAGTGTTAGAAAGTGGAGTGACGAGGTTGAGGCGATGTTGTGGTACTGTGCTGTTGGTGGTGACCTTCGCTGGTGGTGACCCTCGCTGGTGGTGACCCCTCGCTGGTGGTGACCCTCGCTGGTGGTGACCCCTAGCTGGTGGTGACCCCTCGCTGGTGGTGACCCCTCGCTGGTGGTGACCCCTCGCTGGTGGTGACCCTCGCTGGTGGTGACCCCTCGCTGGTGGTGACCCCTCGCTGGTGGGGACCCCTCGCTGGTGGTGACCCTCGCTGGTGGTGACCCCTCGCTGGTGGTGACCCCTCGCTGGTGGTGACCCCTCGCTGGTGGTGACCCCTAGCTGGTGGTGACCCCTCGCTGGTGGTGACCCTCACTGGTGGTGACCCCTCGCTGGTGGTGACCCTCGCTGGTGGTGACCCCTAGCTGGTGGTGACCCCTAGCTGGTGGTGACCCCTAGCTGGTGGTGACCCCTCGCTGGTGGTGACCCCTCGCTGGTGGTGACCCTCGCTGGTGGTGACCCTCGCTGGTGGTGACCCTCGCTGGTCACCCTCGCTGGTGACCCTCGCTGGTGGTGACCCTCGCTGGTCACCCTCGCTGGTGGTGACCCTCGCTGGTGGTGACCCTCGCTGGTGGTGACCCTCGCTGGTGGTGACCCTCGCTGGTGGTGGCCCTCGCTGGTAGTGACCCTCGCTGGTGGTGGCCCTCGCTGGTAGTGACCATCGCTGGTGGTGACCCCTCGCTGGTGGTGACCCCTCGCTGGTGGTGACCCTCGCTGGTGGTGACCCATCGCTGGTGGTGACCCCTCGCTGGTGGTGACCCTCGCTGGTGGTGACCCTCGCTGATCACCCTCGCTGGTCACCCTCGCTGGTGGTGACCCTCGCTGGTGGTGACCCTCGCTGGTGACCCTCACTGGTGACCCTCGCTGGTGGTGACCCTCGCTGGTCACCCTCACTGGTGGTGACTCTCGCTGGTGGTGACCCCTCGCTGGTGGTGGCCCTCGCTGGTAGTGACCCTCGCTGGTGGTGACCCTTCGCTGGTGGTGACCCCTCGCTGGTGGTGGCCCTCGCTGGTGGTGACCCTCGCTGGTGGTGACCCTCGCTGGTGGTGGCCCCTCGCTGGTGGTGGCCCCTCGCTGGTGGTGACCCCTCGCTGGTGGTGACCCCTCGTTGGTGGTGACCCCTCGCTGGTGGTGACCCCTCGCTGGTGGTGACCCCTAGCTGGTGGTGACCCCTAGCTGGTGGTGACCCCTCGCTGGTGGTGACCCCTCGCTGGTGGTGACCCCTCGCTGGTGGTGACCCTCGCTGGTGACCCTCACTGGTGACCCTCGCTGGTGGTGACCCTCGCTGGTCACCCTCACTTGTGGTAACTCTCGCTGGTGGTGACCCCTCGCTGGTGGTGGCCCTCGCTGGTAGTGACCCTCGCTGGTGGTGACCCCTCGCGGGTGGTGGCCCTCGCTGGTGGTGGCCCTCGCTGGTGGTGACCCCTCGCTGGTGGTGACCCCTCGCTGGTGGTGACCCCTCGCTGGTGGTGACCCCTCGCTGGTGGTGACCCCTCGCTGGTGTTGACCCCTCGCTGGTGACCCTCACTGGTGACCCTCGCTGGTGGTGACCCTCGCTGGTCACCCTCACTTGTGGTAACTCTCGCTGGTGGTGACCCCTCACTGGTGGTGGCCCTCGCTGGTAGTGACCCTCGCTGGTAGTGACCCTCGCTGGTGGTGACCCCTCGCGGGTGGTGGCCCTCGCTGGTGGTGGCCCGCGCGGGTGGCCCTCGCTGGTGGTGGCCCTCACTGGTGGTGACCCCTCGCTGGTGGTGACCCCTCGCTGGTGGTGACCCCTCGCTGGTGGTGACCCCTCGCTGGTGGTGACCCCTCGCTGGTGGTGACCCCTCGCTGGTGGTGACCCCTCGCTGGTGGTGACCACTCGCTGGTGGTGACCCCTCGCTGGTGGTGACCCTCGCTTGTGGTGGCCCTCGCTGGTGGTGGCCCTCGCTGGTGGTGACCCTCGCTGGTGGTGACCCTCGCTTGTGGTGGCCCTCGCTGGTGGTGGCCCTCGCTGGTGGTGGCCCTCGCTGGTGGTCACCCTCGCTGGTGGTGACCCTCGCTGGTGGTCGCCCTCGCTGGTGGTGACCCTCGCTCGTGGTCGCTTTCTCTGGTGGTCGCCCTCGCTGGTGGTCGCCCTCGCTGGTGGTGACCCTCGCTGGTGGTCGCCCTCGTTGGTGGTCGCCCTCGCTGGTGGTGACCCTCGCTGGTGGTGACCCTCGCTGGTGGTGACCCTCGCTGGTGGTGACCCTCGCTGGTGGTCGCCCTCGCTGGTGGTGACCCTCGCTGGTGGTGACCCTCGCTGGTGGTCGCCCTCGCTGTGGTGACCCTCGCTGGTGGTGACCCTCGCTGGTGGTGACCCTCGCTGGTGGTCGCCCTCGCTGGTGGTCGCCCTCGCTGGTGGTGACCCTCGCTGGTGGTGACCCTCGCTGGTGGTGACCCTCGCTGGTGGTGACCCTCGCTGGTGGTCGCCCTCGCTGGTGGTGACCCTCGCTGGTGGTGACCCCTCGCTGGTGGTGACCCCTCGCTGGTGGTGACCCTCGCTGGTGGTGACCCTCGCTGGTGGTGACCCTCACTGGTGACCCTCGCTAGTGGTGACCACTCTCTCAATAGTTCACAACACACTGACCTTAACATTTTATTTTGTAATGGTAAAAGTGTTGTAAACCTGATTACATAAACGCACAAGTGTGATAAAAACTAATCAGTACCATGAACGACAACACATAGAGAGAAAATAGCAAGTGACACAAAGTGTGTGTTTCAGCCTTTCACTCAAACCATCTTCATAACACTAAAACAGTTTCTTGTCGAAACTCCAGGGAACAATCTTTATCTGAATTTAAAAGTTAAACGGAGACAAAGTCTTGTTTTTAGTACAGTTTCTGCCTACATGTTTTTTTCTTAGGATTCAAGTTTAGGCTATACTAGGTTACATGTTTAATTGCCGTTTCATTATTAAACTAAACTGGATTCAGAGACTTCAAATCACTATCAGTTATTTTTATTATTTTTACAAGCGCTAAACAGCTAAAACCGTGTGGATCATTCATGATTAGGAGTTATGGAGGTTTTCCCCGCTGTGACCAGACGGATGCGCTACTCTAGGTGCCAGATAGGCCAGAAGCATGATGGAGAATCATTACGCCTATTGGCGCAGTATGAATGACAAACGTCAACTATTGGCGCAATATGAATGATAAACGTCAACCACTGTAGCAATATGAATGATAAACGTCAACCATTGGCGCAATATGAATGATAAACGTCAACCATTGGCGCACGAAGATTGACAAATGTCAACCATTCTCACAGCAAGAATAATTAATGTCAAGTATTAGACATTTCCTGTCTTTCCTCCGCCACCTTGTTGCTATATATATCCCGGATTTTTTTTTTAATTCGCTTATTCGTCGTTTAATTTTTTTAACTTTAAGTAATCTTACCTAACATAAATTAATTCAACGTAAAATAAAGAAAATACAATTTAGAGAAAACTAGGAAACGTGAAATGGTCGACGTTAACCAAAATGTCAACCATAAACGTTTTAAAATGAGAATGGGTTGCAGCACTGACATGAGGCAACCAACAACAACAACATACATCGTGATGCAACTGCAAGCTCTGGGGATAAGTAATTATATATTGAATGTGGATGTTAATTAAGGGTTAAATTATTATATATTTTTATAACTGTAGTAGTTTATTGAGAAGACAAAAACTGACATATTGCTCCGTAATGTGGTACCTTATGATTAACATATGATTCTCCTTTAACAATTCACAATTAACCTCAATACCATTACTGAGACAATTCAGGACTAACCCACAATACCGTGACTAGGATAGCTCACAACTAACCCACAATACCGTGACTAGGATAGTTCACAACTAACCCACAATACAGTGACTGGGACTATTCATAACTAACCTACAAATTCGGAATGAAACTAATAAATATTTCGACCCGTCCTGAATCATCAACTCACGAGAGACGAAACGGGAGAAAGACACAAGTCAGCTCAAGTGAATAGGTTAAGAGGCAGTTAAGGTCAGGTCAGGTAAAAAGAGGTATGAGACAGTCATGGTCATGCCAAGTCACGTAAATTCTGAAAATCAGAATATTTGACACTGAACAAGGAGAGGCAGCATCAACAGAAACAAAGACGTGGCTAAGATTCACGTTAACACTGTTTTGTATATGTGAAGGTTTCCTTATTAGTCTTTAGCCACCATAATGCTGCTTGTTCTACAACGTGTCTTTTATCTTCAAGCATTTTCTAGTGATATAACTAAAGACAAACGCGTACAGCAGTTGAGGGAGGAGCGCTGGTGAGTGTGGTGATGGTAGACGAGGTGCTATATGTTGTGATAATGTGAATTCTGCTTCCTAGACGTGTATTGCCACTATCCTTCAACACAGAGTGAGTTTATCAGCAGAGAGTGAGTTTATCAGCAGTAAATATACTACATTGTACTTACGTTTTACTCAGTACTTGTATACCTGCAGCAAGTCTGGTGATTCCTTACACATTGGCATTTTGCCCAGGATAGGACTTGTAGAAGGGCTGGAACTTTCTAACACAGTTGCATAGTAATTTTTTTCTCAGGAAGCGACTCGCACCAATAAGCAAACACCCGGTAGCCATTTTTACTGCTAGGCGAGCAGGGGTTTAAGGAAACTTGCATAATATACCTTGCAACTGTCAAGGAAATTAATCCCGGGACCATTCGGTTGTGAGACTAACGCTTTGACCTCCAAACGAGTTATGTCAGAGGCGAATATTTTTATTTAATAATATTGGATATTCTATATGCTAGTTATATTGTGGGTATGCCTGATTAGTGTGGTTTCTCTATTCTATATGGAAGTTACATTTTGGAACACCCACTTAATGCGACTTGATCAGTATGGAACACAGTATGGAGTGGCGATCTGAGTTAGAATTTTTTTTTATTTAATAATCAGTACTTTAAAGCCTCTAAAGGGAGGTTCCTTGATGCTGGTGAGGGGCTCTTGATCTATGGTATTGAATCTGTGCTCCAGTTTCCTGAACTAAGCCTAAATGTCTTCCATACCCCTCATACAGGCTCTGTATGATCCCAGTGGGTTTAGAGCCCCACCAAGATGATGATTAAAGTTCCCACCCAGCTTACCTTTACCCAGTCTCTCTCTCTCTCTCTCTCTCTCTCTCTCTCTCTCTCTCTCTCTCTCTCTCTCTTTACATATAAGGTTTGTATGGAGGGAACTTTAGTTAATCTCTAGAATATCTCCCCATCTCTGGCTGTTAGAATTTTACTCTGCTGAAGCCTTTGTTAGAATAGAACTATGGTGTGTGCGTGTGTGTGTGTTTATATATATATATATATTATATATTTATAATATATTTATATATATATATATATATATATATATATATATATATTATATTTTTTTTTATTATCACACTGGCCGATTCCCACCAAGGCAGGGTGGCCCGAAAAAGAAAAACTTTCACCATCATTCACTCCATCACTGTCTTGCCAGAAGGGTGCTTTACACTACAGTTTTTAAACTGCAACATTAACACCCCTCCTTCAGAGTGCAGGCACTGTACTTTCCATCTCCAGGACTCAAGTCCGGCCTGCCGGTTTCCCTGAACCCCTTCATAAATGTTACTTTGCTCACACTCCAACAGCACGTCAAGTATTAAAAACCATTTGTCTCCATTCACTCCTATCAAACACGCTCACGCATGCCTGCTGGAAGTCCAAGCCCTTCGCACACAAAACCTCCTTTACCCCCTCCCTCCAACCTTTCCTAGGCCGACCCCTACCCCGCCTTCCTTCCACTACAGACTGATACACTCTTGAAGTTATTCTGTTTCGCTCCATTCTCTCCACATGTCTGAACCACCTCAACAACCCTTCCTCAGCCCTCTGGACAACAGTTTTGGTAATCCCGCACCTCCTCCTAACTTCCAAACTACGAATTCTCTGCATTATATTCACACCACACATTGCTCTCAGACATGATCATCATCTCCACTGCCTCCAGCCTTCTCCTCGCTGCAACATTCATCACCCATGCTTCACACCCATATAAGAGCGTTGGTAAAACTATACTCTCATACATTCCCCTCTTTGCCTCCAAGGACAAAGTTCTTTGTCTCCACAGACTCCTAAGTGCACCACTCACCCTTTTCCCCTCATCAATTCTATGATTCACCTCATCTTTCATAGACCCATCCGCTGACACGTCCACTCCCAAATATCTGAATACATTCACCTCCTCCATACTCTCTCCCTCCAATCTGATATCCAATCTTTCATCACCTAATCTTTTTGTTATTCTCATAACCTTACTCTTTCCTGTATTCACTTTCAATTTTCTTCTTTTGCACACCCTACCAAATTCATCCACCAATCTCTGCAACTTCTCTTCAGAATCTCCCAAGAGCACAGTGTCATCAGCAAAGAGCAACTGTGACAACTCCCACTTTATGTGTGATTCTTTATCTTTTAACTCCACGCCTCTTGCCAAGACCCTCGCATTCACTTCTCTTACAACCCCATCTATAAATATATTAACAACCACGGTGACATCACACATCCTTGTCTAAGGCCTACTTTTACTGGGAAATAATTTCCCTCTTTCCTACATACTCTAACTTGAGCCTCACTATCCTCGTAAAAAACTCTTCACTGCTTTCAGTAACCTACCTCCTACACCATACACCTGCAACATCTGCCACATTGCCCCCCTATCCACCCTGCCATACGCCTTTTCCAAATCCATAAATGCCACAAAGACCTCTTTAGCCTTATCTAAATACTGTTCACTTATATGTTTCACTGTAAACATATATATATATATATATGTATATATATATATATATATATATATATATATATATATATATATATATATTATATATTATACCTTTCAGCATATATATATATTATATATATATATATATGCTGAAAGGTATAATATATAATATATATATATATATATATATATATATATATATATATATATATATATATATATATATATATATATATATATATATATATATAATTCCGGTGACAAGAGTATGTCTTTATGGACATCAGCTCCTCCTTCCTTCAGTATTTTTCTTCTCACTTCCCTGATATTACTGTGTATACTGGTGCCTCGACATCCGCTGATAGTGTGAGCTTCGCCCCTCATTATTCTGATAGCGTGTTTCAGGAACGTTTGCCGGAGACAGCCAATATTTTCTCGGTGGAATCATACGCAGTTCTCGCTGCTATCATCCGCATTCCTCCTTTGTTTGCCTCTTCCGTTGTTCCGAACTCCCAAAGTGCGTTGCTAGCCATTAATTTTTTAATTCGTCATATCCTATTGTAAGTGCCGTTTTACTGTTGGCTGTGTCGTCTCTTCAACAGTTACGAAGACATTCTGCGGTTCAGGAACTCTCAATCTTCTGTAAGGATTCGCTTATTTCCGGCTATTTTCAAGTTCTGCCTCAGTGCACTCGAGATCGCTAGCGGCGTCGCTGGTCCAACTTGATGATCAGCAAGCAAGCCGTTTGGAATTTGTAATCAACACATGATTACGTTTCTGGTCGACCTCCCATTAAAGGAGCTTGTTTGTTGCCGGTGAACGGCTTTTGATCCAAAGAACTGAACCTGTCCTTCCTTTAAGTCGAACCCGATACCATCTCCTTTCTAAGGTACTGTATGTCCCATACGGTTTTAGCGCATTCCCGTCACTATAATAAACAAATTATCGTAATACACAAACGCTTAATATACCACATTCATCTAAGGCTTTTCGTAGCTTAATTATTTTCCATGTGGAAGGATCATTGAAGTGATAGCTGGGAAGTCTACTAGAGGCCGCGTGTGGGAAGGAATCTGGAGGTAACATCTGGGAGAGAGAGCCTATAAGAGGCCTCGTGTGGTAAGGAATCTGGTTGGAACATCTTAACATCTGGTAGAGAGAGCCTACGAGAGGCCGCGTGTGGACATTGATACTCGCATGCCACAGAGGTCTTTGACTTGTACCTCAGGCAAAGTAAAGCACTGTAACCAACCTTCTCGGCTCCCTTTGCCCGAATACAATTTTTTCCCCTACTAAAATGTTTTTAAATTCGTCTGACTGGACCTGGAAATAAATAGATTGGCTGATCAAATTGAGACAACTGTAAACCAGAGCGGTTAAGCTGGACTTTCCCCTGAAGGCGAATTACACGATGTAAAAATCTCTAAGTGTAGAACAGATCATTATCTAATGACAGTGTTTCTCTAAGTGACGAGCAAAACGTTGTGATGGAAAGCTTTGTTATTACCAGATGCTGCAAGAATTGACCCACGAAATCGTAATAAAACAATTTCAAACAAATCACGGAGCGAGTGGGACTCGAACCCGTAGCGAGTCCTAAAATTCATTGCCAGAACTTGAGGTATATCAGGAGAACTTGGAACGGAATTATCACCTTCAGCGGGTCGATGACCATCGAAGAGGTATCAGTACTTATTTATCCTAAAGATTATAACGAAGTAAATATTAAATAAATATGACTGAAAAAAAAAACAAAAGTGGCGCTGATGTTGGCGAGTGGACACATCTGAACACAGCTGTGTGAGTGGACACATCTGAACACAGCTGTGTGAGTGGACACATCTGAACACAGCTGTGTGAGTGGACACATCTGAACACAGCTGTGTGAGTGGACACATCTGAACACAGCTGTGTGAGTGGACACATTTGAACACAGCTGTGTGAGTGGACACATCTGAACACAGCTCTGTGAGTGGACACATGTGTGAGTGGACACATCTGAACACAGCTGTGTGAGTGGACACATCTGAACACAGCTGTGTGAGTGGACACATCTGAACACAGCTGTGTGAGTGGACACATCTGAACACAGCTGTGTGAGTGGACACATCTGAACACAGCTGTGTGAGTGGACACATCTGAACACAGCTGTGTGAGTGGACACATCTGAACACAGCTGTGTGAGTGGACACATCTGAACACAGCTGTGTGAGTGGACACATCTGAACACAGCTGTGTGAGTGGACACATCTGAACACAGCTGTGTGAGTGGACACATCTGAACACAGCTGTGTGAGTGGACACATCTGAACACAGCTGTGTGAGTGGACACATCTGAACACAGCTGTGTGAGTGGACACATCTGAACACAGCTGTGTGAGTGGACACATCTGAACACAGCTGTGTGAGTGGACACATCTGAACACAGCTGTGTGAGTGGACACATCTGAACACAGCTGTGTGAGTGGACACATCTGAACACAGCTGTGTGAGTGGACACATCTGAACACAGCTGTGTGAGTGGACACATCTGAACACAGCTGTGTGAGTGGACACATCTGAACACAGCTGTGTGAGTGGACACATCTGAACACAGCTGTGTGAGTGGACACATCTGAACACAGCTGTGTGAGTGGACACATCTGAACACAGCTGTGTGAGTGGACACATCTCAACACAGCTGTGTGAGTGGACACATCTCAACACAGCTGTGTGAGTGGACACATCTCAACACAGCTGTGTGAGTGGACACATCTCAACACAGCTGTGTGAGTGGACACATCTCAACACAGCTGTGTGAGTGGACACATCTCAACACAGCTGTGTGAGTGGACACATCTCAACACAGCTGTGTGAGTGGACACATCTCAACACAGCTGTGTGAGTGGACACATCTCAACACAGCTGTGTGAGTGGACACATCTCAACACAGCTGTGTGAGTGGACACATCTCAACACAGCTGTGTGAGTGGACACATCTGAACACAGCTGTGTGAGTGGACACATCTGAACACAGCTGTGTGAGTGGACACATCTGACACCCCTGTGTGAGTGGACACATCTGAACACAGCTGTGTGAGTGGACACATCTGAACACAGCTGTGTGAGTGGACACATCTGAACACAGCTGTGTGAGTGGACACATCTGAACACAGCTGTGTGAGTGGACACATCTGAACACAGCTGTGTGAGTGGACACATCTCAACACAGCTGTGTGAGTGGACACATCTGAACACAGCTGTGTGAGTGGACACATCTGAACACCGCTGTGTGAGTGGACACATCTGAACACGGCTGTGTGAGTGGACACATCTGAACACGGCTGTGTGAGTGGACACAACTGAACACGGCTGTGTGAGTGGACACAACTGAACACGGCTGTGTGAGTGGACACATCCGAACACGGCTGTGTGAGTGGACACATCCGAACACGGCTGTGTGAGTGGACACATCCGAACACGGCTGTGTGAGTGGACACATCCGAACACGGCTGTGTGAGTGGACACATCTGAAAACAGCTGTGCTGAGTGAACACAGCTGTGAGGCTGTGCTGAGTAGACTCAGCTCAACACACCTGATGGCTGTGCTAAATCAGCACATCTCAGCACAACTGTGTGAAGCTAGGCTGAGTGAGCATATCTCAACGCACGTGTGTGGTTTGTCGCGCCAGACAGCACCCGAGGCTGCAGTTGGAAGCTTAACCAAGGGCATATACCCTCTGTGTACATTTTCACCTTCACCAAGGTGGACTGTGTTTGTATATGGCGCTGATGTAATCTACTCATGCAATATTCAACACCTTGTCTGAGTAACAAGTTGTTACCTATAGTGCTGCTCATTGTTCATATTCATTAATATGGACAGTCTGAACGAAAGATCTTCAAATTTTATCAAATATATATAAATCCAAATATTCTTCCTCGAAGAACTTTATATATATATATATATATATATATATATATATATATATATATATATATATATATATATATATATATATATATATATATATATATATATATATAAAATCACACTACAAATGGCCTTCAAAACTACAACATCCCCACTCATCCTTCAGAGTGCCAGCATCGTACTTACCACCTCCAGAACTTAAACTCTAACCAGTTTCTCTGTATCTCTTTGTAGATAGTATATTGGTTACACTAACAGCTCGGCAAGTCCCCAAAACCACTTTGCTTTAATTCGCTTAAGATTCTCCCACTCTTAACCTCCTTCACTCCCAATTCTTCTTGCATCCTCCTGTTCTTCTTTCCATTTACCCAGTATTTATACACACTCTTGGTCAACTTATCTTGTTCCTTTCTTTCTTCATAACAAAAACCATCTCAACAATCTCTCCTCCACTTACTGAATTATTCCTTTTATGCCACTACACCGTCTTCTAATTTCTGATTTCATTATTTTCTGTATAATATTCACGCTACACATCGATCTCCAAGACGCTAACTCTGCTGCTCCCAGCTTCCTCGCTGCAACGTTCAAAAATCCATAAGTATTACTATACTCACTACTATCCTTGCTTTACCTCCATTACTAAATTTGTATATTTGCACATATCCCAGGACACTCCATACCTTTCTCTTCCGTGATTAACGTCGCCTTTCATACATCTATCTGTTGATGCATGAACTTGTAAATATATAAACACGTTCACTTCATTCTCTTTCCCTCTAATCTAATGACCAGTCTTTCATAGCTTCTTATTCTCATCAGTTTGCTCTGTTCTATGTTCACTTTTTCTTTCATTACACACCCAGATTCCTCCTCCAATCTTTTGCAGCTTCTCTTCACACATTCACACAAACACTGTCATCAGCAAAGCTCTAACCTCATAACAGATTCATTAAGTGGAACAGAATTCTTCCTCCGTAAGCTATGAGTGTTGTGGGAGGCGACTGAATGCCGGGAGCAATGAGCTAGTAATCCCTTCTCCTGTATAAATTACTAAAAAGAAGGAAAGGAAAAACTTTATAAAATTGGGTTGTTGGAATGTGCGTGGATGAAGTGCGGATGATAAGAAAGAATGATTGCTAATGTTATGAATGAAAAGAGTTGGATGTCCTGGCCCTAAGCGAAATAAAGCTGAAGGGGGTAGGGGAGTTTCAGTGGGGAAAAATAAATGGGATTAAGTCAGGAGTATCTGAGAGAATTAGAGCTAAAGGGTAGCAATAATGTTGAAGGATCAGATATGGAGAGAGAAGAGGGAACATATATGTATAAATTCAAGGATTATGTGGATTAAAATAAGGGTAGGATGTGAAAAGTGGGTCATAGGGTGTGTGTGTGTGTGTGTGTGTGTGTGTGTGTGTGTGTGTGTGTGTGTGTGTGTGTGCACCTGGGGAAGAGAGGAGTGTAGAGGAGAGAGATTTTGGGAGATGTTAAGCGAGTGTGTACGAAGTTTGGAACCAAGTGAGAGAGTAATAGTGGTAGGGGACTTAAATACTAAAGTAGGAGAAACTTTTAGAGAGGGTGTGGTAGGTAAGTTTGGGGTGCCAGGTGTAAATGATAATGGAAGCCCTTTCATTGAACTTTGTATAGAAAGGGGTTTTGTTATAGGTAACACACATTTTAAGAAAAAGAGGATAAATAAGTATACAAGATATGATGTAGGGCGTAATGACAGTAGTTTGTTGGACTACGTATTGGTAGATAGAAGACTGTTGGGTAGACTTCAGGATGTACATGTTTACAGAGGGGCCACAGATATATCAGATCACTTTTTAGTTGTAGCTACAGTGAGTAAAAGGTAGATGGGATACAAGGAAAATGGAAGCAGCAAGAGAGAGGTGAAGGTTTATAAACTAGAGGAGGCAGTTAAGGTAAGATATAAATAACTGCTGAAGGACAGATGGGCTAATGGAAGCATAGGCAATGGGGTCGAAGATGTATGGGTTAAGTTTAAGAATGTAATGTTGGTGTTCAGTAGAAGTTTGTGGTTACAGAACAGTGGGTGCGAGAGTTAAGAAGAACGATTGGTGGAATGATGTAAAGAGAGTAGTAACAGAGAAAAAATTAGCATATGAGAGGTTTTTACGAAGTAGAAGTAATGGAGTTGTAAGAGTGATGGAGTTGTGAATGATCTGGTGTTGGAAAGAGGTATAGGGTTAAAAGATAAAGAATCTAACACAAAGTGGGAGTTGTCACAGTTGCTCTTTGCTCTTTGTTTTTGTGAGATTCTGAAGAGAAGTTGCAGAGGTTGGACGATGAGTTTGGTAGGGTAAGTAAAAGAAGGAAATTGAAAGTGAATATAGGAATGAGTAAGGTGATGAGGATTACCAAAAATTTAGGTGACGGAAGATTGGATATCAGAATGGAGGGAGAGAGTATGGAGGAAGTGAATGTATCCAGATATTTGGGAGTGGACGTGTCAGCGGATGGGTCTATGAAAGATGAGGTGAATCATAGAATTGATGAAGGTAAAGAGGTGAGCGGTGCACTTAGGAGTCTGTGGAGACAAAGAACTTTGTCCATGAAAGCAAAGAGGGGAATGTATGAGAGTATAGTTATACCAATGCTCTTGTATGGGTGTAAGACATGGGTGGTGAATGTTGCAGCGAGGAGAAGGCTGGAGGCAGTGGAGATGTCATGTCTGAGGGCAATGTGTGGTGTGAATATAATGCGGAGAATCCGTAGTTCGGAGAGTAGGAGGATGTGCGGGATTACCAAAACTATTATCCAGAGGGCTGAAGAGGGGTTAAGATGGTTTGGACATGTAGAGAGGATGGAACGAAATAGAATGACTTCCTGAGTGTATAAATCTGTAGTGGAGGGAGGGCAGGGTAAGGGTCGGCCTAGGAAAGGTTGGAGGGAGGGAGTAAAAGAGGTTTAGTGTGCGAGGGGCTTGGACTTCCAACAAGCGTGCGTGAGCGTGATAGATAAGAGAAAATGGAGACAAATGGTTTTTTAGGACGTGACGTGCTGTTGGAGTGTGAGCAAAGTAACATTTATGAAGGGAATCAGGCAAACCGGCAGGCCGGACTTGAGTCCTGGAGATGGGAAGTACAGTGCCTGCACTCTGAAGGAGGGGTGTTAATGTTGCAGTTTTGTAACTGTAGTGTAAATCAGCCCTCTGGCAAGATAGTGATGGAGTGAATGATGAAAGTTTTTCTTTTTCGAGTCGCCCTGCCTTGGTGGGAAACGGCCAGTGTGTTAATAAAATAAAAATAATTTCTCATCTTTCTGTATACATATAATAACAGTAATAATTATTTTTTTTTAGTATTGTTTTTACTATTTTAAATAGTACAAATGATAAAACATTTTATATTTTATATGTAAAAATAGAAGCAGTAATCGTGACCTTGCATGGTTCATGTTTTGCAGTGTGGGCGGTGACGGTAGTGGTGGTGGGCGTGCTGGCCGCCCACCTCCAGGGGGCGACGCTTCCCAGGACGGGCGACCACAAGTACAACCTGGCGTACTCACCTGACAACAGCACACACTCAGGTAAGTAGCAGCACCCAGGTGAGGTCCCAGCACCCAGGTGAGGTCCCAGCACCCAGGTGAGGTCCCAGCACCCAGGTGAGGTCCCAGCACCCAGGTGAGGTCCCAGCACCTCGATGAGTCGTAGCAACTACGCGAGTCATAGTAAGACTGTCAGTAGATCAAATAAAACTAATTAAGGAAGAAATAATTAAAGCGAACATTAAAGCTTTAAGTAATGTAGTTAAGGAAACCTCTTGAACAAGACTTACTTTTGTTTACACTTGAGTTTACCGCTACTTGACAGAGGTGAACATGTCTATGTATCACGACCTGATACATGTCTATCACGACCTGATACATGTTTATGTATCACGACCTGATACATGTCTATGTATCACGACCTGATACATGTCTATGTATCACGACCTGATACATGTCTATGTATCACGACCTGATACATGTCTGTATCACGACGTAAACAAGCAGAGGCTCACTTTACCTGAAAATTTCCGGATAACTTTAAGTTTTCATTTTACAAAATGAACTTCAACTGAAATTTACCAATGCACCAAAGTACTATTTATTTTGGATCTTTATATCATTGTTTAACAGTTTTTGTGTGGCCATAATTAAGTAGTAGTTGCAGTACCTAACTAGGCTGTCCACTGGTCCTCAGGCCTAAGTATCTAATGCATAACCATGCCTCAAAGGGCTTGAATCTAGATTTAAGAACGAGGAAAGGATTAAAATCCTTGGCCCTCCAATGGTATCGTTGTCAAATTCTGGTAAGTCCTGGTGCGTGGATATAACTGTTGAAAATGGTATATAATGCAGACAAGTTGATTAAGACACATGTGCAACAGTTGAGTATATTGATGAAACGTTTCGCCTACACAGTAGGCTTCTTCAGTCAAATAGAGGCAGCAGTTGTAGTAGTGAAATGAAGATATAATCAGTCCATCAACCTTGGAGAAATAGTATTTGAGGTAGTCCCTCAACCTGGAGAAGAGTTCAGCTCCATAGTTTGGAATATTATGAATGGTTGCAAGTATCTTAATCATCATGGATATAACTAAACTCATTAAGATTCTATTATCTTAATACTGAAAGTATGGGCAAGACCTGAGTCATAGTGTATGAACGTGGTGGTAGGACTAGACCCTAGTCTTAACACACTAGTTTTAGGGATATATCTGAATTATAATGCTCTAGTTTGAGGGCATGATCTGATTTCTCGCACGTTAATGGGAGGGCAAGACACGAGTTATAAGTAGCACTTGCATGAGAGTGCGCTTATTTCTTAGCTTAAAGACTGGACCTGCATTTTATCATTTGTTTTAAGCTGATCTCAATAATGGCACTTAAGATTGAGTGTTGTTTGCTTAGCACACAAATCTGACGAGAGGGTCTGACTCCTACCACACACGGCTGTGGTAATGACCTAAATCTTACAAGTCTAAGTTCAACAGCTGAAACGGAATTTTAGCACTCACCTAAGGGAATAAACTAAATCTTAGCATGTAAACTGTGAGAAAGTTCTTTATATTAGCGCACAAGACTGAGAGATCTTACTCTTATCACGTATTTATTTGAAGGGGGCTTCTGAATGCCTCAAATTTGAAGGAAAAAGTATTAAAAAAATAGGCAAGCATGACTAGTGGGAGGATAGTCCTAGTAACAGAGCAGTCCTAATGAATTGGGCCAACTGTTGTCATCTCAGTTTCCTAATCCGTTCTGTTGTGTGTTTGGGTGTGTCTAATAGATGGAGAGCAGGTCCGGCCAGGTGACGGAGACGCCGGGCAGAATATACCTGAAGAAGGAATCAAGGAACTGCTGGAGTACCTGGAGCTGGAGGCCGTGGACGCCCATGATCCCAGGATCAGCGAACCTGGAGGTCTTAAGATGACCTCTCACACTGGCGATGACCTCTTCTTCACCAAGGACCGTCAAGGTGGGATATTTCTCCCATGGACATATAAGGGGGTGAAGCAGACCGTGGGTTACTATGCGGGTCTGCTGTAGTCTGCTGAATTGAGCCATCGAAAGAATGATGCTCGCTGGGCAGAAAGGTAAAAATATAAATATATAAAAATATCGAGGCTCCAGTCTAGCAATATTTAATCTTGTTCCGAAGTTCAACATCGTTGATGTCTGCTGAGAAGCACTAACTACAGAATAGTTACCTTGAATTCTGTCTAGAAGAATACTAGAATAATATAGCAAAAGGCACTCAGGTTATGGCTCTAATTTCTTCTGTTACCTTCCCTCACACGTGACAAAAGCATTTTATCTATTATTTGGTAATCTGGTATTATTTATGATTATATAATTAAAAGTTAATAGTAATTATTCGTGTTCATTTTACAGGGAAGATCAGCGTAAATGGATCGCCTGTAGAGGGACTCAAAACCTTAGAAGACGGCACTCAAATATATACTTTAGAGCGTTTCCTCGAGGACCACAAAGATCGCCTAGACGAAGCTTTCCAGTTCCTCAGTACCCAAGCTGACGTAGCAACCACGCTCACCTCCCAGGGTAACATTCCGGTAGCTTGTTGCTTGTCATTTATTCATCAGCATGAATAACCAACCCTACGAGGATCTTGATCATGTGATGGTCCGCTTATTGGTTTATTAAGAGCTTATTGAAAGCTCTATTAGTGCTTAAATAGTTGACTTCTGGGGAGAACAGTGTCCATGAAGAAGGGTGTGTGGGGCTGGCTGGCGGCTGTAAACACATGAAAACTGGAAAATTGTAGTGGTGATCAGTTTCATTATTTTTTGGTTATTAATTTAAGACCACTCGGTCAACTCAGGAATGTTCGTCGCGAAATTTAGCGAAAACTTTCAACTGGTAATTAATGAATTATAATAATCATTGTTATTTTTTATACAAGAAGCATTACTCAGTGGATTGTGACAAGATCCATTAGATTAGTGAAGTAAATAATATTGATGAGTGTACTGTATTTTTGGTACTGTACTTATTTATAACACAGTAAATACCTTGAATCATGAATGTTGGATTTGCAGTGCTTGAATATATAGAAAACAGCACACAAGGAACAAAGAGTAATTTGAGGTGCATTATAATACTGTATAATCATTATCTCCGTCAGAGAACTAAGGGAACAGTTATGTTTACACATCCAAGTAACTTCAAATTTATAACGAAGACAACAGGTCAAAGTGTTGAAAGCCGCCCGTGATTCCATGATTACTCTCTGGACCTTGTGGAGTGTTTTACCCAGTCAATTGCCCGACCACCAATAAGCACTTTGCCAGTACGGGAGGCCTCCAATAATAAAACTTTTTACAACCGATCTGCAGTACAATCATGTGCAAATCCTAACTATAATTTTACTATGGTTTTCTATACAAGTAAATCACCTGAGAATTGAAACACATGTGTATAGAAATTAACATTTCATGAAATTGTAAATGTAACAAGATGAGAAGATAATGTGGTTCCGGTAACTTTCCTTTGGTTATCATCACTCGGGGAAGGGTAGCTTCAGTGTCTTGAATCATGAGCGCTGATCCAAGGGAAATCACTCCGATGGTTAACGTGTTTGATGGTAAGTGGGGTGGTGTCATAAATGTTTTGTTGTCTCTCTTGGTTAGGTGAGGAGCTACAAGAACGTCCAGGCGAGCCATCAGTGGGACCAGTGCAGGTGCCCAGACCTTCTTCCGTCAAACAGGACAGTGCTCCGCGCTTCTCTGTCGTAGTCAGTCAAGTAACGGAAATTTCATCTGAGGTTTCCCCTACAATAACAGCTCACTCTCAACGGGAAGATATCTTTCCAGTAACTGAACCCTTCCCAGAGAATTCACCCGGAGATATTCCTCTCGCTGATTCACCGAATGTCTCACGCAACTTTGAAACTTATTCGCTTTCTCAGCCAATTCCAGTCACAGAACCCTTGACGGCAAACTCGCGTTCATCTTTCACAGAATTTGATAATGAAGAATTTAAAACATTACCGATGACCGAATTTGGCTTCGGAATTTCACCAAAAGAAGTTCTAAATGCAGATACTGTAAGGGAATCGACTAATGAAGAATTTATTTCAGGATTAGATAATTCTCCTCAGCTTCTTTATGATTCATATTTAAAAACGCAGACACCGGCAGAAACACTTGATTTTATTCCACTGGATGAACCGGAACAAGAGATAGGGGATAAGCCTAGCAGAGACTCAAAATCATTAGGTATAATATTTAATACTCCCGATGAGGTGGAAGATCCACATACTGTAGAACCTTCACCAGCCACTGACATAACATCGGAAGTAATCGTCGATATTGTCCCGAAGACTGAAATTTCCTTTGAGAGCTCCGCAGACTCTGTGTCAAGCTCAGATAATGATGCGGTCCCTGAGGCTGAAAGCAATATTTTGACAACTCCCATCCCTGAAGTGCTCAGCGTTAAGTTTGAGGAGACCCACCCTGAGCCAGTTCTGCCTAATAGCCTAAAGGAAACGGCCGCACCGGTCAGCTTCCCTGGAGTGGAGCCAGAAACAGATAAAATACTGTTATCTGAAATTGCGGATCCTAAGAAAGAGGATTCAGTTTTTGAAAGAGATGTCACAATTCTTAAAACACAAGAGCAGGAACTTGAAGGACAGCGAGCAGGTTCTACAAAAGCAGTTTCTCAGCTAGAAGCAAATGTTGCAGAACCTAAGGTAGAGGAACCAGAATTGGAAACAAAGTCTCTAATGCGGGAAGCCAAATTTGCAGCGCTTGAAACGGATGTAGCAGGATCTGAATTAGATATTCCAGTGTCTACAGCAGATATTGACGAACCTGCAAGAGAGGTTTCGATATCAGAGCTAAACATCGTTGAACCTTTAGCAGATGTTACAGATAATGTGGAACCTGGAACAGAACCAACACTGTTCAGAGTAGGTACTGTAGACCCTGCAACAGAAGATGCACTGTCCGAAGCAGGTGCCGTAGAGCCTGAAACAGAAGTAGCACTGTCCGAAGTAGGAAATGAAGAGCCTGAAAGGGAAGTTGGAGTATCTGTTGAGGCCTTGACGGTGAGCAGGATCCCTCCTCTGGTGGAACAAAATGAGGCATCATCGCTGATCGACCTGTGGCGCCACGCTCTCGCATACCAAGAGTCCTCGACGTCTCTTACAGATACTGCAGGTGAGTCTGAGAGAGTCATGTTCTCTAGTATATATATTTATTTAATTATTAGGGAAAGCGCTAAACCTGCAAAGGTCATAATGCTCCAGGAGAAATATGAGCCAATCACATTCGAGCCAAGAAAAGAGGTAGGAGTCCAATTGGATTTGAGTGGAACTTGCACTTTAGTTAATGGTTATCAAAGCTTATTCCTTGGGTAACACTGATAATTGGTTGGGCGAATATTTTTGTTAGTGAGTTTGGGTTTAACAAGGACCTGCCAAGTAAGGGTCAGTAGGCCTGCTTCAGTGTTCCTCCTTATGTTCTAATTCCATGATTCAAGAGCCACTCTCAAGGAAGCTTTCTTGAAGAGTCCCTAAGCCTAGCAGTTTTCCAGATCCCTTTTGCCAAACCCCCTCACTGATTTATCTGTTCATTCTCTTAACTGATGTACTTGTAGCGATATACTCTGGCATATCAGATATGTGGATAATACTTAGAACGTGGGTCATTTAACATAATAATGACTTGATCCCATTTCCACCAGTCACTTATACAAGACTGCTTATTGACATGCATAATTTATAATTACCTTTTCAACAGATCCAATGACGATTCTGTCTCCTGACTATCTGGAGATGGTGAACCTGGTGCCTCAGGACTCCCCACACCCACTCTATGATGACAGCGCAGACAACGAGGCTCTTCGCACTCAGTTCCTGCTGGACTACTTGGTGTTGGAGCCCGTGATCGACCAGGATCCCAGGTTGACGGAGCCTCAGGGACTCACTGTCACTAATCTGGCCGGGAAGGAGCTCACATTTAAAGCAGATAAGGACGGTGAGTTGGCCCAAGTGACAGCATTAGCGAGAGGGCATGTAGCACAGTCGTTACAGCGCTCACTTCGTAATCAAAACAGCTCGGGTTCGATTTACAGCGTTGGCAGTTCGTATCATGTTAATATCTTTAAACTTAGTCCTCACGTTCAACTAGCAGTAAATGTCTAGCAATTATTTGGCTGTTATGGCTTGGATCCTAGAGGAAAGGGATAAGAACCCCAACTTAAATGTGCAATATTGTTTGACTTTCTTGGGTTATCTTGAATGAGGATGGGTGTCCTGGAGTGTGATGTAACATGGAAGCTGCAGCCGTAAGTCTATACCACAGGTCAACCAGGTTTAAAACTGAAGGCCTGTATTCGATATGGTTTCCATGACCGTGGTTGTATACTCAAGCATCCCTGATAAGGCAGCACTGACATGCAATTCAAAGAATATCTTTCTCCTTTCTTATACTTAACCTAGATAAAAATATAGACCAGAAAGATTAATTATATCGTTAAAGCCCTGAACCTATGTGAGGAATTCAGCTCAAGGTATGGTGCCTGGGCATTGTGAACAAAAATTTTGGAAGATTGATACTAATTTTTTTTGATCGACAGTTGCAAAATTTTTATTTTTAACCAAACCTAACTTAGGAACCTCATCTAACCTAACGTAATTTTTTTTAGACAAATTTTACTAGTGTAAATTTATTTAATATTACCTAAAATCAGTGATGTATATTTTCGTTATGTTCTGATTATTTGGCAAAATTTATTTGCTGTTTAGGTCTAACTTGCCGGTTTGGCTTATTCAGCAGAACATGTACACACACACAATATATATATATATATATATATATATATATATATATATAGATATATATATATATATATATATATATATATATATATATATATATATATATATATATGGAGGTACCACCTGTAGAACTTTACTGGGAACCCTCATCCTCAGAAAAGACAAACGTACCTCAGGGAAAACTCAAGGTTATTCCCGGGGCTGTTTGAATATTTTCTTCTACCACTCGCTACATTCTATATCACACTTTCATGTGTGATACATCAAGTGGAGGCGACTGGTTTCTAAGATGTGTAAATACAGTAATATTTATTATATTGTGGGATTCAGGGAAGCCGGCTGCTAGAAATGAGAAAACCATAAATGAAACGACATTCGATAAAGAGAAAAATATCAAGCCTTCTGAATGATGTTCCATAGTAATTTAACATTAGGAGTAATAGTTGAATAGTAAATAATGAACGTGTCATTAGAATGTAGTTAAGCTTGAGTAGATCTGTCACTCACTATAACAGTTTGAACGTTGATAAACGTGTTTACAGAGCAACTTGCAATATGTAGTGACTGACGTTGAGTTATTATAATTAATACAACCATACCTAAGCACTAAACCCACAAAGGTTTGATGTAGCAGCCAGGTAAGTACTTCTGACAATTTAGCAGACACACACATGGTAAAACTAAATGCAAAGTACGTATATGGTCAGCCAAATGGTCACTTTCTTGAGCACTGCTTCATTGTCCATTGATTGAGGAATACAGAGATAGACGGTATAATAACCTATGTGATGTATCAAGGTATCTTACTGATGCAAAACGAAACTATATATATTAATTATTATTATTATTATAATAAAAAAGAAGCGCTAAGCCACAAGGGCTATACAGCGTATATATATTAAACAATTATCCTAAATTTGACTGCAACAGTTAAGACAAATGTGGATATAAATCCTATAGGCTTTTTGTATATCCCAATACTCTTGCGCTATCTTCTCAATTTAAATCCCTAGTCATGTACAACGGTTATTTATTTAATTAGGAAGGTAATATGATAGATTTTCCCTATATTTACATTAACGAGGTGATACGAGGCATCAACTGTATTTTTCCACGAGATGTAATTTGTTTAGGGGTAATTTGTGATTACACCTGAAACTAATTTTAAGGAGTTGAATCTACAGTTATAACTAAATTTATCCAGTTTCGTTTGATTTTCTTAGCGCTACACACTGTTTCACATTTTTCTGAAGAATATTTTGCATCTCCAGTTGGAATATATATTGTGTTAGGCACCAGCTACGGATTTAGCAAAGATTTCATATAAACAATTCTGTGCTCCACTTACTCTCGTATTACACTTAAAATGTATTACCCACTTTAGGTAACGTTGTAGTAAACAACATTCCCGTAGTGGACCATCGGATTCTTCCTGATGGTACCCAAGTGTATACTCTGGGAGATTTCCTCTTCGACCACAGAGCCAAGATAGAGCAGGCCACACGGAAGCTCTCCTCCCAGCTGGGTGAGTAATTTGTTTTTTTTTTATGATTAAAAAAAATTCTTACATTTTTTGTTTTAAATTCTGAACAAATATATTTTAGCTTTTATCCTCATAACTGTGATGCATAATACAATAATATTCATATCTCCATAGGCGTAGAGGAAGAACCAACAACTGTACCAGATGAGGTAACTAGTGATCCGCCTCTACCCACACCAGTCATAACAGAGACTGTCGACGCAGAGTCGCCTAGCACATCTGAACAGGTACGTCAGGAAATGCTTTGAATTCATGCTTTACTCATTTTAAAGTCATACTGTAAATAATTTGAGACTTAACACTGAGATTTCACATGCTTTTCTGCCTATCGCTGTTAAGTTACAGTTTCATATAGGAAATTACGGTTTTATTTCTTCAAATTGCATTATTCTAGGATACTAGTGCTTCCCTGGTGGTGTCCCCCTTGCCTGGCAGTCTAGACTCCGGTACCTCTTCCCTGTACAACCTCTGGCGCCATGCTCTTCGTAACCAGAAACCCACCGCTGCCACCAGTCATGCTGAAGGTGATAATACGCTAATAATTTCAGTTTACATTAGTATTAATAAGTTTAAAAGTAACCACAAAGGACTGTCACAATAAAAAAAAAACTTGTTTATACCCTAAATGTATGTTATCGTTATATCTTATACTAGAGAAATGCATTTTCTGCCATTATGTTTGTGAAAGAGTTAAATATTTTAGACTTTACTCACATGTTTGTATGCTGGTGAAATTTATGTTGCAGTCATATATTTCACTAATATTACCCAATATTCGGTATTTATTAATTTATATTTTTGTAGTTCTCAGGTATTTTAATGAATCTCAGAATTAGAAGTAAAATAAAATAATAGTAATAGTATGTCTACCACCATTGATGATCAGGAGCCAAGTCAAACATGGTGCAAAAAATATTCAAGCTTACAAAGCTAGTTCAGGTTACTGCATCCATGTCCAGGGTGTTTAAACATTGTCCGTCACTCTTAAGGGGAAGGAGTTGAAGGGGGTGAGTTAAGGGGGCTGTAGGGCAAAATCTGTAACTCTTTAAGGGATGTGTGATATGAATATTATGCAGAAAATTCGGAGCGTGGAGGTTAATGCTAGTGAAAGGCTCTTTATCAAGGAACTTGGAGCTATCCCTCCCCTTCCTCGGAACATAACTGATTTCTCTCCCATTCCCTAGGCAATGTACGATACTTACGGGTTTAACCTTCTACCTGTAAATATAGGAATAATAATGTACTAGTGTAAAAGTATTATCAAAAAGAAGCGCTAAACCTACAAGCTATTCTTTAGTATTTTTTAATGCCTTGATTTATATTTTATTTTAATGAAGTGCTAAACCAGTAGGGGTCATTAAACGTCTGGAGAATGAGAGGCAATCACGTTCCATCCAAGAAAAGGGGGTAGGGTAAGTCTAGGACCTTTAAAGAAGAGTTCCCTCACCGGCATCAAGGCGCCTCCCTTGAATTGTATCTTTATTTCAGGTGTTTCCTCCCTCACGTCTGTTTACATGTCCACATAATCACCGCCACAACATACCAAAAGAATAACTATTACAACATTCCAAACTCTAAACACAAACATTTCTTCGGGTTTTGATTATGTAGTTTCAACTACTTCCCTTTGTCAACAGTTTCCACCAGTCTTGCAATGCTCTATAGCAAATACGGGTTTGACACTATTTGTAATAATAATCTCACACCAACAATCAATTGTTTATCGCCATCTGCACTACATCCACGCACATTCAAACACCCCAGTTTCAAAATTTTATTTAGTGGCTTTTAAGTAAACTAGTTCGGGAGTTACTATTATTACTATCATCAAAACCAAGCGCCTCTACTTCCCAACAGTGTCTCAGTCGAGGAGATACATGTACAGCACTTTGACATCTTTATTAACGAAAGCCTTCGTCTGCATAGCATGCTTCATCAGTCGAGTACAGAGGTGAATTTTGGTGGTGGAAAGGCGGTTTGAAATAATCAGTCCTTCAGCCTTGATGGAAGATGGTTAGTCTAAGAGAGTGATTCTAATATCAAGGCTGAAAGACTGATTGCTTCACTACCTCTCCACTTATACTGTCTATAGGATTGCAGTTAATCTTCATTTAACTTGAAAAGCCTGCTACGCAAGCAAAATGTTTCATTAATGAACATACCTAAATGTTGCTCATGTCTTACTCATCAACTTTTGTATACCAATTTTAAGTTCGAAATATACACTCTTAATTTCAGTGTCTTCATATGGATCTGTCACTGCCTGCAGAGCACCTCAATTAAAGTGCTTAATGTATGTTGCAGCTCCAGGGACAGTGGTATCTCCTAGGCTCAGCCTGATGGCGAACCTCGTGCCCCAGGACGCCCCCAACCCGCTATACGACACTAGCGTCGAGAACTCTCACCTCCGTACGAATTTCCTGTTGAGCTACCTCGTCAACGATGCCGTGAGAGCCAACGACCCCAGGCTGACCACACCAGAGGGTCTCACCCTCGCCAACCTTGCTCACAAGAACATCACCTTCAAGAGAGAGGCTGATGGTAAATGATTACAATCTGATTTTATAAAGCATCGTCATAAGAATTTGCTTAAATATCAAATTATTAAATATCTTAAACATCCCAGTATGAAATTATCAAGTATTAGATGCCATTATTAAGGAGAAAACTTGACAAAAATCTTTAGTAAATAATTATCCATTCTTGAATAATCCAATTTACTGATTAATTCAAGCATTAAGCTACAATAACGCATATGTAATCACTGTTAACCAAGCTGAAATAAACTCGTGGTGTCCCGTTCTCGGCACTAAATTTCTCGTAAAGTTTTCTAAAGTTTGCAGTAATTGCAACGATTATTTATTGCCCCTTCTTATAACTCATATGATTCTTCTACTGCTCTTTGAAGACCTTTCTATCTTTCTATCTTTGCTTATTGTGATGCCTAGAATTCTTCCTAATACTTTTTTTTTATTTTATTTTTTATTCATTTTATGTTTAAAATCATATATAATCCTTTGTACTTGCATGTTTCTTCTTTTAATATCACACTGAGATGATTCCTTTTTAGTTCCTAGGTCTCTCTTTTTATCCACAGATTAACTGGCGGTTTTTAATTAATGCGTGAAGTTTGATTCCCTTGTTTTCTTCCCTGGTATTTTCCACTTGCTCATTACCCTCACTCTGGAGAACAACCACCTTGTATCTCTTTAGTTCACCTTGACCTTAAGGTTCTGCTAGCCTCGGTTCCTCCTCCTGTCTCTCCTCGTCCTGGTCTCAACCACTGTGTTTCCTCATTCCCAGTTCCACCTCTTTATATCCTTGTATCACCACTTTGCCTTTATCCACCTTGTCACTATCTCTGAATTTCTCGTATTCAATTCTAGCTTCAAAACTGAACACTGATCAAACATTTCTCCATGATGATGTTGATTTTATACTGATACTCTTTATTCCGATACTGATCTCACATGTGAAGGGTATATTATTCTAAGAAAATCCTTATTGAGACTTCTGACAGCTATTTTTATGAACCATAACATAGCACCGATGGGTTCGGTGTTATGGTATACCGTAAAGGAAGCAGGAAACTAATGGTTTTTCGAGGTTTTCCTTAGCCAAATGAATCTGTGTCCCTCTGAACCCTCATTCATTTACTCAACCAAATAGGTCGGTGTTTCACAAGAATCTCTATTAAGTACAAATTAATAAATAAGCATAGAAAACGGTTGATGAGAAAAGGAAATAAGGCAGTGCAAGGGGACTACAACATTAATCAATTCCTTCTTAACGCAAGATTTTCCTCACCTTCAGGTAAGATGACTGTGAACGGCAAAGGTGTGATGCAGGTGCAGCAGCTTCCAGACGGCACTGTGGTATATACTATCGACGACTTCCTCTTTGATCACAGACCTCTGGTGGTTGACGCTTTTAAGAAGCTGCTTAGCCAATCTCTTCCCACCGGCATCATTCCCCAACCAACTGGTAGAGGTGAGTTTATAGTCACAATGAAAATATTTAACAAATAAGTTTTTAAATGAAATGAATGTTAAAAGAAAGAGAACATAATTTATTTTCTTTTTCGTGTTTTAAAAAATGACACAATCCATTACTTGCATTTAATTTCTTACATTCTATATCTTAGGATATAAAACAGTATATAAAAAATACTGATCAAGATAATCACTTCCAATTTGTAATGTGGACACGTTTCAAAAATGTACAAATATCGTTAAGATAAATTTACCTTATATATATATGTGTATATATATATATATATATATATATATATATATATATATATATATATATATATATATATATATATATATATATATATATATATATACAGTGGAAACTTGAAAATCGAACGTACCAAATATCGAACGTTTCGAAAATAAGACCATTTTTTCGGACAAACTGTGTACCCAAAATCGAACGCATTTCAAATTTCGGACTGCCGGGTACGGGACCTGGACAGTTATTTTGTAAGACAGAAACAGTCGACTGTGGAGTTATTTTGTGAGACAGAAACAGACGACTGTGGAGTTATTTTGTGAGACAGACGATTGTGGACAGTTATTTTGTGAGACAGAAACAGAGGGCTGTAGACAGTTATTTTGTGAGATTGGGGTCCAATGACTCAAGCTGGTCCTAGTGGCATTAAAACACAGAGAAGGGAAGCAACCCCAGAGAGGGCTTTGATGTCGGAAGTCCTCATGGAGGGGGATTCTCCTTCCAAACAATAACCCCAATTCCCTCTCTCTTCCTCCCTATCTTTCAGATGTCATCAATCTTCAATAAGGGTAAGTAAAAATGTTATTTTATATTACTATATGTAATTCAAGACTAGCTCCTGGAACGGATTAAGTTCGATTTTTGAGGTTCCACTGTATATAACAATATATATATATATATATATATATATATATATATATATATATATATATATATATATATATATATATATATACATATATATACATATATGTTTGTTCCCATAGGCTCAGGGGGAAAGAATGCATCTAAATTCCTTAAGGAGCTGGGAAAAAAGACTCATCAGGGTAACTAAGGATCCCAGGGCAGCTAGTTTTTTGTTCCAGCGGCTCAGTGTGGCTGTTCGAAGGGGTAATGCATGCTGTATTTTGGGCACACGCCCCAGCTCTGAGGAGCTGGATGAGATTTTCGCCTCATAATCGGTGATACACACGTAACAACATGTACCGTATATGCCACCTTTATATCACAATGTATCTCTTAAATCTTCTGTACCATATTATGTAATAAAATATTCCTATTGGTAAAAAAAAATATATGAAAAGATGGGGTGGTAGGGGAAGTGGAATATTCAAACGGCTTCAGGAAGAAATCAAAATATTCTTCCTTGAAGCCTTTTTATCCACTTCTCCGAGGCTATGGGTCCCACAATTTACACAAGAAGTGGACCCCATCTTATAAAATATATATATATATATATATATATATATATATATATATATATATATATATATATAAATAAAAATTTTGAATATTTGAAGCGGGCTGTTTCTTAGTTGATTTCTCAATTACAACTTTTCACATTGTTGTACTAAATCAACAAAAGTTTGTCTCAAGACAATTTCAAACAGTCGACAGATTTGAACCTCTCGACTAACCTCTTAGTTTTTTATAATTAGCATTTTTTTTTTAAATTTCGGATATCTTACAAAATGTTTTCAAATGCACGGAATTTTTATTCATTTAATACAAACTATAGAATCTGGAGGGATAAATATAATTTATGAACCTAATTTTTGTAATATTTTTAGGAAAATATAAAATGGTGCCACGGCAGCGAATTGATTTAAAAAAAATCAACTGTTCATTGGACAGTAAATTGGACAAATTCAACACATCGACTCAGTGTAATTGATATTTCATGGAGAAGCGCTAAATATGTAGGGTCGTACAGCGCCGGGGAAATGCGGGTATTCAGGTTTAATCCGAACAAGGGATGAGTGGGTCCAATTCCGTGAATTAAGAGCTCTTCAGCATCAAGACACTTCCAACCATCAAGGGATAATTCATCTTAATGTAACTATTGCTCGCATAAATTTTGAAAGGCAGACTCAGCTAGAAAGTTACTGCTGCAGGGTTCTTGAGTCAAGGAACATGAGCTTCCTTGGTCTTGGTTCAAACATGATTATCTTCGTTTTCCAAGAGCTGTATGACCCCTGCGGGTTTCGCGCAGGGGTCATATTACTCGCACTCCTCCAGACTATCCCAGTGATTCGATCCCGTGTGGAAACCAATATAAAATAATTTGCTAACCTTTCCAATAATTTGCTTAAACTCTATTTTACCGTTTTTCTTGGGAAAGAAAATGGGTTAAATGATCAAGTTGTTTCTACCGAAATTCTAAAAATAAACCCAATAATTTCCTTTTAACTGACTGATTTCCATTTTGTCTCTGATTACTTGATATTTTTAATGATTTTATATTTTAACTGATTATATCTTAAATGATTATTGTATTACAATTCACTGAAATATAAACATAAGCAGTATAATGTGATTCTTTATTGACAACGTTTCGCCCATACAGTGGGCTTTATCAAGTCAGAAACACATACTGCTTATGTGTTTATATTTCCATTGTGTCGGTATTTTATAACATTTATTTCCATTACAATTCATCTTAAGAACTTAAGGAGTCAGTCCCCATAGAAGAGACAGCAGGTGTTGTGGGGACGGGAGTGCCAGAGATCCCTCTCATTGTGGACGAAGAAGACACACTGCCCTTGCTTAACCTGTGGAGGCACGCTCTCTGGAGCCAAGACTCTCGCCTCTCTCTCAGAGATGAACAAGGTTAGTTGCTGCTCTCACACTCTTACATTTTAACAATTTGTCCGCTTGAGATGGAAACAGGATGAGGCTTCGGTCCATCTTGCACCATTATCGTGAAGAGAATTGGTAATGGTCCAGGGCGGACAGAAACGTTGTCTTGTGCTTATATCCAACTTGTGAGGTGTGAATTGTTCCAGGTACGGATTTCTTTTTTTACTGTTATTCACAGTGCTGTAAGTGGTTGAATCTTTGGCACATGTGAAAACTGTATATGTATATTCACGATTAAAAAAATAAGATTATTATTGTAATTGGAAGGTGTTAAACCCCTAAGGAGTTATAAAACGCCTGGGAAATGGGTGGCAAGGCTTATTTCACTCCTTGTGGTGATGTGACATGAGATTATATCTCTACCATAAAATTTAGTTAAAAATATAAATTGACAATATACTTAATGAACGATAAGGATTGTTTACCAAAGACTCTTTGCTTAGAATTATCATAATTATGTAAATAACAAAAAGGCACAATACCGTGACTGGAACGATACACAAATAACCCGCACATAAAAGAGAGAAGCTTACGACGACGTTTCGGTCCCACTTGGACCATTTACAAAGTCACACTAACCAGAAGTGGAGCAGGACGGCTATATATAGGCAGGAAAAGGTGGTGGTAGTAGTAGTAGTAGTAGTAGTACAAGAATGGTATATAATACAGACAAGATGAAATTAAGACACATGCGCGACACCCGGGCATCCCTATCGTAGACGTTTCGCCAGCCAGCCAGCCACTGGATGGCAAACGTCCACAACAAAGACAACCAGACGCCGCACATGTGTCTTAATTTCATCAGTAGTAGTAGTAGTAGAAGAGGTAGTAGTAGTGGTAGAAGTGGGGAATAAGGAGGACGAGCCAGTCAAATACAAAGGAAGGGGAGCACTGCAAGAGAGCTAGGTGCCCACAGAGGGAGAGCAAGTGCACAGAGGTGCGTGAAAGGGGAAGTGGTGAAATAAATGAAGAAGGAACAGAAACACGAGACAGAAACTGGTCGATCTCTTTCTGACAGACTTAGGGAGCACAAAAATAGTGTTAGGCTTGCCGACACTAACAATGCTCTTTTCTGTCACGTCAGAGATCATAGCCATCCTATTGACTGGTCTTCTGCTAAAACTGTCTTCCCTACTTCCAACTCGAGCAGTCGCCGTCTAGTTGAATCCTCTCTTAATACACAACTTTCCTTGTATGAATCTTAGCCCTGGCTTCGTCTCTGTAGATGCCTTCCTCTCCCACTACATTGTAAAATGCTCCTAACTTCAGAACACCCGTGACTTAACCTGACTCCTCATTTTTTCTTCTTTTTCTTCTTCTCCTCCTTCCCCTTTCCTCTTTCCTTTTTCTCCTCTGGGTTGTCTTTCTTCTGTCTCGTGTTTCTGTTCCTTCATTTATTTCACCACTTCCCCTTTCACGCACCTCTGTGCGCTTGCTCTCCCTCTGTGGGCATCTAGCTCTCTTGCAGTGCTCCCCTTCCTTTGTATTTGACTGGCTCGTCCTCCTTATTCCCCACTCTACCACTACCACTACTACTACTACCTCTTCTACTATACTACTACTACTACTGATGAAATTAAGACACATGTGCGGCGTTTGGTTGTCTTTGTTGTGGACGTTTCGCCATCCAGTGGCTGGCTGGATGGCGAAACGTCTACAATAGGGATGCCCGGGTGTTGTGCATGTGTCTTAATTTCATCTTGTCGTTATTATATACCATTCTTGTACTACTACTACTACTACCACCACCACCTTTTCCTACCTATATATAGCCGTCCTGCTCCACTTCTGGTTAGTATGACTTTGTAAATGGTCCAGGTCAGACCGAAACGTCGTCGTAAGCTTCTCTCTTTTATGTGCGGGTTATTTGTGTATCTTAATTATGTGAAAGAGCTAACCCAGTAGGGACTCAGAGGGTCTGGAAAATAAGAAAATGATATCTGATCCAAGGAGAAGGGCAACTTAATACCTTCGATCAAGAGACTCGCCAACATCATGGCACCTCCCTTGAAGGGATATCCTGGTACCATATAATTGAAAATGATATTTTGTTTGCATTAAGAGAGTGTAAGACTGACAGATTTCTTCAACAGTTCCAAGGATGCTTCTGTCACCTGACTTCTTCACACTGGTGAACCTGGTGCCCCAAGATGCTCCACACCCACTGTACGATAACAGTGACGAGAACGTCGCCCTCAGAACACAGTTTCTCCGCGACTACCTCGTCCTCGATCCCTTGAATGTCCAGGACCCCAGGCTGACCCAGCCTGAGGGTCTGTCTGTCACCAACCTTGGTGGGAAGACACTTGTATTTAAAGCCGATGCTGAAGGTAAGTTAAATATCTTTGGAATCGCCTGAAGATTCGCTTTTTCCCCTTCCTATGTAAATCAGAGAAAAATAGTTAGGTCTATTTTTCACAAGCCAATATTTTCATTTTCTTTGAAGGTTAATCCAGTAACCAGAAATTGCTAAAAATTTACGAAAAAGTCACTTTACATATGTAAAACTTTCCATAACTATTTTACCTGAAGACGAGGGAAAGAGGCATATCTCCATGCAACTTTCTTGGTACCAATATATTCAGTGTTTTTGAAATGAAAAGTGTTCATTATTTCACTGAAAAAAACAGGAGTGCACTAGTATTTTGCTTATTATCTAACATAATGCAAAAATTTTGTATCCAGGATTGATCAGTGTGAATGGTGTACCAGTTGAAGTTATCGAGATTTTAACTGATGGAACTCAAGTTTATACACTGACTGACTTCCTGTTTGATCATCGAGCCAGAGTGGATGAGGCTTTTGATAAACTGACCTCCTCTAGCGTACGCTCTCCCTTTGACACTGATGTAGGTGAGTATGAAGCATAACTAACAATCTCCTTTTATGTCGTAATTGAAAAGGTAATTTGAGAGTTAGTTAAGCTCCTTACTGTTTTCTCGAACATTCTTTTGTTGGATGGATCCATTATGATTATATTAATTACTCATTATGCATTTTTCAACAGAGAAACCGGTTTCTCTCTCTCTCTCTCTCTCTCTCTCTCTCTCTCTCTCTCTATATATATATATATATATATATATATATATATATATATATATATATATATATATATATATATATATTATAATAATGATTGGATTTACCTGCAAGAATTAAAAAATAATTCATGTGTTTATTACAGAACCACCGGAATCCCCAGCAGAAGCACCAGTTGAAAAGGAAGAGATGCTGGTATCCAGAGGCGAAGCGCCGGTGTTAGAAAAACATCTAACAGGGGCTGAAGATTTTTTGCTGTCTGAGGAAGAACTTTCCGTGTCTGATGTACACGTTCCCCTGGCTGCAGCAGATCCTGCAGTGTCTGAAATGGATCTTCCGGTATCTGAGGCAGACTTTCCAGCAGTTGAGGCAGACCTTCCAGTGCCTAAAGCTGACTATCCAGTGTCTGAGGTGGATCTAGTATTGTCTGAAACTGACCTACCCGTGTCTGAAGCTGACCTACCCGTGTCTGAAGCTGACCTACCCGTGTCTGAAGCTGACCTAACCGTGTCTGAAGCTGACCTACCCGTGTCTGAAGCTGACCTACCCGTGTCTGAAACTGACCAACCAGTGTTTGAAGCTGACCAACCTGTGTCTGAAACTGGCCAACCAGTGTCTGAAGCTGACCAATCAGTGTCTGAAGCTGACCAACCTGTGTCTGAAACTGACCAACCTGTGTCTGAAACTGACCAACCAGTATTTGAAGCTGACCAACCAGTGTCTGAAACTGACCAACCTGTGTCTGAAACTGACCAACCAGTGTTTGAAGCTGACCAACCAGTGTCTGAAACTGACCAACCAGTGTCTGAAACTGACCAACCAGTGTCTGAAGCTGACCAACCAGTGTCTGAAACTGACCAACCAGTGTCTGAAACTGGCCTACCAGTGTTTGAAGCTGACCAACCAGAGTCTGAAGCTGACCAACCAGTGTCTGAAACTGACCAACCAGTGTCTGAAACTGACCAACCAGTGTCTGAAGCTGACCAACCTGTGTCTGAAACTGACCAATCTGTGTCTGAAACTGACCAACCAGTGTTTGAAACTGACCAACCAGTGTCTGAAGCTGACCATCCAGTGTCTGAAGCTGACCAACCAGTGTCTGAAACTGATCAACCAGTGTTTGAAGCTGACCAACCAGTGTCTGAAGCTGACCAACCAGTGTCTGAAACCGATCTTCCTGCATCTGAGGCAGTGGCGTTATTGCCTGGAGGAGAACTTCCTTTGTCTGAATCAGAAGTCTCTCAGAATGAGGCAGGGGTGCGAAGCTTTGAAGCAATTATACCAGTTTTTAATACATATGAGCCACCTGTATTTGAAGCAGAGGTGCCAGTGTCCGTAGCAGGGGTGCCAGTGTCCGTAGCAGGGGTGCCATTTACTGAAGCAGAGGTGAAATTGTCCAAAGGAGAGACAGAAGAACCATTGGACATATCAGATTTGTCGGTTTTCAGAGTCTCGTTGTCTGAAGCTGATGTACCCGATTCTGAATCAAAAGTGATTGTACCTCGTGCCGAGGCACCTGAAATGGACCTGCCATTGACTGTTTCTGAAAGAGAAAGGTCAACTTCAGAAGCAGATGCGCTAGTATATGAACCACAACTACCAGCACTTCAAGATGCTTCCGTAGCTGAAGCAGATATTCTAGTATCCGAGGCAAAACTACCAGCAGTTGAAGAATTGCCTCTGAATCAAGCAGTTGCTTCAGTATCTGAAGCAGAACTACCAGCAGTTGAAGAATTGCCACTGAATCAAGCAGTTGCTTCAGTATCTGAAGCAGAACTACCAGCAGTTGAAGAATTGCCTCTGAATCAAGCAGATGCTTCAGTAGCTGAAGCAGAACCACCAGCAGTTGAAGAATTGCCACTGAATCAAGCAGTTGCTTCAGTATCTGAAGCAGAACTACCAGCAGTTGAAGAATTGCCTCTGAATCAAGCAGATGCTTCAGTAGCTGAAGCAGAACTACCAGCAGTTGAAGAATTGCCTCTGAATCAAGCAGTTGCTTCAGTATCTGAAGCAGAACTACCAGCAGTTGAAGAATTGCCACTGAATCAAGCAGCTGCTTCAGTATCTGAAGCAGAACTTCCAGCAGTTGAAGAATTACCTCTGCATCAAGTAGATGCTTCAGTATCTGAGGCGGAACTACCGGCACTTGAATCAGAAGTACCCCTACATCGAAAGTACATTCCAGTACCCGAGGAAGAACTACCTGTAACAACAGAAGTGCCTATAGCTGTAAAAGTACATACCTACGAAGTAGAAGAAACAGTGTCTGAATCCGAACAGCCAGTGTCTACACCAGAGTCATCTGTAGCAACTGCAACGTTGACAGTACCCAGCATTCCTCCACTAGTGGAAGAAACGAATTTATCGTTTCTTAACCTATGGTACCACGCCCTTAGGAAACAGGGAACGTCGCCAGCACACAAAGATGAACGAGGTATGTATTCTGTGCGACTATTTCACACTGTACCGCAATAATTTTTCTTCCAGACTGTTTTCATATCTTTATGACTTTGATGGGAAAGTGCTAAACCATAGGTTATATATTGCCTGGGAGAATGGGAGGAAATATAGTTCGATTCATAGGTCAGGGCCAACTTCTTGGATCAAGAACCCCTCACCATCAAGGAAACTCCTTCGAAGTTTTTTTTTCTTCGGGATGAATGCCCTTATGACCCACTATTTCAGCAACATTTCGGATTCTTTATTACAGAAACGTTTCTCCAGCCAGTGGCACTTCAGTGAAACAGGAAAAGCAATGGATTTCTCGTAAACAATTTATGGATTTTTGAATATATATTCATATACATGAAAGAAATGGAAAGGATGATTATTTTTAAAGATTTCGTGAGATTGAAATTTGACGTAGCGAGTATACATTTATTGTAGCAGTGTGAATTATTAATGGTGCACTTTAAATTGAATGCTGCTGGGAATATCCATGCTGATAAGATAAATATATACTCTTTTTCCAGAACCTATGACACTGCTGTCACCGTCGAGCATACTGATGGTGAACTTGGTACCTCAAGATGCCCCTCACCCTCTGTATGATGACAGTCCCGAAAATGCTCAGCTTCGTGCGCGGTTTATTCTGGATTACCTCATTAAAGAACCAGTTAGTACCCAGGATGCTAGGATGACCCAGCCTGGAGGTCTCTCAGTCTCCAACCTTCGTGGACAGCGTCTGACTTTTAAAAAGGACATCGATGGTTAGTTTCACGGTTATTTTGTGAATTACTGTGAATTAGTGTGTGTGTATATATAAATATATATATATATATATATATATATATATATATATATATATATATATATATATATATATATATATATATATATATATATATATATATATATATATATATATATATATATATATATATATATATATATATATATATATATATATGCAAAACAACCACTCTTAAAGAATAGAGAAATTCCAAGCGCTTTCGTGACTACTCACATTATAATGTGAGTAGTCACGAAAGCGCTTGGAATTTCTCTATTCTTTCAGAGTGGTTGTTTTGCATATTTTGAAATCACCTGTTTACTGTGATCTTATTGCATATATATATATATATATATATATATATATATATATATATATATATATATATATATATATATATATATATATATATATATATATATATTAGTGAAAAATAACTACACAGATCTTAAAATAGGCCACTTTACAAAGCGAGACAGTGTGAGGATTTTTGATTAATATCACTGGATTTGTCCTCCCCTTCCTTAGATCGAACCTGAATGCCTCTCATCACCCAGGCGCTGTGTGACCCCTATGGGTTTAGCGCTTCTCTCTAAATATAATTCAGAGCCTGAGTCGTTGTCAGCTGGGTTAATACTTACTAACCCTTTAACTCGTGACCTTTTAGCTTAATAACCATGCTAGGGCCGTTGCAACTTATCCCATCAACGGTCTTAGGGCCGTTGCAACCACTTCAACCCAACAACATTCGAACCGGCAGCAACTTCACACTGGGGCTCTCTCTGTCTCTTCTTAGGTTCGTGCGAGCCAAAGTTAATTTACTTTTTCATACTTCCACTAAAAATTATAATATTTTCAGATAAAATTACTGTAAATGGCATACCTGTTGAAGTTGTAGAGACGCTAGTGGATGGGAGTCGAGTTTATACTCTATCTGACTTCTTGTTTGATCATCAAGCTGAAGTGAAGGAAGCCTTTAATAAACTGATCAGCAATTCTCGCTCACTTCGCGATTATTCTGGTATGTAAAATATCTAGGAAAATGATACAAGACGTGATGAATATTGCTGTAGAAGATTGTGTGTATATATTAAGTGAATAAATGGTACTATAATTTGAAAAGTATAATTTATGGGAATTATTCTTTTATTTCAGAATAATCCTTTGTCCCTCCAGAGGACAAGAGTGTGAGACAAGGTGAAGATACTTCCATGATGTATAAATGAGACCTGTGCTTGACGCGGAAAAAAAATCACTAAAATTATCACCCCCCCCCCTCCCCACATGCATGAATAACTGGCGCCTATCTAGTCATAAAAGATGAATGCACGCCTCTTACTAATTACTCATATATCATAAAATATTGCAGTGTAGGCCTACTGTTCCTGCGAGGCATTTTCTTTAATCCCATTAAAATTTTCTTTTGTGGAACTCTGTCGCTTAAATGAGAAATAATTTATTTCCAAGGTTACATATAAAATAATTACACCGTTAATGATCAGTATGCCTTTATACTGCAGTGGGATTAAATTGCGCCTTTACACAATAAATGGTGTTGAATTTTGTGCATTTATAGTGTATGTAGCGTAGCAGCTACACCACGTTGGTTGTGCTTGGGTAATTTCACCTCTAACAGGCAGTTTGGGAACACTGAAAAATAATTTGAAATATTATTGTTGCTGTATTTTAATGTGTTAATGTTTTTCCATTCATGTTTGTACGTATGAGTGTGTGTGTGTGTATGTATTTGTATGCATGCGTTTGTATGTGCAACTGTGATACTGATTCTTGCATTGGAATATATGTTCTGATTTCTTTTCCGTATGTAAGTTAAATTTTTTTTAGGTGAAAGACAGAACGTTCAGAGCTCTTAAATTTCTTTCAGACATAAATTGAAAAAAAATTGTATATGAATGTGCATTAAAGTTTGTAAAAACATTCTTGTTTAATAATAAAAAATAAACCCAAGATAAAATTTGAAATACTGCTTCGGGATGTTTAAATTTTATTCGAATTATCCTACAGGAAATTAACTCATTGCACATTATTTTCATGGGGAAGCGCTAAGCCCTCAGGGGTCCAACAGTGGGTAGGCCAAACTCAATAATAATAAATCAGAACACAATAAATGAACCTTTTTGGTCCTGTATAATCCTATATAACTTTTTTGTCTCAGAAAGCAAAATATAATTTAGTGAACCCTGCATGAAATTCCTTGTGTTGACACAGTCTAGTTCAGGCTCTCCCCTCAAGGAAGGTTCCTTGATGTTGGTGAGGGGCTCTTGATTTAGGGAATTGGATCTGTGCTCCAGTTCCCCGAATTAAGCCTGAATGCCTTCCACATCCCCCCCCAGGCGCTGTATAATCCTCCGGGTTTAGCGCTTCCCCCTTGATTATAATAATAATAATAGTTCAGGCTCTAAAACCACTTGTAACATATCTAACATACAGTTAGTGTCAGTAAACTGGTAACTGTTGTTTGATTATGGAGGCTAATATAACTGGATCCTTACATCTAAAATAACTACGTATAAAGATAAATTGATAAATAATGGACAACTCGCTTGTAAAGATTTACAAGTGTTTCTTAATATAACCCGAGTGACAATAATCCCTTCAAGTGAGGTTCCTGGACGCTGGTGAGGGGCTCTTGATCTAGGGTATTGGATCTGTGCTCCAGTTCCCTAAGTACCTTCTATCCCCCCCTACATGCGCTGTATAATCCTACGGGTTTAATGCTCTCCCATGATTACAATAATAATAGTGGCAATATAAAAGGAATTTATCTTAACGAACATCTTTTACGAACTTCACGGAATTTTTTTTTCAGTGTTTAGATCGTAAATTATCAATAACAAAGCTCTAAACCCACAAGAGATTAGATCTCAAATAATCTTTAAATATATCTGAGTAGAGTTTTTGAAAGGAAAGTGTCAATGTATTTTATAAAAACACTCTAAACCCTACTGGACAGACATCAAGCCAACTCGTCTCATAAATTAGTTATTGTTGGAACTAAATGAGATTCCATTGCAATTCCAGTGTATAAAACCTATTATTAAATGTGAAGAATGAGTCCTCAGATTTTTTTAACAGTAATCAGAAGGAGCATTTAAAGTCTCTCATATTTAAGCCGTGGATTATAAAAACAGCCACAAATACACTCTCAGTACAATTGTTCTTAGCACACCGGTCATCTCCCACCGAGGTGAGGACATCCAAAAATGGAAACATTTACCATCACTCAGTCAACAGCAGTCTTGCCAGTAGTGTGCAAACATTCCCTCCCAGAGTGCAGGCACTGTACTTCCCACTTCTAGCACTCAATTCTGGCTAGCTGATAAAAACCTCTCTTCTCCCTTCACTCCGATCTAACAGGCTCACACAAGCTTGTAGGATGAAAAGGCACAACACCATGACTGGAACAATACACAAATAACCCGCACTTAGGAGACTGAAACTTATGGCGACTTTTCATTCAGACTGACCATTAACTATCATACAGAAGAATAAAGGGAAGGGCTCTCTTCCCATCGCGCTTCTTTGTGTACCTGGTTAATAGTCACGACGGACCAGAAAGAACTGAACCGTGGGAAAACTTAAAGTATGTTTCATAGTCGGCTGCATAGAGGTGGCATTAGTACCTGTAAACATGTGGCTATGGATGATATGTATATTTCCAAGTCCGTAGTGCCCACCTACAGCCTTTGCCTCGACAATGGTTCTTCCCTTTACCAGGATGCCAACATGACCCAGGAACCAACAGAATTCTATAATATTGTGTCATCCACTAGATGCGAACTAACCACCTGGAAACTTAAACACAGGTTAGATACAGGGATAGCCAGGTTAGATACATGGATAGGGCATTCTGCTTGAAGGACAGGAGTAGGAGACAGAGGGTTTGCTTTCCTGGGGCTGGGATGGAGGACATTGTTAGCCGGCTTGACAACATCATGAACGGTAATGGGATCAATCCTATTATTTGCCTCAGTGCTGGAGGCAATGATGTAGGCAAGCGTAGAAGTGAGGATTTAGTTAGAAAGTTCAGGACAGCTATAGACATAATTAGGAAGAAGGGGGGGCGCCCTGTTATATGTGGCATTTTGCCAAGAAGAGGTGTTGGTAATGAATGGTTGTCCAGAGCAATTGGTATTAATTGTTGGCTGGATAAACACTAAGGATAATGCAGTACCATTCATTGACAACTGGGACAACTTCTATGGCCGAAATGACATGTATGCCAGGGATGGGGTTCACTTATCCAGGGCAGGTGTGGGTTTTCTTGCTAACTCAGTTGAGGGGGTTGTTAGGACTTTAAACTAGGATTAGTTAGAGGTATGGGCTTAGAAATGATAAATAATGAGTATGGATATATTGACTTATGCTCTGATATTAAGAATCTTAATAGTAACTGTCATGGAGTAACTCTGGGTAATGATAATTTCAGAAATTGTGTAAAAACAAAGATGAATAGGAAAAATGTGCAGAAGAAAAAACATATGATGGTATTTTATGCTAACAGTCGAAGTGCAAGAAATAAAATTAATGAACTACGTTTGGTAGCATGCGCTGGGAACTTTGATATCATTGCATTAACTGAAACGTGGTATGATTTAAAGAGTCGGGATATGACTGCTGAGTGTAATATTCAGGGATTTAAGTTGTTCAATGTGGATAGATGTAATGGGAAGGGGGGAGGAGTTGCATTGTATGTTCGAGAAAATATTAATTGTTGCATAAAAACAGGTATAAAAATGGATGGAGCAGTAACAGATACTGTTTGGGTAGAGTTCGTGGAGGGTCAAGAAAAACTTATTCTAGGTGTAATATACCGACCTCCAGGCTTGGATCACGATAGAGGGAGACTCCTTTGGGACGAAATTGTTAGGGCTTCTGGACACAGTAACATAGTCATAGTAGGGGACTTTAACTTTAGTCAAATTCACTGGAATTCTTTGACAGGTAATCTAGAGTCCAGTGACTTTATGGAAACAGTTCAGGACTGTTTTCTGAAACAGAGCGTAGCTGAGCCTACCAGGGGTAATAATTTGCTAGACCTAGTCTTGTCAAATAAGGAAACACTCGTGAATAATCTGGAGATCACTGAAGAGCTTGGCGCAAGTGATCACAAATCCATCACTTTTAGCATTAATTGGGAATGCAAGAATAATGATAATACAGTAAAAATCCCTGATTTTCGTTCTGCCGATTATAATGGACTTAGGGAACATCTGTCTAATCTTGATTGGGGTTATCTAGCTAATGATTTTATTGACGATAATCATACTTATGAATATGAAGGGATCTGCTTTTATGATTGTTTTCTTAACAATGTACACAGTGCCCAGAGTATATACATTCCCCAGAGAGAAATTAGGTCTAATAATAACGATCCCAAATGGGTTAACAGGAGGCTAAAGCATCTATTAGGGGAGAAAAGGGGAATTTATAGGCGCATCAGAAGAGGAGAGGTTAACCTTACTGACCAATATGTTCAGCTTAAAAGAGAAGTAAAAAAGGCGATTAGAAAGGCTAAACGTGACTATGAAATTAGAGTTGCTAATGAATCAAAGACTAATCAAAAGGGGCTCTTTCAAGTGTATAGGACGAAGGTGAAGGAAAAAGTAGGACCTCTGAAAACTGGGAATGGACAGCTGACGGATAATGAACTGGAAATGTGTTCCTTATTTAATGATTATTTTTTGTCAGTTTTTACACAGGAAGATGTAAATGAGATTCCAGTAATTAACAATTTAGTTCCTGATGAATTTAAGTTAACTAATATTACTGTCACGAGGGATATGGTTATTAAACAGATAGACAAACTGAAGCAAAATAAGTCCCCGGGACCCGATGAGTTGTTTTCAAGGGTACTTAAGGAATGCAAGATGGAGCTTAGTCAGCCATTAACGAGTGTATTCAATGCGTCCATCCTTACCGGTGTTGTGCCAGAGTTGTGGAAGATGGCTAATGTGGTTCCTATATTCAAATCAGGGGATAAGTCCACTCCTTCAAATTACCGTCCAATAAGCCTGACATCTATAGTGGGCAAGTTATTAGAATCAATTATAGCTGACATTATCAGAAGTCACCTTGAAGAGCATAACTTGATAAATGAATCTCAGCATGGATTCACGAGAGGTCGTTCCTGCCTGACAAACTTACTGACGTTCTTCAATAGAACATTTGAGGCAGTTGACAGTGATAAGGAATATGATATTGTTTACTTGGATTTTAGTAAAGCCTTCGATAGAGTACCTCACAAGAGACTCTTAAGAAAAGTGGCAGCTCATGGTATAGGAGGTAAAGTTCTAGCATGGATTGAGGCATGGCTTACCAATAGAAAGCAGAGAGTTACCATTAATGGAGTGAAATCTGAATGGGGATTAGTCACTAGTGGCGTTCCACAAGGATCAGTTTTAGGCCCTCTCTTGTTCATAATTTACATTAATGACCTTGATGAAGGGATTACGAGTGACATGAGTAAATTTGCTGATGATACGAAGATAGGCGGTATAATTCACTCTGAGGAGGATATCAATGAACTCCAGGACGATTTGGACAAATTAATGTCTTGGTCTGAAAAATGGCAGATGAAGTTCAATATGGATAAGTGTAAGGTACTTGCCCTTGGTAATGAAAATAACCCTCGAAGCTATAATCTAGGTGAAGTAGAGCTTGATCACACAGAATGCGAAAAAGACTTGGGAGTCATGGTAAGCAGAAATCTAAAGCCAAGACAGCAGTGCCTTAGTGTGCGCAACAAGGCCAACAGATTATTTGGATTTATCTCAAGAAGTATAAGTAACAGAAGTCCAAAAGATATTTTACGGCTCTATACATCACTAGTGAGGCCTTATTTAGATTATGCTGCTCAGTTTTGGTCCCCTTACTACAGGATGGATATAGACTCATTAGAGAACATACAGAGAAGAATGACTAAAATGATTTACTGTGTAAGGAACCTCCCGTATGAAGATAGACTCAAAGCCTTAAATCTCCACTCTCTGGAGAGGCGTAGAATGAGGGGAGATATCATTGAAGTGTATAAGTGGATGACGGGCATAAACAAGGGAGATATTAATAAAGTACTGAGGGTGTTGAACCAGGTAAGAACCAGGAATAATGGATTTAAGTTGGATAAATTTAGATTTAGAAAGGACATAGGTAAGTACTGGTTTTCTAACAGAGTTGTAGATGCGTGGAACAGTCTTCCCAGTGGGGTGATAGAGGCTAGGACCTTGGGTAGCTTTAAGAAGAGACTGAGCAAATATATGAGTGGGAGGGGCTGGGTTTGATTGGTGTCATTGGGTACGGGAGTTATTTCTTGGGAAGCTTTAGGTAGTATTAGTTTTGATAAGGACCTGCCTCGCATGGGCCAGTAGGCCTTCTGCAGTGTTCCTCCATTCTTATGTTCTTATATGCAGTTTAATGTGATCCTTTATTGACAACGTTTCGCCCACACAGTGGGCTTTTTCAAGTCACAAACAGATCTACCTGGGGTGTATGTATGTATAATGTTCGCCAAGACCGTAGTCCTGGCACGGGTCATCTTGCGATGACCCGTCTCTGGCTCCCGGGGGACAAAGGTTTCTACAATGATGCGACATATGCTGTTCAAGCACTCTTCTGGTCAGTTCAACTGGTGCATCTCATAAGCGACAACACCGTATGTACTCCTAACTATGGACACTAGCGAGGCGGAGGATATGTCGTTATCACAGGTAACAGCATGTCTGGTTCGTTGACTCCATGGTACACTAGTGTGGCCGCAGTCATCTCTGGTTCCTCTTCGGGAGGGAATATCAATCTTAGTTGCCTGCGGAGTGTCTCAGTAACTTCGCACTCCAGAAGATAGTGTGTTAGGAGCCGCTGGACAACGTGCTGACAGTACTGGCACATCTCCTCAGCCTTGTCTACCATCATCTTGGCTGTGGGAAAGCCCAAACGAAGCCGATGGATGGCGGTACACTGCGCTCTGGACCAGCTTCTATCATATGGAGGGGGTTCTCCCTGAGTCGCTGCTCGGTACCACTGTTGAGATGGGGTGTCACCTAAGACCTCCCCCAGAAGTTTCATGGCTCTGGCAGCCACCAGTTTGGTCTGTCGTAGGCTGATTGGGACAGTAATCCCAACATGTGGATAGTCTGTTGCTGCCTTAGCTGCATCATCTGCCGCCTCATTTCCCCGGATGCCAGCATGGCTGGGGATCCAGTTCAATGTCGATCTGTTACCCTGAACTTCTAAGGCTGTCATTATGCTCAGGATCGATGTGATGAGGTGAACATTGTCCTGTGGTTGCTCTACCATATTGTATTACTTTTGTCACTACCACCACTACTACTACTACCACTACCACTAGTGAACATCGAAATGGTACCTCACTAGTATTGCACCTCACTCTGAGCCTTTATATACCCTCTGTGTCCGCGTATTGTTTGTGTCTCCCTCGGGAGCCAGAGACGGGTCATCGCAAGATTGAGACCCGTGCCAGGACTACGGTCTTGGCGAACATTATACATACATACGTATTGTTTGTAATGGCTTGATAAAGCTCCTGGAGAGCGAAACGTTGCCACAACAAATGTCACGTTAGTTGCACTTGTGTCCTTTTACTTTACATATTGTCGGTAATTCTACCTACTTTATTACAACACTGTAGAAGGCCTACTGGCCCATGCGAGGCAGGTCCTTATCAAAACAACCTCTGCCTATGATGAGGACGGGTAGACGATGAAATCATGTGACTCCTGTGTTGTTGGGTTGGTGCTGCTTAAGTATCATATATGCCAATGTTTTTGAAGTTTTGTAGTTTCCAGTGTTGCGTTCTATAGTGTCGGTGACGGCAATTAGTGAGGCTTCTAGGCACCGTCGGCGTCTGAGGTCTGGTTCGGTGAGAACGAGTTGTGCCTCATTCCAGTTCATCAAATGTCCCGTGGAGTCTCTGTGGAGGACACAGGCGTACCTTACATCGTCTCTGTTAGAGGTATTTCGATGCTCATTCAAGCGGACTGCAAGCTCTCTGCCTGTCTCGCCTACATATTTCTTGGGACAGAACCCACAGGGGATAGTGTAGAGCTTGTTTCTTGGGTAGCATTGAAAATTGGGTTGGTCAAATGTTTTGTTAGTGGGAAATGGAAGGCATTCCGACTCGATTTAAGGAATTTGAGCAGTATAAAAAAATAGAAAACTGACATTTAATAAGGTATTTTAAAATACCCACATTACCTTAGGAACGTCCAACAGATACAGCATAGAGTGAGAGCTGCATGGCGTCACTGGTCATGTATATCCGGAAGTCTTGAGCAGCAACAAACAAGTCAGTCTTTCTTCCATGGGTCCAATAAAATCCTTCCACGGTAGTTACTACAATATCGTGAAGCCTTGACGTGAACTTTCACTCCAAAGGATGCACACACTCCCTCGACGAGACGAGTATGAGGCTGCAAGAGGAAGAACACTCACACCTACAACACCGCTACCTGAGTCCCGTCACTACTGACCCACACCTGTGTCCTCCTAACTGTCCCAGGCGCATGCGTCAGAAAAGCTAATTCCTCATAGTTTTTATTAATTCATAATAATACCACCTCCTCCAGTGGTTAAACTATATTATAATGGTTTATTACTTTTCATCATGAATATTAGCTACTGATGATAATAATAATATTAATGGAAAGCCGCAATTGTTTATAATTTCATTGTTGACAATATGCTCGGGCGGATGTTATAGTTGACAAAGGATGAATTTTTTTTAACAAGTCGGCCGTCTCCCACCGAGGCAGGGTGGGAGACACTTTCACCTCACTCACACATTATCACTGTTTTTGCGGAGTTGCTCAGAATACAACAGTTTAGAAGCATATACGTATAAAGATACACAACATATCCCTCCAAACTGCCAATATCCCAAACCCTTCCTTTAAAGGGCAGGCATTGTACTTCCCATTTCCAGAACTCAAGTCCGGCTACATAAAATAACCGGTTTCCCTTCCCTGAATCCCTTCACTAAATATTACCCTACTTACACTCCAACAGATCGTCAGGTCCCAAAAACCATTCGTCTCCATTCATTCCTATCTAACACGCTCATGCACGCTTGTTGGAAGTCCAAGCCCCTCGCCCACAAAACCTCCTTTACCCCCTCTCTCCAATCTTTTCGAAGACGACCCCTACTCCGCCTTCCTTCCCCTATAGATTTATACGCTTTCCATGTCATTCTACTTTGATCCATTCTCTCTAAATGACCAAACCACCTCAACAACCCCTCTTCAGCCCTCTAATACTTTTATTAACTCCACACCTTCTCCTAATTTCCACACTCCGAATTTTCTGCATAATATTTACACCACACATTGCCCTTAGACAGGACATCTCCACTGCCTTCAACCGTCTCCTCGCTGCTGCATTTACCACCCAAGCTTCACACCCATATAAGAGTGTTAGTACTACTATACTTTCATACATTCCCTTCTTTGCCTCCATAGATAACGTTCTTTGTCTCCACATATACCTCAACGCACCACTCACCTTTTTTTCCTTCATCAATTCTATGATTAACCTCATCCTTCATAAATCCATCCGCTGACACGTCAGCTCGCAAATATCTGAAAACATTCACTTCTTCCATATTCCTCCTCTCCAATATGATATCCAATTTGTCTTTATCTAAATTATTTGATACCCTCATCACCTTACTCTTTTCTATGTTCACTTTCAACTTTCTACCTTTACACACTTTCCCAAACTCGTCCACTAACCTTTGCAATTTTTCTTTAGAATCTCCCATAAGCACAGTATCATCAGCAAAAAGTAACTGTGTCAATTCCCATTTTGTATTTGATTTCCCATAATTTAATCCCACCCCTCTCCCGAACACCCTAGCATTTACTTCTTTTACAACCCCATCTATAAATATATTAAACAACTATGGTGACATTACACATCCCTGTCTAAGACCTACTTTTACCGGGAAGTAGTCTCCCTCTCTTCTACACACCCTAACCTGAGCCTCACTATCCTCATAAAAACTCTTTACAGCATTTAGTAACTTACCACCTATTCCATATACTTGCAACATCTGCCACATTGCTCCTCTATCCACTCTATCATATGCCTTTTCTAAATCCATAAATGCAATAAAAACTTCCCTACCTTTATCTAAATACTGTTCACATATATGCTTCAACGTAAACACCTGATCTACACATCCCCTACCCACTCTAAAACCTCCTTGCTCATCTGCAGTCCTACATTCTGTCTTACCTCTAATTCTTTCAATAATAACCCTACCATACACTTTTCCTGGTATACTCAGTAAACTAATTCCTCTATAATTTTTACAATCTCTTTTGTCCCCTTTCCCTTTATGTAAAGGGACTATACATGCTCTCTCCCAATCTCTAGGTACCTTCCCCTCTTTCATACATTTATTAAACAAAAATACCAACCACTCCAACACTATATCCCCCACCTGCTTGTAACATTTCTGTCATGATCCCGTCAGTTCCAGCTGCTTTACCCCCTTTCATTCTACGTAATGCCTCACGTACCTCCACCACACTTACATCCTTCTCTTCTTCACTCCTAAAAGATGGTATACCTCCCTGGCCAGTGCATGAAATTAGTCTCCCTGTCTTCGTCGGCATTTAAAAGTTCCTCAAAATATTCTCGCCATCTACCCAATACCTCAATCTCCCCATCTACTAACTCCCCTATTCTGTTCTTAACTGGCAAATCCATTCGTTCCCTAGGTTTTCGTAACTTGTTTAACTCACTCCAATTTTTTTCTTATTTTCATTAAAATTTCTTGACAGCGCCTCTCCCACTCTATCATCTGCTCTCCTTTTGCACTCTCTCACCACTCTCTTCACCTTTCTTTTACTCTCCATATTCTCTACTCTTCTTATAACACTTCTGCTTTATAAAAACCTCTCATAAGCTACCTTTTTGTCTTTTATCACATCCATTACTTCATCATTCCACCAATCACTCCTCCTTCCTCCTGCACCCACCCTCCTATAACCACAAACTTCTGCCCCACATTCTAATACTGCATTTTTAAAACTATTCCAACCCTCTTCAACCCCCCACTACTCATACTTGCACTAGCCCACCTTTCTGTCAATAGCTGCTTAGATCTCACCCGAACTCCCTCCTCCCTTAGTTTATACACTTTCACCTCCCTCTTACTTGTTGTTGCCACCTTCCTCTTGTCCCATCTACCTCTTACTCTAACTGTAGCTACAACTAAATAATGATCCGATATATCAGTTGCCCCTCTAAAAACATGGACATCCTTGAGCCTACCCATCAACCTTTTATCCACCAATACATAATCTAACAAACTACTTTCATTATGTGCTACGTCATACCTTGTATATTTATTTATCCTCTTTTTCATAAAATATGTATTACTTATTACCAAACCTCTTTCTACACATAGCTCAATTAAAGGCTCCCCATTTACATTTACCCCTGGCACCCCAAATTTACCTACAACTCCCTCCACAATGTTTTTACCCACTTTAGCATTGAAATCCCCAACCACAAGTACTCTCACACTTGGTTCAAAACTCCCCATGCATTCACTCAACATTTCCCAAAATCTCTCCCTTTCTCTCTCTCTCTCTCTCTCTCTCTCTCTCTCTCTCTCTCTCTCTCTCTCTCTCTCTCTCTCTCTCTCTCTCTCTCTCTCTCTCTCTCTCTCTCCTCTACACCTCTCTCTTCTCCAGGTGCATATACTCTTACTATAACCCACTTTTCACATCCAACCTTTATTTTACTCCACATAATCCTTGAATTAATACATTTATAGTCCCTCTTTTCCTGCCATAGCTTATCCTTCAACATTATTGCTACTCCTTCTTTAGCTCTAACTCTATTTGAAACCCCTGACCTAATCCCATTTATTCCTCTCCACTGAAACTCTCCCACCCCATTCAGCTTTGTTTCACTTAAAGCCAGGACATCCAGCTTCTTCTCATTCATAACATCCACAATCATCTCTTTCTTATCATTCGCACAACATCCACGCACATTCAGACATCCCACTTTGACAATTTTCTTATTCTTTTTAGTAATTATTACAGGAAAAGGGGTTACTAGCCCATTGTTCCCGGTATTTTAGTTGACTTTTACAACACGCATGGCTTACGGAGGAAAGATTCTTATTCCACTTCCCCATGGATATAAAAGGAAAAGTAATAAGAACAAGAACTATTATGATAAAATCAAAGAAAACTCAGATGAGTGTGTATAAATAAACATGTACATGTATGTGTAGTGTGACCTAAGTGTAAGTAGAAGTAGCAAGACGTACCTGTAATCTTGCATATTTATGAGACAGACAAAAGACACCAGCAATCCTACCATCATGTAAAACAATTATAGGTTTTCGTTTTACACTCACTTGACAGGACGGTAGTACCTCCCTGGGTGGTTGCTGTCTACCAACCTACTACATCCAAAGGATGAATATTTTGGGTAATCAATTTGTGTGTGTAAAGTTAGAGATGTTAATGATGTTGATGATTATTTCATTCAGTTGTGAATTTAGGCAGATTGTTTTGGCTTGGCACATGCACTGAACCCATTTTCAAAGCAGCTTGCTTTGAAATTAGGTCCATCATTTTGAAACACTCTGTATAATTGAATGTTTGACCCAGTAAGGATAAACAACGCATGGGAAACAATTGAGGCAATCAGGTTCAACATAAGAGGATATGTCCAGTTCCTTGGGTCAAGAACCTCTTACCAGAATCAAGGTGCCTCCCTCTAGGGGAGGTACAGGATAATAATAATATCATGTGTTCAGTGTTCATGGAGGGGGGAGGGGTACTGGGTGAAGGAGGGGAGGGGGGAACGGAGCGAAGGGAGAGGGGAGGTGTAGGGTAAGGGAGGGTAGATGTAAGGGGTTGGGGTGAAGGGAATATTAGTAGAAGGGAATATTAGAAGTAGAATATTCCAGTTTGTTCAGTAAATTTATAGTGGCTTGTACCAGCGTTCCTTCAAGAGCTTTGATGCTCTTGATCTAGTGAGCTGGAGCTACTTTCCCATTCCTCGAATTAAAACTGATTACTCACAATCCCTCCCTTACCCAGGGACAGTATAACCCATACGTATTTAGCTATTCACAATTAATTTAATATTTATATTCACGACTATTATCAACAATTTATCGCTAAACCCGAAAGTCGCACAGCACTGCAGGAAGGGATGGGTGATAGGTGGCAGTGACTGGGAGGAGTGTGTGAGTGTAAGTGCTTGATGAAAGTAGGGAAGAGTGCAAGAGTGAATTTTAAACCAGAGTTGATATTAATACACAAAGTGCGTGTAAGTCTTAGCAACAGCAGGAATGTTCATGAATTTAGCCTGGGTTCTTGCTGCCCATCTCTCAACTGGAGTTTACCTGGAGAGGGTTTCGGTGGTCAACGCCCCCGCGGCTCGGTCTGAGGCCAGGCCTCGTGGTGGATCAGGGTTTGATCAACCAGGCTGTTAGTGCTGGCAGCACGCAAACTAACGCCCGAACCACAACCATAAATACTGCCATAAGTATCTATGTGGATTTCTCACACAGAGTTTTCAGCAAATATCTTGGTTGGCTTAGGTTAGGTTATGTTACGTTGTCCTCCATTAAAAAATAACCAATTATATATCACAATAGAAAAAATATAAGAAAAAGGCGATAAATGTTTACCCGGGTGAATAGAGAATGGTAATTACTGAGGGTGGTAGACCTATGTCAGATTTTCACTGTTTAAGATGCCTTCATCAGCTTCCCATTTAACTGTTTTTACAGAGTAAAAAAGTTCACTGGTTGGGATATAGGTATTAGGTATACGTGAGTTGTCTTACACATTGCTAGAAGCAGTCCTCGAGAGTGCTTGACTATCGTAATGTTTAATTTAAGGGGTGATAAACATTCAAGAACAATTCCTTGGATTAAGAACCCTTCGGCAGCATCACGGCACCCCTGGAAACCCCTTTCACATCGATGCCAGATGCGCACTGCACTCTGCAAGAAACATTTATTGAAAATATAAATTATGGATACAAGCCTTTTTAAGGAAAGCGACAGAAAAGGTATGTTACTGTAGTTTCTTCTAGGTGAGTCTTATTTATTTACTTTCTAGCAAAAGCTGCAAATGTTAAATTGGCAATAAAAACAGGAAGATTACTAAAAAAATAGATAACAATAATTTTAATGCACAGATCTGAAGGAAAACAGAATGGGAGAGGAATATATGGGTGTATGAATAAGCTTTGTCAAGTCTCCCCCTCCTGGTCGCCTCGTGCCGCGCACGCTGGGTATACAGATTTGCGCAATTTCCAGCCAAAGAGTATTGATGATAGTAGCATCTTGTGACAGCAACCCATGAGGGCCTGTTGTTTTGGTCCCAAATATGACGTCACTTGTGGGAGAAGCCTGTAAACAACCAGATGCGTCGTTACAAAATCTACCTCTACTGTCACACCATCTTGGGACTCACATCACTTTGTTTCTCTTTGACTTACTGTTACAAATGAACTGTGATATGCAAGCGCAGCTTTTCCTGTACTAAACTCTAAATGAGAACTAAGAGAGGCTGATAGACAACCATATTGAATTAAAGGAAGTACTAAAGTCGTAGGGGTCATGTAATGTTTGGAGAATGGGAGGCAATCAGGTTCCTTGGATTAAGAGTATCCTGAGGGGAGGGAGAGAGCTCCAGCAGTCGCACTGACCCGTGGATCTAGTGTTGTATCTCTTAGCCTTGTAATATCTTCCAGGACACGAAGGAGAATGTTAAGGTTGCTGTAGTTAGTTACCGTAATTTGTAAATCAGTGGTACACCGTTCGGATCACAGTTAAGGATCCAGATTCGATTCCCCGTATGACTGAGATGTATGAGTAAATGTGTAACCAGGTACTAGTAGGCAGTAATGTAAATGTGTAACCAGGTACTAGTAGGCAGTAATGTGAATGTGTAACCAGGTACTAGTAGGCAGTAATGTAAATGTGTAACCAGGTACTAGTAGGCAGTAATGTAAATGTGTAACCAGGTACTAGTAGGCAGTAATGTAAATGTGTAACCAGGTACTAGTAGGCAGTAATGTAAATGTGTAACCAGGTACTAGTAGGCAGTAATGTAAATGTGTAACCAGGTACTAGTAGGCAGTAATGTAAATGTGTAACCAGGTACTAGTAGGCAGTAATGTGAATGTGTAACCAGGTACTAGTAGGCAGTAATGTGAATGTGTAACCAGGTACTAGTAGGCAGTAATGTAAATGTGTAACCAGGTACTAGTAGGCAGTAATGTAAATGTGTAACCAGGTACTAGTAGGCAGTAATGTAAATGTGTAACCAGGTACTAGTAGGCAGTAATGTGAATGTGTAACCAGGTACTAGTAGGCAGTAATGTGAATGTGTAACCAGGTACTAGTAGGCAGTAATGTGAATGTGTAACCAGGTACTAGTAGGCAGTAATGTGAATGTGTAACCAGGTACTAGTAGGCAGTAATGTGAATGTGTAACCAGGTACTAGTAGGCAGTAATGTGAATGTGTAACCAGGTACTAGTAGGCAGTAATGTGAATGTGTAACCAGGTACTAGTAGGCAGTAATGTGAATGTGTAACCAGGTACTAGTAGGCAGTAATGTGAATGTGTAACCAGGTACTAGTAGGCAGTAATGTGAATGTGTAACCAGGTACTAGTAGGCAGTAATGTGAATGTGTAACCAGGTACTAGTAGGCAGTAATGTGAATGTGTAACCAGGTACTAGTAGGCAGTAATGTGAATGTGTAACCAGGTACTAGTAGGCAGTAATGTGAATGTGTAACCAGGTACTAGTAGGCAGTAATGTGAATGTGTAACCAGGTACTAGTAGGCAGTAATGTGAATGTGTAACCAGGTACTAGTAGGCAGTAATGTGAATGTGTAACCAGGTACTAGTAGGCAGTAATGTGAATGTGTAACCAGGTACTAGTAGGCAGTAATGTAAATGTGTAACCAGGTACTAGTAGGCAGTAATGTAAATGTGTAACCAGGTACTAGTAGGCAGTAATGTAAATGTGTAACCAGGTACTAGTAGGCAGTAATGTAAATGTGTAACCAGGTACTAGTAGGCAGTAATGTAAATGTGTAACCAGGTACTAGTAGGCAGTAATGTAAATGTGTAACCAGGTACTAGTAGGCAGTAATGTAAATGTGTAACCAGGTACTAGTAGGCAGTAATGTAAATGTGTAACCAGGTACTAGTAGGCAGTAATGTGAATGTGTAACCAGGTACTAGTAGGCAGTAATGTAAATGTGTAACCAGGTACTAGTAGGCAGTAGTGTAAATGTGTAACCAGGTACTAGTAGGCAGTAATGTAAATGTGTAACCAGGTACTAGTAGGCAGTAATGTGAATGTGTAACCAGGTACTAGTAGGCAGTAATGTAAATGTGTAACCAGGTACTAGTAGGCAGTAATGTGAATGTGTAACCAGGTACTAGTAGGCAGTAATGTAAATGTGTAACCAGGTACTAGTAGGCAGTAATGTAAATGTGTAACCAGGTACTAGTAGGCAGTAATGTGAATGTGTAACCAGGTACTAGTAGGCAGTAATGTGAATGTGTAACCAGGTACTAGTAGGCAGTAATGTAAATGTGTAACCAGGTACTAGTAGGCAGTAATGTGAATGTGTAACCAGGTACTAGTAGGCAGTAATGTGAATGTGTAACCAGGTACTAGTAGGCAGTAATGTGAATGTGTAACCAGGTACTAGTAGGCAGTAATGTAAATGTGTAACCAGGTACTAGTAGGCAGTAATGTGAATGTGTAACCAGGTACTAGTAGGCAGTAATGTAAATGTGTAACCAGGTACTAGTAGGCAGTAATGTAAATGTGTAACCAGGTACTAGTAGGCAGTAATGTAAATGTGTAACCAGGTACTAGTAGGCAGTAATGTAAATGTGTAACCAGGTACTAGTAGGCAGTAATGTAAATGTGTAACCAGGTACTAGTAGGCAGTAATGTAAATGTGTAACCAGGTACTAGTAGGCAGTAATGTGAATGTGTAACCAGGTACTAGTAGGCAGTAATGTAAATGTGTAACCAGGTACTAGTAGGCAGTAATGTGAATGTGTAACCAGGTACTAGTAGGCAGTAATGTGAATGTGTAACCAGGTACTAGTAGGCAGTAATGTGAATGTGTAACCAGGTACTAGTAGGCAGTAATGTGAATGTGTAACCAGGTACTAGTAGGCAGTAATGTAAATGTGTAACCAGGTACTAGTAGGCAGTAATGTGAATGTGTAACCAGGTACTAGTAGGCAGTAATGTAAATGTGTAACCAGGTACTAGTAGGCAGTAATGTAAATGTGTAACCAGGTACTAGTAGGCAGTAATGTAAATGTGTAACCAGGTACTAGTAGGCAGTAATGTAAATGTGTAACCAGGTACTAGTAGGCAGTAATGTAAATGTGTAACCAGGTACTAGTAGGCAGTAATGTAAATGTGTAACCAGGTACTAGTAGGCAGTAATGTGAATGTGTAACCAGGTACTAGTAGGCAGTAATGTAAATGTGTAACCAGGTACTAGTAGGCAGTAATGTAAATGTGTAACCAGGTACTAGTAGGCAGTAATGTAAATGTGTAACCAGGTACTAGTAGGCAGTAATGTAAATGTGTAACCAGGTACTAGTAGGCAGTAATGTAAATGTGTAACCAGGTACTAGTAGGCAGTAATGTAAATGTGTAACCAGGTACTAGTAGGCAGTAATGTGAATGTGTAACCAGGTACTAGTAGGCAGTAATGTAAATGTGTAACCAGGTACTAGTAGGCAGTAATGTAAATGTGTAACCAGGTACTAGTAGGCAGTAATGTGAATGTGTAACCAGGTACTAGTAGGCAGTAATGTAAATGTGTAACCAGGTACTAGTAGGCAGTAATGTAAATGTGTAACCAGGTACTAGTAGGCAGTAATGTAAATGTGTAACCAGGTACTAGTAGGCAGTAATGTAAATGTGTAACCAGGTACTAGTAGGCAGTAATGTAAATGTGTAACCAGGTACTAGTAGGCAGTAATGTAAATGTGTAACCAGGTACTAGTAGGCAGTAATGTAAATGTGTAACCAGGTACTAGTAGGCAGTAATGTAAATGTGTAACCAGGTACTAGTAGGCAGTAATGTAAATGTGTAACCAGGTACTAGTAGGCAGTAATGTGAATGTGTAACCAGGTACTAGTAGGCAGTAATGTAAATGTGTAACCAGGTACTAGTAGGCAGTAATGTAAATGTGTAACCAGGTACTAGTAGGCAGTAATGTGAATGTGTAACCAGGTACTAGTAGGCAGTAATGTGAATGTGTAACCAGGTACTAGTAGGCAGTAATGTAAATGTGTAACCAGGTACTAGTAGGCAGTAATGTGAATGTGTAACCAGGTACTAGTAGGCAGTAATGTAAATGTGTAACCAGGTACTAGTAGGCAGTAATGTGAATGTGTAACCAGGTACTAGTAGGCAGTAATGTGAATGTGTAACCAGGTACTAGTAGGCAGTAATGTGAATGTGTAACCAGGTACTAGTAGGCAGTAATGTAAATGTGTAACCAGGTACTAGTAGGCAGTAATGTGAATGTGTAACCAGGTACTAGTAGGCAGTAATGTAAATGTGTAACCAGGTACTAGTAGGCAGTAATGTAAATGTGTAACCAGGTACTAGTAGGCAGTAATGTAAATGTGTAACCAGGTACTAGTAGGCAGTAATGTGAATGTGTAACCAGGTACTAGTAGGCAGTAATGTAAATGTGTAACCAGGTACTAGTAGGCAGTAATGTAAATGTGTAACCAGGTACTAGTAGGCAGTAATGTAAATGTGTAACCAGGTACTAGTAGGCAGTAATGTAAATGTGTAACCAGGTACTAGTAGGCTGTACGGGAAACCCTCATGGGAAATAAACAATACAACTTGGTTTTCTTGGTTAAAAATATAAGAGCCATCATCTGACTAACACCCGCGTCAGGAAACACTTGTTTCCTGACGAACCTTACCTACCTGGAGGTTACCTGGAGGTTATTCCGGGGATCAACGCCCCCGCGGCCCTGTCCATGACCAGGCCTCCCGATGGATCAGGGCCTGATCAACTAGGCTGTTACTGCTGGCCGCACGCAGTCCAACGTACGAGCCACAGCCCGGCTGATCCGGCACTGACTTTAGGTATCTGTCCAGCTCTCTCTTGAAGGCAGCCAGGGGTTTATTGGTAATTCCCCTAATGCTTGATGGGAGTCTGTTGAACAGTCTTGGGCCCCGGACACTTATGGTGTTTTCCCTTAGTGTACCAATGGCGCCCCTACTTTTTATTGGGGGCATTTTGCATCGCCTGCCCAGTCTTTTACTTTCGTAGGGAGTGATTTCTGTATGCAGATTCGGGATCATTCCTTCCAGGATTTTCCAAGTGTAGATTATGATACATCTCTCCCTCCTGCGTTCCAACGAGTACAAGTCAAGTGCTTCCAAGCGTTCCCAGTAGTTAAGGTGCTTGACAGAACTTATACGTGCAGTAAAGGATCTCTGTACACTCTCTAGATATACGATTTCACCTGCTTTGAATGGAGATGTTAATGTACAGCAGTATTCCAGCCTAGAGAGAACAAGTGATTTGAAAAGGATCATCATTGGCTTGGCATCTCTCGTTTTGAACGCTCTCATTATCCATCCTATCATTTTCTTTGCACGTGCGATCGTGACACTGTTGTGATCCTTGAAAGTGAGATCCTCAGACATTACTACTCCCAGGTCCCTTACATTATTTTTCCGCTCTATTATATGGCCTGAGTCAGTAGTATACTCTGTTCTAGTTATTATCTCCTCCAGTTTTCCATAACGGAGTAGTTGGAATTTGTCCTCAATGAACATCATATTGTTTACCGTTGCCCACTGGAAAACTTTGTTTATATCTTCTTGGAGGTTAACCGCGTCCTCAGCAGATGACAGCCTCATGCAGATCCTAGTATCATCCGCAAAGGATGATACGGTGCTGTGATGTATATCTCTGTCTATGTTTGATATGAGGATAAGGAATAAGATGGGGGCGAGTACTGTGCCTTGTGGAACAGAGCTCTTCACTATGGCAGCCTCCGATTTAACTCTGTTAACCACTACCCTTTGTGTTCGATTTGTTAGAAAGTTGAAGATCCATCTCCCCACTTTCCCAGTTATTCCTTTAGCACGTATTATATATATATATATATATATATATATATATATATATATATATATATATATATATATATATATATATATATATATATATATATATATATATATATATATATATGTCATGTCGAATAGGTCTAACTGGTCAATTAGCAAGAACTCATTTAAAATTAATTCCTTTCTAAAATTTCCTCTTATACGTTTAAAGATACATTTATTTTAATTTATGTTAATGTAAACATTAATAATTTTGTACCAAAAGAACCTTAGAAAACTTATCTGACATTACTATAACAAGCGCAATTTAATTTAGCCCAATCCAACTAAATATGTTTTAGGTAAGTTTACAGTTATTTAATAATAAACAAACACAACTAAATGCATTTTTTTTCGTTAGGTTCAGAATGATTTTTGCGAAATTATTGCATACACAAATTTTCGCTTCCCTTATTCGGCAAGAAGGCTGCTGCTATTTAAGCCAAAATCGCAAGTTTTACCTATTCGGTACTACATATATATACAAAACAACCACAGAGTGAGTTGAATGATAGCTCTAGGCCTTTCGTGTTGCAATCAACACATCTTCAAATGCTTTAAGAAAAAAAATCAATGACTGTTCTCGTGGTCTACTAGACCACGAGAGCAGTCCACTAGACCTCCGTCTAGTGGACCTCAACACTGGCTAGCACGGAACAATAGAAGGAAGTACATTATTTACTGCTGGCTACCAGCCTGAGGTTATCAGGATCCTTACCTAGTGGACCCCAACACTGGCGAGCGAGCACGGAACACACAAAACATACCTACTTCGTATTGTCTGGCAACGTGGGTTCTTCTGACCTCTGGTGAATGGACCCTAACCCAGGCGAACACGGGAACACCGAGAATAGCTGCTGGCTTAATTCAAGTCATGGAGTCTCCAGAACTCTACGGAGTGGACCCCCAACAAATCGAGCATTCTATAATAAGGTTATCATCCTTATTATAGAATGTATCGTCAACAATATTTTGAAGCTAATCAGACGAAGCCTGAATAAAAACAGAAATATCACTATTTATTCAATAAAAATAGCAACCCGGGACTAATGCCACTTAATGACAGCGTGAACCTTCTGTTCAGTAAACCCGCCGGTGGTGAAAATTTAAAATCGAACAGACGAGTCATTGTCCAATTATGGCGCAGAATGCAACGATTCCAGTTTTTTTTATATAATATTTTACTACATCAACAAATTTACATGTAAGCAAACAAAACTTAATGGTACTATCCTGGCCGAAATATGCATCAGTCATTAAATATTGAAACAATTCAAAACAGGTGAACATCAAATTTTTCTAACGTGATTTAATGGGAATAAAAAACTCAACACTGTTTTACATATAAAATGGTTAAATCTTCACGTACACATCTGAATTTTAAGAGTTCCAGTATTACTGACTGGTATTGAATGGGTTATATGAAGGCTTAATGATTCTCGTGTAAATGATAGGCTTTAATTCCAATAAATAAACCAACACACCACCATGTTTCAAACCATAGCTTGGTAGGAGCACCTACAAGCAGGTGTCTTCTGGTGAAAGTACAAGTGCTGTGTCCTTAAGCAACAAAGAACTAACTTTCTCATAAATTATGTTATTTTATTACACATTAATTACATAAATATTCACATAGATTGGAGTATAAATGGAGATCTAAGAATATTAAGAATAAAGATATAAATGTATTTATACAGTGCAATATAAATTAAAAATAATCTTGAGAACTGAATAAAAACTCAGAACTTTAGTCTTTTAAACAAGTCCATATACATACGCAGATATTATATTTCACTGGTTGTTAAGCTGGGTATAGTAACCATGGTCTTTGAGCCACTGAACGATGACCATGAAGTTGTTGTTCATCCAGGAAATATTGTTGGCAGTTCTCTCAATGGCTTGATCAACAGCTCGTTGTGCTGTTCTCAGTTTTCCAGAGTGCTTTTTCTTGAACAACTCCAGCTAGAAATAAATAATATAATTATTACACATTATGCACGACGTGTTTACTATATCATACATTTAACTGAATCCGCTAAAGTTTCTCCTTTCTCTAAAAAGCGTTCAGTTCTGGCACCTGCTGACTGTTCTACAGCTTTATACAAAGTTTTCCCTCTTACTTTATTAGCGAGTTCATGTAGGCATCTTATTCTTAAATTATCTGTTACTTTGATTAAACCATTTTATTTTATTTTAAAACCCCGGCCATCTCCCACCGAGGTAGAGTGAAATGACAAAGCAAGACTTTCACTTGCACTCATTCAGTCACTGTTTTGCCCGATGGACGTTGAAATTGCAGTTCAGGTGATCCTTCAAATCGCAAGATCTTCTTCCCTCTTTCAGAGTACAGGCACTGTACTTCCCACCTCCAGGACTCTAGTTCAATTAACTGGTTTCTCCGAATCCTTTCACAAATGTTAGCTTGTTCACACCAACAGTAAGTTAAATCATAAAAACCACTTGCCTTCACTCCTAACACGCTCACAAGCCTGTCGATGTCCAAGCTCCTTGCACTTAAAAACTCCTTTACTCACTCTCTCCCTCCCACTTTTCGTAGGACGAACCTTACATTTTCCCTACACCCCAGATTTATACCCTCTCTTAGTCATTCCATTTTTCTAAACTCTTTCTAAATGTCCAAACCCCGTCAACAACCTCTTCATAGCACTCCAAATTATATTTTTTGGCAACTCCATACCTCCTAATCTCCAAACTCCGAATTCTCTGCATGAAATCCATACCACACATTGCCCTCAAACACGACATCTCTATTGCCCTACAGCCTTCTCCTTGCTGCAAGACTCAAAACCCATACTTCACACGCATCAAGTGTTGGTACCACTATTCTCTGGTACATTTCCCTTTTTGCCTGCATGAATGATGTTCTTTGTCTTCACAGATGCCTCAGTGCACCACCCACCATCTTTTCCCGTCGTTAGTTCTCTGGTTCACCTCATCTCTCATAGAACCATCTGCCAATAAGCCCTCTCTCCCAAATACAGGAACACATTTACTGCCTCCAAACTCCCCCGTTGACTATATTTTCTCATTTCCTATATTTTTGTTTATACCCTCATGACCTTGCTCTTTGCTATGTTTATGCTCTCGTTTGCCAACCAGATTCACTAACTTACAACCTCACACCTCTAACATCATAGGACACTTCTTTTACAACCCCATCTATAAATATGGTAAACAACCATAGTGACATCCCACATCCGTAAATCCTATTTTAATTGGAAAATAATCTCTCTCTCTCCGACATATTCTAACCTGCGCCTAGCAACACACTGCCCTCCTATCCACATTATCATATTTATTCTTTTTTTTTTATTTTATTTATTCTTATTTATTCTTTCACAATTTTTAGACAACTCTTGCTGTGATACATATGTAATATTTTTTTAGTAAAACTTGTATGTGATACCGATAGGTTGATGGAAAAACAAAAAAATACAAACAGATTGTTCGATCCTGGAACAATGTGAGTGACTCACACTGTTAGTGTTTGTATGTGGAATCTTATTTTCTACCTCTTCATTGTTTACTTATTTCACTCCTTTCCCCCCCCTCTCTCTCTCTCTCTCTCTTTCCAACTCCTGTTCAAACTTTTCATTCTCTTTCTTACCCATCCACCAAAAACTGACACTGCCGTAGTCTATGATAATCTAAGATAACTTTTTTCTCACTTATGAGAGTAAAAAATGACCTTCACTGAGGCCAATTTAATTTCACACTCCTTTCTTCCTTCGTCATATTCCTATTATCATTTGTCTGCTTTACAAAGCTTCCTCGGATATCCCATTGCACAAACTCAGTTTGCTTGAAACAAAAAAATTAAAAAATGATTATGCAAATTTTTGAAATAAAATTTTATTTTGCATCAAGCCTAACCTAACTTTTCTAAAATTTATGTAATATAATATCGTCAAATTTACCTACACTATCAAAGAACTTACATAAGTACAACTGGAGAAAAGTGGTATAAAATACAGACACCATAATGAAAGAAACAAAAGTTTTATCACTATTATTTAACAATTTTCGCTGTGTGGAGAAACGTTGTCAATAAAGGTTAGCAATATAGTGCAATATAGTGCATGTGTCTTCTTGTGCAATATAGTGCATGTGTCTTCTTGTGCAATATAGTGCATGTGTCTTCTTTACCATGACTGTATTACGTGGGAGAGAAGGAGGTGGGATAACTTTAAATTACTAAATTTTTAATTACATTTAACTTTTCACCTCTTGTTGATTTATTCAAGGAAAATCCCATAACACGGGTTTTTACTTAAGATGACTTCACCCTTCAGTGGTACCCACCCCACGTCAGGGGCTGGTGAAGCAGCTGGTAATACTACAATAGGCCACGGCAGCAGCGACTACTGACTTATCAGTACTACAATGGTTATTGCATTTAACATCATGTGTCAGAATTATCCTTTACATGACGTGTCACCAAAGCTTCAAAATTTTTTTTTATTAAGGCCAGTTTGTTTTGTCCCTAAGCAATTGTTTACCCCTAGAGTTCACAATACTCTGTAATAGCCTAGAATATAGGGAAGGTTTTCCAAGTTTTTAAATATCTCTCTTGGAGTCATTAGGTCTCAAAACATTAAAAAAACCATTCCCAACAGCGTTGGATGTTGCTCTCTGTCACACGTCTCTCATATCATCAAATGGACAGGTCTTATATGCCAGATGAACAACAGTAGAGTCCAAAAAGGATAGTCCCATATTTACATTAGGGTTAGAAAAAATTTTGTAGCAAGAATATGAAGTTAAAAAATTGTGACTTAATCAGTGCCCTTAATGTTAACTTTAGTGATTAATGAACTGTGAAATGAACTTTGTAATAGTTGTCACAATATTAACGGTGTTATCTTTCAAATATTCCTCATAAACGCCAACATGCGCGCTCGACAGAGGCTTTAGCATAGTCCCTGAAGCCTTGTTGAAAAATATTAAATAATTAATAGCCATTAAAATTTTATTATATGTTAATGACCCTCAAAATGTGTCAATATTATTATGAATAAATGTATATCTTCGTTCGCTCCATTGTTATATTTTTGCTTATATTTTTTACATTAATGACTACATGGACTTCGGCCATTGTCTTCCATTATAAAAAAAAAAGAATATTATGAGTTAGGGTAAAGAAAAAAAACAACTTAAAAATTGCAAGTAGAGGAAAGGAAAAATCATCCGGCAAATGCCTGGGTACAACTTCTTGGTACATCTCACCAAAGTGGTGCCTCCAGCAAGACCACGTTCTGTAAAGCCTCACATCTCGGGAGATAACTATACCAATATATATGGCTATCATCCCAGGCTTCCCAGAATGTATGTGAGATTGGCTCAAGAAATCGTAATATATATAATTTTCAACAACTCATGGAACTAGCAAGATAAAACTAACTCCTAAACCACTGTGACCAGCCCAATACAGTAGTTAGAGCACTGGCCCACTAGTTATTGGACTAGCTTGCCAACGGTTCGAATCCTGCCTGTTTCATGAGTGGGAGAGATTACCAGTAATGTTAAAAATGCACCACAATCAAAGGCAAACTCTATCAAAATGAAAATCAGAGTAATGGTTGCTTATTTATAAGAACATAAGAATGGAAGAACACAGCAGCAGGCCTATTAGCCCATACTCAGCACGCCCTTCTCAAATCCCAATTCATTTTCAATGCTACCCAAAGAATAAGATTTGATAACCCTATTAACTCATCTGAAAGTCCTACTCAAATCCAACTCCTCTCACTCGTGTATTTATCTAACCTAAATTTGAAGCTACCCAAGGTTTTAGCTTCAATAACCCTACTAAGCAGACTGTTCCACTCAGACTACCCTATTTCCGAACCAGTACTTAAGTACATCCTTTCTAAATCTAAACTTATCCAATGTAAATCCATTATTTCGAGTTCTTTCTTGGAGGGATATCCTCAGGATTTTAATAAAATGGAGCAATGCTCCCTGTAATTTACTTATCTCACTTAACACAGTATAATACGTTGGTAGGCTGACTCACCTCTTTCAGTTCCAGGTCTGTGTTTAAGGACTCAGTAACTGACTCAAGCAGTTCAGCTATGGTAAATAACCCTGTCCCAAGGCTGAAAATTAACGTGTCCTTGTTATGGCAAGGTTAATTTTAGAAAAAGAAAAAAAAAACTGTAAACTGTGTGTCATATTTTGAGAAATATGTTCACGCCCTAACCGAAAAATATTAGTTTTTCATACTCACAAGTCAATAACTTTCTCCCATTTATCTCTAATATAGTTCCAGGCAAGGTGGCTTCCTACACTGTTCCTGGCTACACCACTGAACGCTGTTTGTGCATCCTGTTTCCTTATACCGCTGCCGTCTGTGAAAGCCATGTCGAGGTACCTGAGGGAATTTTTTTTAGCTCTTCACTTGAATTACACAACATAAGGAATTTTTGCTCAATATTCTTAGTTATTTTTGTAAACGGAGGTATATAAGAAAATAGATTTTATGTATCTACGAGAAGATAATTTACATGCAAAGTTTATAATTGCTAAACTATTGTTTAATGAATAACAAACATATTTCATTATATTACCTAACGTATTGAGAAGAAGCTTATAGCGAGTTGAACTAACCTAGACAGAATCCAGACCTTCTTGGTACATCCCAGAGCATCCAGCAGCGTCCTTTTCTCAGAGGCAACGTTGGAGGCGAGGTACTGGTTCCAGCCAAAGTTCCACTCCTCCTCACCACCAGCAGCAATAGCGGTGCAGTACACTGTGCTCTTCAGGTTGGGCGACACGATGCTGCGTATACGATTAAAAACTAATATTTGCTGTCCATATGAAATGCGTTCAGGTTTTCATTGGCAGAAAATGCAAAGTTCTTTAACTGGATCTGAGTTTGTTTACAAAAGTTACCTGGGGTCAGCTGGGTTCTGCATCCACTTTTGGTAAAGGGAAACAGAGTTGTTGACACAGTTCTGGTACTCTAGGTTGCAGGCCCACGTCAGTGCTTTGACCCGCTTGAACTGCTCCAGATGAGGATCATTCATGTCGTCTTGGAAGCCAACAGACTCGTACAGAGGAGTCAGGAGGGTGAGCAAGTAGTTCTGTTCTCCCGAGTGATTAAAATAAAGTATTTAAAACACAAACTTAAATACTCATATACACAGGGTATCTGAAAATTGTTATACTAAAAACACGGATGAAATAGCTTTTTCTTGAGATCGAAACATAATGTACATAAAAAAGATAAATACATTTTCCTTTGCTGATGCGCTACGTCACATTCCCATATCTATATATCATAACGGTAACACAACATTACATATCTCGATATTCTACAAGACTTTAATTTCTCCAAGACTCCAAGAGAATCCTAACTTATTACAAGGAGGTTTCTGTTAAAATGATGGAACAAAAGAGTCATGGCTAATTCTAAAAGTGTGACGTGGGAACACAAATAAACAACTTATATCTATCTTCTCAATCATTTTAACTGCATTAACGACTACCTTAAGAGCTCCATAGTTTCCTGAGCGGGTAAACATTCTCTTGATGTAGTTGAGGTTGGACAATGCAGACTCCCATGGGACGTACTCTTCCTCGTTTTTCAAGTAGGTATTCACACCCATTGCTATGTCATAGGATAACTGACCTGATTGAGGATATATTTGAAAAATAATAAATGATTAATTTTTAAACTGATTAATCTTTAAATTGATTAATCTCTCTAGCCAATATTGACGTTTCGGCTAGACATTATTTAACAAGAAATAGAGAAAAGAAAATTCTACCTTAGGTAATAATTAACACATTATCTTAGCCATAAGTTGATCGTAATTTTTTTTCCAGTTTGTTTGGACATTGGATGACTTGTGGATAAAAATATATTATGGTACATTAACGTTTCAAAAAGTAATTATCAATTATTTTGTGTTCATCAATAAATGCTGTTTTCTGTAATGCATTTTATACTGTACAAGTGTGTGCATTAGTCAGGTATTCCAGTACTGGGTCTGGGTTAGGAGTCAGGTATGCCAGTACTGGGTCTGGTTTAGGAGTCAGGTATGCCAGTACTGGGTCTGGGTTAGGAGTCAGGTATGCCAGTACTGGGTCTGGGTTAGGAGTCAGGTATGCCAGTACTGGGTCTGGGTTAGGAGTCAGGTATGCCAGTACTGGGTCTGGGTTAGGAGTCAGGTATGCCAGTACTGGGTCTGGGTTAGGAGTCAGGTATGCCAGTACTGGGTCTGGGTTAGGAGTCAGGTATGCCAGTACTGGGTCTGGGTTAGGAGTCAGGTATGCCAGTACTGGGTCTGGGTTAGGAGTCAGGTATGCCAGTACTGGGTCTGGGTTAGGAGTCAGGTATGCCAGTACTGGGTCTGGGTTAGGAGTCAGGTATGCCAGTACTGGGTCTGGGTTATGAGTCAGGTATGCCAGTACTGGGTCTGGGTTAGGAGTCAGGTATGCCAGTACTGGGTCTGGGTTAGGGGTCAGGTATGCCAGTACTGGGTCTGGGTTAGGAGTCAGGTATGCCAGTACTGGGTCTGGGTTAGGGGTCAGGTATGCCAGTACTGGGTCTGGGTTAGGGGTCAGGTATGCCAGTACTGGGTCTGGGTTAGGGGTCAGGTATGCCAGTACTGGGTCTGGGTTAGGAGTCAGGTATGCCAGTACTGGGTTTGGGTTAGGGGTCAGGTATGCCAGTACTGGGTCTGGGTTAGGGGTCAGGTATGCCAGTACTGGGTCTGGGTTAGGAGTCAGGTATGCCAGTACTGGGTCTAGGTTAGGAGTCAGGTATGATAGTACTGGGTCTGGGATAGGAGTCAGGTATGCCAGTACTGGGTCTGGGTTAGGGGTCAGGTATGCCAGTACTGGGTCTGGGTTAGGAGTCAGGTATGCCAGTACTGGGTCTAGGTTAGGAGTCAGGTATGCCAGTACTGGGTCTAGGTTAGGAGTCAGGTATGCCAGTACTGGGACTGGATTAGGAGTCAGGTATGCCAGTACTGGGTCTGGGTTAGGAGTCAGGTATGCCAGAAATGGGCCTGGGTTAGGAGTCAGGTATGCCAGTACTGGGTCTGGGTTAGGAGTCAAGTTTGCCAGTAGTGAGTCTGGGTTAGGAGTCAGGTATGCCAGTAGTGGGTCTGCGTTAGGAGTCAAGTTTGCCAGTAGTGGGTCTGGGTTAGCAGTCAGGTATGCCAGTACTGGGTCTGGATTAGGAGTCAGGTATGCCAGTACTGGGTCTGGGTTAGGAGTCAGGCATGCCAGTACTGGGTCTGGGTTAGGAGTCAGGTATGTCAGCAGTGGGTCTGGGTTAGGAGTCAGGTATGCCAGTACTGGGTCTGGGTTAGGAGTCAGGTATGTCAGCAGTGGGTCTGGGTTAGGAGTCAGGAATGCCAGTAGTGGGTCTGGGTTAGGAGTCAGGTTTGCCAGTAGTGGGTCTGGGTTAGGAGTCAGGTATGCCAGTACTGGGTCTGGGTTAGGAGTCAGGTGCACCATTACTGGGTCTGGGTTAGGAGTCAGGTATGCCAGTGCTGGGCCTAGGTTAGGAGTCAGGAATGCCAGTAGTGGGTCTGGGTTAGGAGTCAGGTTTGCCAGTACTGGGTCTGGGTTAGGAGTCAGGTATGCCAGTACTGGGTCTGGGATAGGAGTCAGATATGCCATTACTGGGTCTGGGTTAGGAGTCAGGTATGCCATTACTGGGTCTGGGTTAGGAGTCAGGTATGCCAGTGCTGGGTCTGGGTTAGGAGTCAGGTATGCCAGTAGTGGGTCTGGGTTAGGAGTCAGGTATGCCAGTACTGGGTCTGGGTTAGGAGTCAGGTATGCCAGTAGTGGGTCTGGGTTAGGAGTCAGGTATGCCAGTACTGCGTCTGGGTTAGGAGTCAGGTATGCCAGTACTGGGTCTGGGTTAGGAGCCAGGTATGCCAGTACTGGATCTGGGTTAGGAGTCAGGTATGCCAGTACTGGGTCTGGGTTAGGAGTCAGGTATGCCAGTACTGGGTCTGGGTTAGGAGTCAGGTATGCCAGTACTGGGTCTGGGCTAGGAGTCAGGTATGCCAGTACTGGGTCTGGGTTAGGGGTCAGGTATGCCAGTACTGGGTCTGGGTTAGGGGTCAGGTATGCCAGTACTGGGTCTGGGTTAGGAGTCAGGTATGCCAGTACTGGGTCTAGGTTAGGAGTCAGGTATGATAGTACTGGGTCTGGGTTAGGAGTCAGGTTTGCCAGTACTGGGTCTGGGTTAGGGGTCAGGTATGCCAGTACTGGGTCTGGGTTAGGAGTCAGGTATGCCAGTACTGGGTCTAGGTTAGGAGTCAGGTTTGCCAGTACTGGGTCTGGGATAGGAGTCAGGTATGCCAGTACTGGGTCTGGGTTAGGGGTCAGGTATGCCAGTACTGGGTCTGGGTTAGGAGTCAGGTATGCCAGTACTGGGTCTAGGTTAGGAGTCAGGTATGCCAGTACTGGGTCTAGGTTAGGAGTCAGGTATGCCAGTACTGGGACTGGATTAGGAGTCAGGTATGCCAGTACTGGGTCTGGGTTAGGAGTCAGGTATGCCAGAAATGGGCCTGGGTTAGGAGTCAGGTATGCCAGTACTGGGTCTGGGTTAGGAGTCAAGTTTGCCAGTAGTGAGTCTGGGTTAGGAGTCAGGTATGCCAGTAGTGGGTCTGCGTTAGGAGTCAAGTTTGCCAGTAGTGGGTCTGGGTTAGCAGTCAGGTATGCCAGTACTGGGTCTGGATTAGGAGTCAGGTATTTCAGTACTGGGTCTGGGTTAGGAGTCAGGCATGCCAGTACTGGGTCTGGGTTAGGAGTCAGGTATGTCAGCAGTGGGTCTGGGTTAGGAGTCAGGTATGCCAGTACTGGGTCTGGGTTAGGAGTCAGGTATGTCAGCAGTGGGTCTGGGTTAGGAGTCAGGAATGCCAGTAGTGGGTCTGGGTTAGGAGTCAGGTTTGCCAGTAGTGGGTCTGGGTTAGGAGTCAGGTATGCCAGTACTGGGTCTGGGTTAGGAGTCAGGTGCACCATTACTGGGTCTGGGTTAGGAGTCAGGTATGCCAGTGCTGGGCCTAGGTTAGGAGTCAGGAATGCCAGTAGTGGGTCTGGGTTAGGAGTCAGGTTTGTAAGTACTGGGTCTGGGTTAGGAGTCAGGTATGCCAGTACTGGGTCTGGGATAGGAGTCAGATATGCCATTACTGGGTCTGGGTTAGGAGTCAGGTATGCCATTACTGGGTCTGTGTTAGGAGTCAGGTATGCCAGTGCTGGGTCTGGGTTAGGAGTCAGGTATGCCAGTAGTGGGTCTGGGTTAGGAGTCAGGTATGCCAGTACTGGGTCTGGGTTAGGAGTCAGGTATGCCAGTAGTGGGTCTGGGTTAGGAGTCAGGTATGCCAGTACTGGGTCTGGGTTAGGAGTCAGGTATGCCAGTACTGGGTCTGGGTTAGGAGCCAGGTATGCCAGTACTGGATCTGGGTTAGGAGTCAGGTATGCCAGTACTGGGTCTGGGTTAGGAGTCAGGTATGCCAGTACTGGGTCTGGGTTAGGAGTCAGGTATGCCAGTACTGGGTCTGGGCTAGGAGTCAGGTATGCCAGTACTGGGTCTGGGTTAGGGGTCAGGTATGCCAGTACTGGGTCTGGGTTAGGGTCAGGTATGCCAGTACTGGGTCTGGGTTAGGAGTCAGGTATGCCAGTACTGGGTTTGGGTTAGGAGTCAGGTATGCCAGTACTGGGTCTGGGTTAGGAGTCAGGTATGCCAGTACTGGGTCAGGTATGCCAGTACTGGGTCTGGGTTAAGAGTCAGGTATGCCAGTACTGGTCGGGGTTAGGGGTCACGTATGCCAGTACTGGGTCTGGGTTAAGAGTCAGGTATGCCAGTACTGGGTCTGGGTTAGGAGTCAGGTATGCCAGTACTGGGTCTGGGTTAGGAGTCAGGTATGCCAGTACTGGGTCTGGGTTAGGAGTCAGGTATGCCAGTACTGGGTCTGGGTTAGGAGTCAGGTATGCCAGTACTGGGTCTGGGTTAGGAGTCAGGTATGCCAGTACTGGGTCTGGGTTAGGAGTCAGGTATGCCAGTACTGGGTCTGGGTTAGGAGTCAGGTATGCCAGTACTGGGTCTGGGTTAGGAGTCAGGTATGCCAGTACTGGGTCTGGGTTAGGAGTCAGGTATGCCAGTACTGGGTCTGGGTTAGGAGTCAGGTATGCCAGTAGTACTGGGTCTGGGTTAGGAGTCAGGTATGCCAGTACTGGGTCTGGGTTAGGAGTCAGGAGTAGGTGCCAGTACTGGGTCTGGGTTAGGAGTCAGGTATGCCAGTACTGGGTCTGGGTTAGGAGTCAGGTATGCCAGTAGTGGGTCTGGGTTAGGAGTCAGGTATGCCAGTACTGGGTCTGGGTTAGGAGTCAGGTATGCCAGTACTGGGTCTGGGTTAGGAGTCAGGTATGCCAGTACTGGGTCTGGGTTAGGAGTCAGGTATGCCAGTACTGGGTCTGGGTTAGGAGTCAGGTATGCCAGTACTGGGTCTGGGTTAGGAGTCAGGTATGCCAGTACTGGGTCTGGGTTAGGAGTCAGGTATGCCAGTACTGGGTCTGGGTTAGGAGTCAGGTATGCCAGTACTGGGTCTGGGTTAGGAGTCAGGTATGCCAGTAGTGGGTCTGGGTTAGGAGTCAGGTATGCCAGTACTGGGTCTGGGTTAGGAGTCAGGTATGCCAGTACTGGGTCTGGGTTAGGAGTCAGGTATGCCAGTACTGGGTCTGGGTTAGGAGTCAGGTATGCCAGTACTGGGTCTGGGTTAGGAGTCAGGTATGCCAGTACTGGGTCTGGGTTAGGAGTCAGGTATGCCAGAACTGGGTCTGGGTTAGGAGTCAGGTATGCCAGTACTGGGTCTGGGATAGGAGTCAGGTATGCCAGTACTGGGTCTGGGTTAGGAGTCAGGTATGCCAGTACTGGGTCTGGGTTAGGAGTCAGGTATGCCAGTACTGGGGTCTGGGTTAGGAGTCAGGTATGCCAGTACTGGGTCTGGGTTAGGAGTCAGGTATGCCAGTACTGGGTCTGGGTTAGGAGTCAGGTATGCCAGTAGTGGGTCTGGGTTAGGAGTCAGGTATGCCAGTACTGGGTCTGGGTTAGGAGTCAGGTGCACCATTACTGGGTCTGGGTTAGGAGTCAGGTATGCCAGTGCTGGGCCTAGGTTAGGAGTCAGGAATGCCAGTAGTGGGTCTGGGTTAGGAGTCAGGTTTGCCAGTACTGGGTCTGGGTTAGGAGTCAGGTATGCCAGTACTGGGTCTGGGATAGGAGTCAGATATGCCATTACTGGGTCTGGGTTAGGAGTCAGGTATGCCATTACTGGGTCTGGGTTAGGAGTCAGGTATGCCAGTGCTGGGTCTGGGTTAGGAGTCAGGTATGCCAGTACTGGGTCTGGGTTAGGAGTCAGGTATGCCAGTACTGGGTCTGGGTTAGGAGTCAGGTATGCCAGTACTGGGTCTGGGTTAGGAGTCAGGTATGCCAGTACTGGGTCTGGGTTAGGAGTCAGGTATGCCAGTACTGGGTCTGGGTTAGGAGTCAGGTATGCCAGTACTGGGTCTGGGTTAGGAGTCAGGTATGCCAGTACTGGGTCTGGGTTAGGAGTCAGGTATGCCAGTACTGGGTCTGGGTTAGGTATGCCAGTACTGGGTCTGGGTTAGGAGTCAGGTATGCCAGTACTGGGTCTGGGTTAGGAGTCAGGTATGCCAGTACTGGGTCTGGGTTAGGAGTCAGGTATGCCAGTACTGGGTCTGGGTTAGGGGTCAGGTATGCCAGTACTGGGTCTGGGTTAGGAGTCAGGTATGCCAGTACTGGGTCTAGGTTAGGAGTCAGGTATGATAGTACTGGGTCTGGGTTAGGAGTCAGGTATGCCAGTACTGGGTCTGGGTTAGGGGTGAGGTATGCCAGTACTGGGTCTGGGTTAGGAGTCAGGTATGCCAGTACTGGGTCTAGGTTAGGAGTCAGGTATGCCAGTACTGGGTCTAGGTTAGGAGTCAGGTATGCCAGTACTGGGACTGGATTAGGAGTCAGGTATGCCAGTACTGGGTCTGGGTTAGGAGTCAGGTATGCCAGAAATGGGCCTGGGTTAGGAGTCAGGTATGCCAGTACTGGGTCTGGGTTAGGAGTCAAGTTTGCCAGTAGTGAGTCTGGGTTAGGAGTCAGGTATGCCAGTAGTGGGTCTGCGTTAGGAGTCAAGTTTGCCAGTAGTGGGTCTGGGTTAGCAGTCAGGTATGCCAGTACTGGGTCTGGATTAGGAGTCAGGTATGCCAGTACTGGGTCTGGGTTAGGAGTCAGGCATGCCAGTACTGGGTCTGGGTTAGGAGTCAGGTATGTCAGCAGTGGGTCTGGGTTAGGAGTCAGGTATGCCAGTACTGGGTCTGGGTTAGGAGTCAGGTATGTCAGCAGTGGGTCTGGGTTAGGAGTCAGGAATGCCAGTAGTGGGTCTGGGTTAGGAGTCAGGTTTGCCAGTAGTGGGTCTGGGTTAGGAGTCAGGTATGCCAGTACTGGGTCTGGGTTAGGAGTCAGGTGCACCATTACTGGGTCTGGGTTAGGAGTCAGGTATGCCAGTGCTGGGCCTAGGTTAGGAGTCAGGAATGCCAGTAGTGGGTCTGGGTTAGGAGTCAGGTTTGTAAGTATTGGGTCTGGGTTAGGAGTCAGGTATGCCAGTACTGGGTCTGGGTTAGGAGTCAGGTATGCCAGTACTGGGTCTGGGTTAGGAGTCAGGTATGCCAGTACTGGGTCTGGGTTAGGAGTCAGGTATGCCAGTAGTGGGTCTGGGTTAGGAGTCAGGTATGCCAGTAGTGGGTCTGGGTTAGGAGTCAGGTATGCCAGTACTGGGTCTGGGTTAGGAGTCAGGTATGCCAGTACTGGGTCTGGGTTAGGAGTCAGGTATGCCAGTACTGGGTCTGGGTTAGGAGTCAGGTATGCCAGTACTGGGTCTGGGTTAGGAGTCAGGTATGCCAGTACTGGGTCTGGGTTAGGAGTCAGGTATGCCAGTACTGGGTCTGGGTTAGGAGTCAGGTATGCCAGTACTGGGTCTGGGTTAGGAGTCAGGTATGCCAGTACTGGGTCTGGGTTAGGAGTCAGGTATGCCAGTACTGGGTCTGGGTTAGGTACTGTCAGGTATGCCAGTACTGGGTCTGGGTTAGGAGTCAGGTATGCCAGTACTGGGTCTGGGTTAGGAGTCAGGTATGCCAGTACTGGGTCTAGGTTAGGAGTCAGGTCAGGTGCCAGTACTGGGTCTGGGTTAGGGGTCAGGTATGCCAGTACTGGGTCTGGGTTAGGAGTCAGGTCTGGGTTATGCCAGTACTGGGTCTAGGTTAGGAGTCAGGTAGGAGTCAGGTCATGCCAGTACTGGGTCTGGGTTAGGAGTCAGGTATGCCAGTACTGGGTCTGGGTTAGGAGTCAGGTATGCCAGTACTGGGTCTAGGGTCAGGTAGGGGTGAGGTATGCCAGTACTGGGTCTGGGTTAGGAGTCAGGTATGCCAGTACTGGGTCTGGGTTAGGAGTCAGGTATGCCAGTACTGGGTCTGGGTTAGGAGTCAGGTATGCCAGTACTGGGTCTGGGTTAGGAGTCAGGTATGCCAGTAGTGGGTCTGGGTTAGGAGTCAGGTATGCCAGTACTGGGTCTGGGTTAGGAGTCAGGCATGCCAGTACTGGGTCTGGGTTAGGAGTCAGGTATGTCAGCAGTGGGTCTGGGTTAGGAGTCAGGTATGCCAGTACTGGGTCTGGGTTAGGAGTCAGGTATGTCAGCAGTGGGTCTGGGTTAGGAGTCAGGAATGCCAGTAGTGGGTCTGGGTTAGGAGTCAGGTTTGCCAGTAGTGGGTCTGGGTTAGGAGTCAGGTATGCCAGTACTGGGTCTGGGTTAGGAGTCAGGTGCACCATTACTGGGTCTGGGTTAGGAGTCAGGTATGCCAGTGCTGGGCCTAGGTTAGGAGTCAGGAATGCCAGTAGTGGGTCTGGGTTAGGAGTCAGGTTTGCCAGTACTGGGTCTGGGTTAGGAGTCAGGTATGCCAGTACTGGGTCTGGGATAGGAGTCAGATATGCCATTACTGGGTCTGGGTTAGGAGTCAGGTATGCCATTACTGGGTCTGGGTTAGGAGTCAGGTATGCCAGTGCTGGGTCTGGGTTAGGAGTCAGGTATGCCAGTAGTGGGTCTGGGTTAGGAGTCAGGTATGCCAGTACTGGGTCTGGGTTAGGAGTCAGGTATGCCAGTAGTGGGTCTGGGTTAGGAGTCAGGTATGCCAGTACTGCGTCTGGGTTAGGAGTCAGGTATGCCAGTACTGGGTCTGGGTTAGGAGCCAGGTATGCCAGTACTGGATCTGGGTTAGGAGTCAGGTATGCCAGTACTGGGTCTGGGTTAGGAGTCAGGTATGCCAGTACTGGGTCTGGGTTAGGAGTCAGGTATGCCAGTACTGGGTCTGGGCTAGGAGTCAGGTATGCCAGTACTGGGTCTGGGTTAGGGGTCAGGTATGCCAGTACTGGGTCTGGGTTAGGGGTCAGGTATGCCAGTACTGGGTCTGGGTTAGGAGTCAGGTATGCCAGTACTGGGTCTAGGTTAGGAGTCAGGTATGATAGTACTGGGTCTGGGTTAGGAGTCAGGTTTGCCAGTACTGGGTCTGGGTTAGGGGTCAGGTATGCCAGTACTGGGTCTGGGTTAGGAGTCAGGTATGCCAGTACTGGGTCTAGGTTAGGAGTCAGGTATGCCAGTACTGGGTCTAGGTTAGGAGTCAGGTATGCCAGTACTGGGACTGGATTAGGAGTCAGGTATGCCAGTACTGGGTCTGGGTTAGGAGTCAGGTATGCCAGTAATGGGTCTGGGTTAGGAGTCAGGTATGCCAGTACTGGGTCTGGGTTAGGAGTCAAGTTTGCCAGTAGTGAGTCTGGGTTAGGAGTCAGGTATGCCAGTAGTGGGTCTGCGTTAGGAGTCAAGTTTGCCAGTAGTGGGTCTGGGTTAGGAGTCAGGTATGCCAGTACTGGGTCTGGATTAGGAGTCAGGTATGCCAGTACTGGGTCTGGGTTAGGAGTCAGGTATGCCAGTACTGGGTCTGGGTTAGGAGTCAGGTATGTCAGCAGTGGGTCTGGGTTAGGAGTCAGGTATGCCAGTACTGGGTCTGGGTTAGGAGTCAGGTATGTCAGCAGTGGGTCTGGGTTAGGAGTCAGGAATGCCAGTAGTGGGTCTGGGTTAGGAGTCAGGTTTGCCAGTAGTGGGTCTGGGTTAGGAGTCAGGTATGCCAGTACTGGGTCTGGGTTAGGAGTCAGGTGCACCATTACTGGGTCTGGGTTAGGAGTCAGGTATGCCAGTGCTGGGCCTAGGTTAGGAGTCAGGAATGCCAGTAGTGGGTCTGGGTTAGGAGTCAGGTTTGCCAGTACTGGGTCTGGGTTAGGAGTCAGGTATGCCAGTACTGGGTCTGGGATAGGAGTCAGATATGCCATTACTGGGTCTGGGTTAGGAGTCAGGTATGCCATTACTGGGTCTGGGTTAGGAGTCAGGTATGCCAGTGCTGGGTCTGGGTTAGGAGTCAGGTATGCCAGTAGTGGGTCTGGGTTAGGAGTCAGGTTTGCCAGTACAGGGTCTGGGTCAGGAGTCAGGTATGCCAGTAGTGGGTCTGGGTTAGGAGTCAGGTATGCCAGTAGTGGGGTCTCAGGTATGCCAGTACTGGGTCTGGGTTAGGAGTCAGGTATGCCAGTACTGGGTCTGGGTTAGGAGTCAGGTATGCCAGTACTGGGTATGGGTTAGGAGTCAGGTATGCCAGTACTGGGTCTGGGTTAGGAGTCAGGTATGCCAGTACTGGGTCTGGGTTAGGAGACAGGTACGCCAGTACTGGGTCTGGGTTAGGAGTCAGGTATGCCAGTACTGGGTCTTGGTTAGGAGTCAGGTATGCCAGTGCTGGGTCTGGGTTAGGAGTCAGGTATGCCAGTACTGGGTCTGGGTTAGGAGTTAGGTTTGCAAGTACTGGGTCTGTGTTAGGAGTCAGGTATGCCAGTGCTGGGTCTGGGTTAGGAGTCAGGAATGCCAGTACTGGGTCTGGGTTAGGAGTCAGGTATGCCAGTACTTGGTCTGGGTTAGGAGTCAGGTATGCCAGTGCTGGGTCTGGGTTAGGAGTCAGGTATGCCAGTACTGGGTCTGGGTTAGGAGTCAGGTATGCCAGTAGTGGGTCTGGGTTAGGAGTCAGGTATAGGTATGCCAGTAGTGGGTCTGGGTTAGGAGTCAGGTTTGCCAGTACTGGGTCTGGGTTAGGAGTCAGGTATGCCAGTACTGGGTCTGGGTTAGGAGTCAGGTATGCCATTACTGGGTCTGGGTTAGGAGTCAGGTATGCCATTACTGGGTCTGGGTTAGGAGTCAGGTATGCCAGTGCTGGGTCTGGGTTAGGAGTCAGGTATGCCAGTAGTGGGTCTGGGTTAGGAGTCAGGTTTGCCTGTACTGGGTCTGGGTTAGGAGTCAGGTATGCCAGTACTGGGTCTGGGTTAGGAGTCAGGTATGCCAGTAGTGGGTCTGGGTTAGGAGTCAGGTATGCCAGTACTGGGTCTGGGTTATTAGTCAGGTATGCCAGTACTGGGTCTGGGTTAGGAGTCAGGTATGCCAGTACTGGGTCTGGGTTAGGAGTCAGGTATGCCAGTAGTGGGTCTGGGTTAGGAGTCAGGTATGCCAGTACTGGGTCTGGGTTAGGAGTCAGGTATGCCAGTACTGGGTCTGGGTTAGGAGTCAGGTATGCCAGTACTGGGTCTGGGTTAGGAGTCAGGTATGCCAGTACTGGGTCTGGGTTAGGAGTCAGGTATGCCAGTAGTGGGTCTGGGTTAGGAGTCAGGTATGCCAGTACTGGGTCTGGGTTAGGAGTCAGGTATGCCAGTAGGGTGGGTCTGGGTTAGGAGTCAGGTATGCCAGTACTGGATCTGGGTTAGGAGTCAGGTATGCCAGTACTGGGTCTGGGTTAGGAGTCAGGTATGCCAGTACTGGGTCTGGGTTAGGAGTCAGGTATGCCAGTACTGGGTCTGGGTTAGGAGTCAGGTATGCCAGTACTGGGTCTGGGTTAGGAGTCAGGTATGCCAGTACTGGGTCTGGGTTAGGAGTCAGGTATGCCAGTACTGGGTCTGGGTTAGGAGTCAGGTATGCCAGTACTGGGTCTGGGTTAGGAGTCAGGTATGCCAGTACTGGGTCTGGGTTAGGAGTCAGGTATGCCAGTACTGGGTCTGGGTTAGGAGTCAGGTATGCCAGTACTGGGTCTGGGTTAGGAGTCAGGTATGCCAGTACTGGGTCTGGGTTAGGAGTCAGGTATGCCAGTACTGGGTCTGGGTTAGGAGTCAGGTATGCCAGTACTGGGTCTGGGTTAGGAGTCAGGTATGCCAGTACTGGGTCTGGGTTAGGAGTCAGGTATGCCAGTACTGGGTCTGGGTTAGGAGTCAGGTATGCCAGTACTGGGTCTGGGTTAGGAGTCAGGTATGCCAGTACTGGGTCTGGGTTAGGAGTCAGGTATGCCAGTACTGGGTCTGGGTTAGGAGTCAGGTATGCCAGTACTGGGTCTGGGTTAGGAGTGAGGTATGCCAGTACTGGGTCTGGGTTAGGAGTCAGGTAGGTGCCAGTACTGGGTCTGGGTTAGGGTCTGGGTTAGTCAGGTATGCCAGTACTGGGTCTGGGTTAGGAGTCAGGTATGCCAGTACTGGGTCTGGGTTAGGAGTCAGGTATGCAGGTATGCCAGTGCTGGGTCTGGGTTAGGAGTCAGGTATGCCAGTACTGGGTCTGGGTTAGGAGTCAGGTCCAGTACTTGGTCTGGGTTAGGAGTGGGTCTAGGAGTCAGGTATGCCAGTAGTTGGTCTGGGTTAGGAGTCAGGTATGCCAGTAGTGGGTCTGGGTTAGGAGTCAGGTATGCCAGTAGTGGGTCTGGGTTAGGAGTCAGGTTTGCCAGTACTGGGTCTGGGTTAGGAGTCAGGTATGCCAGTACTGGGTCTGGGTTAGGAGTCAGGTATGCCAGTACTGGGTCTGGGTTAGGAGTCAGGTATGCCAGTACTGGGTCTGGGTTAGGAGTCAGGTATGCCAGTACTGGGTCTGGGTTAGGAGTCAGGTATGCCAGTAGTGGGTCTGGGTTAGGAGTCAGGTTTGCCAGTACTGGGTCTGGGTTAGGAGTCAGGTATGCCAGTACTGGGTCTGGGTTAGGAGTCAGGTATGCCAGTACTGGGTCTGGGTTAGGAGTCAGGTATGCCAGTACTGGGTCTGGGTTAGGAGTCAGGTATGCCAGTACTGGGTCTGGGTTAGGAGTCAGGTATGCCAGTACTGGGTCTGGGTTAGGAGTCAGGTATGCCAGTACTGGGTCTGGGTTAGGAGTCAGGTATGCCAGTACTGGGTCTGGGTTAGGAGTCAGGTATGCCAGTACTGGGTCTGGGTTAGGAGTCAGGTATGCCAGTACTGGGTCTGGGTTAGGAGTCAGGTATGCCAGTACTGGGTCTGGGTTAGGAGTCAGGTATGCCAGTACTGGGTCTGGGTTAGGAGTCAGGTATGCCAGTACTGGGTCTGGGTTAGGAGTCAGGTATGCCAGTACTGGGTCTGGGTTAGGAGTCAGGTATGCCAGTACTGGGTCTGGGTTAGGAGTCAGGTATGCCAGTACTGGGTCTGGGTTAGGAGTCAGGTATGCCAGTACTGGGTCTGGGTTAGGAGTCAGGTATGCCAGTACTGGGTCTGGGTTAGGAGTCAGGTATGCCAGTACTGGGTCTGGGTTAGGAGTCAGGTATGCCAGTACTGGGTCTGGGTTAGGAGTCAGGTATGCCAGTACTGGGTCTGGGTTAGGAGTCAGGTATGCCAGTACTGGGTCTGGGTTAGGAGTTAAATAAGACAATGGAACCTAGTCATAACTTCCACTATGGATGCTCATAAAATAAATTCAGAATAAACATTATTTTCTCAATATGCATCGTCAGTGATGGGTGAGAAACCTGTATATCCGTGATGCTCTTTATATATGATTTAATTTATAATCATTGCATATAAAGTGGCCGATAATATGGAAAACTTCATTAAATAATATAAAATGATTGGTATACAGTAAATTTTAAAAAAATTATTTAAAATTAAAAAAAGTGCTTTTCCTTTGTGGGTTATACTGTTGTTTTTGTTTAACTGTTGCGTGGTATACTGTACAGTGTAATATTATGGGATACTCATGCATAATTAAGCAGTTATGATCAAGAGATTCAGTTGTGGTTCAGACCAAACATCAGAATGGGGAAGAAATGTGTTATGTGGCTTTTGACAGTTGAATTATTGTTGGTGCTAGATGGAGTGGTTTGAGCATCTTAAAATAATTATCTGGGATTTTTCACGCACAACAGTCTCTAGGGTTTGCAGAGAATAGTGTAAAAAAACACAAAACATCCAAACAGCTGCAGTTATGTGGTCGAAAATGCCTTGTAAATGAGAGCTAAGAGGTGATTGGCCAGACCAGGTCAAGCTGACTAACTGAACTATACATTACAACAGAGGTATGTAGAGCATCTCTGAGTGCACAACTCGTCAAACCTTGAAGTGCATAGGTTACTGCAGAAGATCCAACTAGATTTCACTTCTGTCGGCTAAGAACAGGAAACTGAGGTTACAGTGGGCACAGGCTCGCCAAAACTGGACAGCTGAATATTGGAAAAACGTTGCGTAGCAGCGTCAGAATTTAGCGTAAACATGAATCCGTGGATCCATCCTGCCTTGTGTCACTGGTTCATGCTGGTGGTGTAATGGTGTAGGGAATGTTTTCCTGGCGCACATTAGGCCCCATAATATCAAGTGAGCGTCACTTAAATGCCACAGCCTACCAGAGTATTGTTGCCACATTCTACCCATCTCCTAATATCCACTTCCAGTAGCATAATACGCCATGTCACAACGAGATCAATGTACTCCAATGGCCTCTACAGTCCCCACATCTCAGTCCAATAGGGATATGGAGAAACGAGATATTTACAGAATGAACGGGCAGGTAAGAAATTTCCAGCAACTGTGTGATGCTGTAATGTCAAAGTGGACCAGAATTTTTAAGAAAATTTTCCAGCATTGTTGAATCCATATCACGAAGAATTCCGGCTGTTCTGAGAGCAAAAGAAGGCCCTACTCCGTGACCAATGAGTGTATATCAAGATTTTTATTATCAAAATCAGCGCTGCATATACATCAAGAGAGTATCTCTCGGTGTAAATACTTTCGTCCATATTTTAGGGATTAAAGTATCCTTAACTTGTAGTCAACAGGTTATATGTAGCCTTAATAACCTTCCTGTATTATAAACACTGCAGGCACTAAGTGCCCCAGTGTGTCAGCCTATAAAAGCACATGTGTGGCTTGAATTTTATTATAGTTATTAAATATACTTATTAAATAAACATAATCTAAATATTTTGTAAGTTAACTAAAATACCATAAAATTTATTTCTTACTTTTAATTAAAATTGCATTTAATTGTTCGTATTGAATTTCGTGTAATTATATGTCTTAAGCTCCAGAAGTGGATTCAACTGATTTTGAAAGTTGCATTTTTCATAAATTAAATAAACAAACTCTGAAGCTTCCGTAGGGTAATGCATTTCTTGCTACAAGTAATAGCTGTATTATGCTTTATATATATATATATATATATATATATATATATATATATATATATATATATATATATACATATATATATATATATATATATATATATATATATATATATATATATATATATATATATATATATATATATATATATTATTAGTGTTTAGTTATAGTATTGAACACATTTGTAATCTACATATAATTATTGGATTGTAGCCAAATAATTAGAGTTATTAGGCTTAAAGCCTATCTACCATATGGGATATATATATATATATATATATTATATATATATATATATATTATATATATATATATTATACATATATATATATATAATATATACATATATATACTATATATATATATATATATATATATATATATATATATATTATATATATATATATCATATATATACACATATATACCATATATATATATATATATATATATATATATATATATATATATATATATATATATATATATATATATATATATATATATATTTGTGTGCCTTAGTGTACTGAAGTAAAAATACAAAACTGCTTAAAAAATTTTTTTGTGCAGATGCAAGCAAAAATATATTAAAGCAAACTTAACAAGACTGAAATAGTTATTGTAATTATTAAAGTTTAATAAAGGACATGGCATACCAGTAGACTGCATAGTAATAATATGCACCATTTAAGTTGTTTAAAACAGTGACTTCCAAGAATGACCTTTAGCAAAAAACAATCAGATTAAAACAAAAAGACGTACCAGCTTGTGCGAGGTCCATGGCGTCGTCGATGATCTGAGCACGGTTTATCACATGGATAACTTTGTGGTCGTTGTTCAGTTGCTGAATGAGCAAGTTCCAGTTGTCGTCGTCATAGTTCACTTTATAATAACCTGTCTCCTGTACGTTGAAGATGACCCACTGGTCCTTCTCAGGCAGTGAAGAGACTGTTATCTTTGCCTCAGAATCCTTCATCCATACTTGTGTTTGAGTGTTGTTGAAATTAGGGTTATCTTGACTCGTGTATGTTAGTGGAACCCACCACTTGTAGTCATGGGTGTCTGACGAGTTCTCGTTCTTTACCAATAAAAATCGTTCCTGCAATAGTATGAAACTTATTTATGTGTTACAGTCTGGCATTCTACCATAGTATAAGAGTTTGTCTCTTGAACAACATAACATTAGTAAATTATTAAAACCTGAGTGAGGGTTGCCGAGGAGCCGTCTGAGCTCCTCACAACCTTGATGACAGGGTAACCCATCTGCAGCGTCCAGGTGTCCATGACTTCCTTGACTGTCATGTCTGGCGCCAGTTTGTTATATTCATGAGCAACTTTAGTCAGGTAATGCCACAGGTCGTCTTGCTTAGCACTTTTATATTTCCTGAAAAATTCATGCTATATTTCTAAAATGCTGAATAAAATATTGGATACAAAATATATACACCTTTTGTGGAAAATATTTCAGAGTTAGAATGTTCGTTATCTGTAAAAATGCCTAGTTTAGCTTTTTAACATAAAGAGTACATTACAGATTTAAGTTAATTTCACTGAGTAATACATGTTTCCTGCATGTTATATCAGACGATTTACAAACACAAGTTGTTTCAGGCTGGCAAGCGAGCTACGTGAAAAATATGAGTGCAGGACGTGTGAGCTGACAAGGTACATCCTCACATCCTCTACTATAAGCAGCCAATTACCATTTACATTTATTCAGGTATTAATCTCTATTGCAAGTCATCGAGAAATGTCTGTTTTTTTAACTTTTATAATTCACTTAAATTCTTCTAATATTAAATTTTATTATGACCTATTATTCAACAAATGACAGAAAATATAGACCAAGTGTCTGCCAGACTGAGTCGAGATTCAACAAACATGATTCATGTTCATGGTCATGGTCTCTTTCCTTCAGATATTAGGAGGTAAATAACATCTCTCCTGTCGTAATTAATACCGCAAATCACTGTACACTGCATATACACAGACTTAAGCTATAGCTGTGAGTTAACCAATGAACTAATCCTGTAACTACTGTTGCTGTTGCTGACAAGACGCTGCACTATTTATTTTTTCACTAACATATTGTAATCCTTTATGTAATAATAATTCTGTGTATGAGGGAGGAGGGAGGGAGGGAGAGAGAGAGAGAGAGAGAGAGAGAGAGAGAGAGAGAGAGAGAGAGAGAGAGAGAGAGAGAGAGAGAGAGAGAGAGAGAGAGAGAGAGAGACCATTCGTTGTAGTTAAGTCTGGCAATATTTTTCTTTGGCCTTTGGTATTACATTGAGATGAAATTAGTATCATCAAAATAGTTATGTATGGTATTTGCACTTGCAACATTATAAGGTGTTGCAATGTGGAATGGCTAATGAGGTGCCCACTTAAGGTTTTAAATTACACTTGAGGCTTTTCTTTTCACAACTTTCTAACTTGACTAATCAGGCATAACGAACTATACCCTGTCTCATATATCCGTGTACTTTCTTTATATCCTATGTATGTAGAAGTGTTAGAAGTTAAATAGTTGCACATGTTGTTGTGACTAGCAGTTGCAACAGCATGGTGAGTGTGGGGAAGTGTATGATATATTCTTACTCCTAAAAGTTGATTTTCTCCTTGGTTTTCACACATCATGAAAACGCATGTTCGACTATTTCTTTAGCAATATAATACTAAATACTTATTCATGATTTATGTTAACTTCTGTTTAAGTGAAGTATACAGACAATTTTCCAGCATGACCGCTGCAAATTTCCTTACTAATATAAATTCACTAACATTTGAAGGTTTTTAATACACGGCATTCTTCAGACATATGGCATCACTGCCCACTGGGTTATACTAACTATAAACCACAAACACTTGATATAAGCCTCCATTTTATTCTTTCATAATTACAGTAAGGACAGTCTTCAAGGATCGTTCTTTATACAGTAGTCAAAGCCAAAAAGGGATAGTGTTCTTGGTCCACTGTCAGAGAATGACTAATTAAAGGACTTATTACTAAACCTTATTTCTAAATCTCATGCCTAAGTTATTAACTACACTCTAAACTTGACTTATACAAAAGGGAAGATGTCCACTGCGTAATATATGCCAGTTTCCAACTTGTTACTATATCTCCCTTCAATATACGACTGCTGATTTAGGTTTGTAAGCAAGTATACATGAAGTTATTAAAAATGACCAGGCCAAGGAACTGAAAATCTCTTCCTCTAGAATTAACTGAGAACATACACCGAAATATTGAATAAATTTATAACTTGCATTAATAATTTACCAGTGAAAAGGAAAACAGATACAATGAAAGATATCTCTCATGCAATGAGAGATATCTCTCACTGTATATACGACGAAAGTTTACTGTAATAGCTATTTTAGTGATTAAAGTAATCTGGACAGGTGGTAAAGAGGTGACTTGCATACTACATGATCCTCGTTTATTGGAGAAGATAAACTCCAGTAAACCCAACCAATGAAAACATCAGTAGCTGCAGGAGACTATAGCCTAGCAAGATGTATTATCCACATAAAGAAATATGTACTTACAGACCGTTGAGGTAGTTAGAGAGGCCCTTCCTTAACGTTTTCTCCGTCAGGAAGTAGTTCATCATGCGAATAAGAGATGCTCCTGTGTGAGGGACATTGATTTACTATTCTCGGAAGCTAAACACATCACATCCGAGCCTAAAATTCGCCATTCATCATGAATGTCCTTAATCTCGGTTACAAATTAGTCCATAACATGAGTTAAATGCTTTACAACTTAAAATACATATTATTTCATCTTGATGGTTAAAATATGGGTAAAAATTCATGTGATGATTTTCCACAGAAAAAAAATATTTTGCAGTAAGTACCGCAAAGTTACCATTAATGTTAAAGTGATAACACAAATCTACCGATGATCTGAAAGAAATACTTTCTTACAAAATTGAGAAGATAATATCTTCTAAATGTGTAATATACGAGTTATATTTTCGTAAGGCTATAATGTTTTGAAGAGAACAGTAAAAACTGTATTCTTGGTACGAACTTTTAATATAATCAACCAATGAAGCCCGAAATTCTGTTTACCTCTTTCTTTACTTTTTTCAGTGAAAATTTTTATTCCGGTTATTTGCCATTATTAAATCCCAGTTATTTTTATTAATTTCTTTTCACCCATCAGTAATATAAAATATCTTGCCATATCAATTTTCTTTTCACGAAATGTATTATTAGTTTGCGCTTGATGTTGAAATTCTTATTCTATTTGTTAATTCAGTTTGTAAGTTGTCTTGGAGTCTTTGTCACCCTGAGTTCTAACATTCCTCCCTACTTTTGTGAGAAGAATTCATTGACTTTCCCGTTTAGAAATGCTTAATTTGCTGGTAAGCTCCAGCCGAGGGTCATCACATTACTAAGACCCGTGATAGGAAACACTTGTCCTGAAAATTTAATACCCTTCCTGACCTTATTACCTACCTACCTACTCTATCATATACATTAAAAGGCTCTTATAGTTATTTTTTCCTAATCAAACGTTGCAAAAATATGATTTTTTAGCGAATTAAAACTTTTTATATTTTAACATTAAGGCAAATACTAAAATTGAGTAAATTACTGATTGCGATAAATACATAATAAATGCCACAGCTCAGAAAAATGGATGTATATTACATTCTCTCAATGCACTGGTATGATAAGATAAGATTTCGTGAACAGGACAACAGGTGTAAGGAAACGTGTCGAAATGTTTCCACCCGCCGGGAATCGAACCCGCGCCCTCCGCGTGTGAAGCGGGAGCTTTAGCCACCAGGCCACTGAGAGGTGTATATCTCAGTGTGTATTTACTGAGAGTTTACTTTCATTCATATTTTATTGATTATGGTAGTCTTGATTGATTCTAAAAAATTAAAAACAGCCTTAATGGCCCTTATTAGTCGATAGGCTTTAATTAAACCCCTTTAACAAACTAGTTACCTTCAAGAGATACAGAGATATCCTTACCCTTTCGGTAGGAAATGAGATCAAATATCTCATTGATCTCATCCGGATGTTCCACTGGGATGCTGATAGGGTGTGAGGACTCCTGACAGTCTAAAGGGAGCACTCTCTGGAAGTCTTTAGTAATGAACTGATCCATTATGTTCCAGGTGGGCTCAGCCTATGTGAAAAGTAGTCATGGTCAGGCAAAGTTGTACAATTTAAAAATTTATAATGAAATGTCTTACCTTGGGAATTAAAATTTCACCATAAGGTAGAGGAGTAATGGATGAAGTGTGATAACTTGTTTTAGCCGTAATATTTTTAATAGAGCTGTGTCAAAGTATCGGTATTTGTTACTGTATCTGTAAAAATGGCCGATACTTTATGAAATATTAATATACATGTGCTTAAAAATGATCAAATTTAATACTCTGTATCACGATTATGAGGGTTACTCATTACACACACACACACACACACACACACACACACACACACACACACACACACACACACACACACACACACACACACACACACACACACACACACACACACACACACACACAATCAACAAGTGTCTTTAACAAGTAATACCAAGCACAACAGTCCAAGTAGTGGGTAATGACATTATCATCTCAGAGAAATTAAGTTATTTAATATTTAACCCTTCCTGTGTTATTTAATATCCATTGAGGAATTAGCATTTATTATGTATACTGAACATAGCCATTATAATTTAAAAAAAAATAGAAAAAAGTATCGGTATCGGCTGAAAATTAGGTATCGGTATGGGCAAATAGTTTAGAACCGTCCCATCCCTAATTGCTAAAGATTCTTTTATGGAAACTTACGTAGCCAGAGCTTGAAATCAGCCCCTTTTCATTTTATTCGCACCGTCTCAAATAAGACTTAAGGCTCAGGGAGATTGACACCAGTGAGTCCATCTATCATCATTCTATCATGCAGGAGGAGCCACATGTCTATGGTGCATCCAACAAAATAAGCAGACTCTTGGATGTCACTACCGCCCGGCTCCGGCTGGGTTACAAGTATCTTTGGCAGGTTAAATCACCACCACCAGATGTAGACCAAACGAAATGTAAACTTTGCCAGATGGATTATTGTCACACCTTGCATCATTATGTACTGGAGTGTGATAAAATTAATGAATTTAGAAACAACTCACTCAGAAGTGTTCAAGAAATGGCTAAGTATTTTATCCACAGTGGTATATTACAGACCATTCTGGAGAAATACCCTGACTTTGCTAGCTGTAAATAAAGCATTACCACATATGTGCATGTGTGTGTGTGTGTGTGTGTGTGTGTGTGTGTGTGTGTGTGTGTGTGTGTGTGTGTGTGTGTGTGTTTGTGTGTATGTGTGTGAGTGTGTATGTGTGTGAGTGTGTGTGTGTGTGTGTGTGTGTGTGTGTGTGTGTGTGTGTGTGTGTGTGTGTGTGTGTGTGTGTGTGTGTGTGTGAGTATGAGTGTGTGTGTGTGTATGAGTGTGTGTGTGTGTATGAGTGTGTGTGTGTGTGTGTATGAGTGTGTGTGCGTGTGTGTGTATGAGTTTGTGTGTGTGTGTGTGTGTGTGTGTGTGTGTGTGTGTGTGTGTGTGTGTGTGTGTGTGTGTGTGTGTGTGTGTGTGTTTATGTGTGTGTGTGTATGAATTTGTATGTGTGTGTGTGTGTGTGTGTGTGAGAGAGAGAGACTCAGCAATCAACATTTGCACCAATAACTCACTACAGTTGTGACCGGGTGTGGAAGTGTGAATTGCTCATTACTCTAAAATTTGTTCATGATTGCAGCCATGTATAAACGTAAGTAACCATTCTTACAGTATTCATTACCTTTGTAACTTGTGAGTTCATTACCTTTGTAACTTGTGAGTTCATTACCTTGTACCTAGTTCAGCCATCAAAACTTTGGAGCCCGGTCCCTGGACCCATTGTGTACCTCTGTAATCTGTAAATACCTTTGTAACTTGTCATGATTGTGACTAGACCTACCTGGAGTTCATTACCTTTGTAAATTGTGAGTTCATTACCTTTGTAAATTGTGAATTCATTACCTCTGTAACTTGCTCAGCTATCAAAACTTTGAGGCCCAGTCCCTGGACCAATTATGTACCTCTGTAATCTTTTGACTACCGCCCACAGGATGGGTATGGGGTGCATAATAAACATATTAAACTATAACTAACTCAAATAAGTTTTGTCTCACAGACGATTCAAAACATTATTTGTGAAATAAATTACCAATTAAGAATATTATATCTCTTCCCCCTTCATATTATATAGAATATTGTTATTATTACAATCAAAACTAAGCTCTAAACCCACGAGGGTTCGTTATAGAATAATAAACTTTAGGAGCTTTAGTCTCAGATGACAGTCCTATCACGCGTTAAGTTCTGGTGCAAAATTTACATATCTTAAGTTTTCTTTCATCCTATAAACTTTATGTTATAATCAGAAGTAAAAATGTTGAGTTAGTTGGATGGTTTATCAAGTTTATAGTCTTTCAAGTTCGCGAGAGTCATTAAAGCTGAGTCTTATATACACCACGAGTCAGGGTTACTTTAATGCCCAAAATAGGAATGAAACTACACTATCAGCATATACACACTTAGGAAATACATCTCGGTGTATATACCTTTGCGTCTGTTAAGTTCATAAATAATGTGTTATCTTGATCACCTTGCACCTAGTTCGACGGACTGATCATGTCAAAGCTACTTCTGTTGCTTTTAGTGTTATATTCGCCTGTATTTGAATATAACACTAAACGCTTCGCCTGGTGCGCAGGAGAAGCGTTTCTACAATAAGGATACATAATTGTTGCACATGTGTCTTATTCAAGAAACTCTCGGCATCGTACATCAATAAAATTTATTTTAGTTGGGTTAAGTTTTCTTCTGGTGCAACACAAGTTACGCAACAGACTCATATAAGATCAAACTTTTCCATTAAGAATCCCAGTCTCGTTCGTATTTTTTTTACAGCTGGATAACTACAAATCTGTGATTCAATTAATATATTTTTGTTTTGATAGAAGATGTAAACTAAGTCTTATTTACATTTAAGTTTAACAGGATAAACCATTAGATTCGTACTCTTCCCTTTGTTTCACAAGGAATGGATCCTGGCTATCAACACCTAGTGTTAAAATCTGGCGCTGCTTCCAACTCACATGGTCCACACCGATGTAATTCACGAAGGAAGCAAAACCTTCATTGAGCCAAAGGTCTGTCCACCAGTCTAGGGTGACGAGATTGCCAAACCACTGGTGAGCCAGCTCGTGGGACACCACCCCAGCTACCCACTGCTTTTGCCTCGCTGACGACTCCTCTGGATCATACAGCATTATCTCCTCCCTGCACAGGACCAGACTCATTAATAGACACTGGTGATGAACGTGTTCGTACGAATAATAATAATAATAATAATAATAATAATAATAATAATAATAATAATAATAATAATAATAATAATAATAAAGAGCTTAATTGCAAACTCAGATTACGTATGCAGCAAGCAAAACTATTTCTAGTAGTGGAATACATGGTACTGATAGATAAAATGGTTTATTTAGGGCAGTAACTTTGGATTTTTTATACATTTATATAACATTCTCCAACTAGCTTCTACTGCAAAAAAAAAAAAAAAAAAAAAGGAACATTAGCAAAAGAATGAATAAAATGTTTAAATTCTATCTGACCTGTAGATAATGAGTCCCCAGTTTTCCATACCGCCAGCCCAGAAGTCAGGAATAGCTATCATGTCTTGCTTGGGAAGAGGAAATGAAACGTTGAAGTAATCCTCGAAGTGAGGGAGAATTTTCTGACCTGTCATGAGTGCGTAGTCTGCCTGGTCAATGGCAGACTTTCGAGTCGTCACTGCACGAAGGATAATAAATATTTTTTCAAAAACATACTCCATGGTAATACATTCTACTAGAACAATTAAGTAACATTTGATTCAAATTTGATTTATTGTTTCACTTTCAATTATGACAGATACACTAAGTCGGATCACAGGATATGTTCCTAGAGATGAAAATTGAGACATGTGCAACATCTGTAGCATCTTGCCAAGTTGGGGAGTGGGCAATGGATGGTTGTCTAGGGCAATTGGTGTACATTGCTGGCTGGACAGATACTGCAAGGAGCTTGCAATTCCATTCATTGATAACTGGGACAATTTTTATGGCAAACATGATATGTATGCAAGGGATGGGGTACATCTTTCAGAGGCAAGGGTGGTAGCACTTGCCAACTCGATTGAGAGGGCCATTGCTGACATGTCTAGGAATTTAAACTGATAGAAGATAGAGGTATGGGTGTGTCTGGGAAGCAGTCAGGTTGCAATGCTAGGGTTGAAAACAGTAAATGTTTAAAAGACATTCATCATAAAGTTACAAATAAAGGCAATGGATCGGGTCAGCAAACATAAGGAGACAGCAGAGAGCAGCGAGAGACTAGCCCTCTTAGGGTTTACTATACTAATAGCAGGAGTGTAAGAAATAAGATAGATGAGCTATGATTAATTGCAAGTTCAGGAAGCATAGATATTATTGCTATAACAGAGACGTGGCTCAATCTGAAATATAGAGAAATGCATTCTGAATATCACATACAAGGCTATAAATTATTCCACACTGATAGAGTCAACAGGAAGGGTGGTGGAGTAGCGATGTATGTCAGAGAAAATTTAAATTCTTGTGTTAGACAAGATATAAAATTAGAAGCGTCAGCCGCTGAATCTGTTTGGTTACAGCTTCTCGAGGGCCGTGAAAAGCTAATCTTGGGTGTGATTTACAGTCCCCCAAACCTTGACAGGGAGTACAGTAAACTTCTATGGGATGAAATTCGTAAGGCGTCTACATACGAAAGTGTTGTGCTAATGGGAGGTTCTAACTTTAGAAAGATCGACTGGAGCAATTTGACAGAAAATTTAGAGTCAAGTGACTTTCTTGATATGATTCAGGATTATTTTTTAAAACAGTTTGTGACAGAACCAACTAGAGGAAATAACCTGCTTGGCTTGATTCGTGCCAGCAGGGAATTGCTAATTAATAGTCTTGAGGTTAATGATGAGCTTGGATAAAGTGATCACAAATCACTCAGTTTTTATATATCATGGAATTACCCTAATAATGACAATCAAGTCTCTGTCCCTGATGACTTCTGCTTGGCTGATTTCATAGGACTGAGAAATTACCTGGGTGGGCTGAAATGGAATGACCTGACTATGGGTGAGGTAGGTGGTGATGGTTGCCGATATGACGTTTTCCAGAGCATAGGTCTAGCTGTTCAGACAGCTTATGTTCCAAATAGGGAAATCAGATCAAACAAAAATGATCCTAAATGGATGAACAATAAATTAAAACATCTCATTGGTCAAAAGAGAGGCATATATAGGCGAATCAAAAGAGGAGAGGTGCAGTTAAAAAATCAACATATTCAGTTAAAGAGAGAAATAAAAAAAAGGAATTAGAAAAGCAAAGAGGATTCTTTCAGGTATATAGAAGTAAGACTAAGGACAAGATAGGCCCACTCAAAAGTTACTCGGATCAGCTCACGGACAGTGTTAAGGAAATGTGTAGAATTTTTAACACTACTTCCTCTCAGTTTTTACACAGGAAGATACTAGCGATATTCTAGAAATAATAAATTATGTAGAACAGGACGATAATAAACTATGCACGATTAGGGTCACAAGTGACATGGTCCTTAGACAAATAAATAAGTTAAACCCTAACAAATTCCCAGGCCTTGATGAACTGCACGTAAGGGTTCTAAAGGAATGTAAAGAGGAGCTTAGCAAACCTTGGCTAATCTTTTCAACGCATCACTACAAACTGGCATGGTGCCAGGAAAGTGAAAAATGGCAAATGTGATACCTATTTTCAAAGCAGGTGACAGGTCCTTAGCTTCAAACTATAGACCAATAAACCTAACCTCCATAGTGGGAAAATTTATGGAATCAATAATTGCCGAGGCAATTCGTAGCCATCTTGAAAGCTTAAATTGATCAACGAATCTCAGCACGGTTTTACAAAAGGGCGTTCATGCCTTACGAATTTATTAACTTTTTTCACTAAGGTATTTGAGGAGGTTGATCATGGTAATGAATATGATATTGTTTATATGGATTTCAGTAAGGCTTTTGATAGAGTCACATATAAGAGACTATTGATGAAAATTAAGGCACACGGAATAGGAGAAAATTTTTCCTGGATAGAGGCATTGTTGACAAATTGGCAACAGAGAGTTTGCATAAATGGGGAGAAATCAGAGTGGTGAAGCGTCATGAGCGGTGTTCCACAAGGGTCAGTGTTGGGCCCCTTGTTGTTCACGATTTACATAAACGACATAGATGAGGAAATCAATAGCGACATAAGCAAATTTGCTGATGACACCAGAATAGGCCGTCGAATTCATTCTGACGAGGACATTAGAGCACTACAGCAAGATTTGAATAGACTGATGCAGTGGTCGGAGAAGTGGCAGATGCAGTTTAATATAGACAAATGCAAAGTTCTAAACATTGGACAGGAAAATAACCATGCCACATATAAACTAAATAATGTAGATCTTAATATTACTGATTGCAAAAAAGATTTGGAAGTTCATAAAGGATTTGAAAGTGCATAAGTGTTCACAATAAAGCGAACAGAATCCTTGGCTTTATATCAAGAAGCATAACTAATAGGAGTCCTCAGGTTGTTCAATTCTATATATCCTTGGTTAGGCCTCATCTAGATTATGCTGCACAGTTTTGGTCACCGTATTGCAGAATGGATATAAATGCTCTGGAAAACGCATAAAGGAAGATGAAAAAGTTGATTCCATGTATCAGAAATCTTCCCTATGAGGACAGAGTGAGGGCCCTGAATCTACATTCTCTAGAAAGGCGTAGAATTAGGGATGATATGATTGAGGTGTATAGATGGAAAACAGGAATAAATAAATGGGGTGTAAATAGCGTACTAAAAATATCTAGCCAAGACAGGACTCGCAGCAATGGTTTCATGTCGGAAAAATTCAGATTCAGGAAGGATATAGGAAAGCACTGGTTTGGTAATAGAGTTGTGGATGAGTGGAACAAACTCCCGAGTACAGTTATAGAGGCTAAAACGTTGTGCAGTTTTAAAAATAGGTTCGATAAATACATGAGTGGGTGCGGGTGGGTGTGAGTTGGACCTGACTAACTTGTGCTACAAGGTGTTCATCACACCAACACCAAGGCTGAGGGACTGATTACGTCATCTTTTGTATATAGTTCTACTGTCTTCAAATTATGTCCTAGAATCTGTATTGATAAAGCCACTGGATGGCGAAACGTCTACAATAAAGAATCCCAGATTTTGCATATGTTCCAATTTCCTTTTTTTTTTTTGTATTGTATACCATTCTTGTACATTCCTAGAGGTATATGTCTTCAGCATATACATCCTGGCAGTTTACTTTAATCCATGTTTTAGGAATTACAGTCTTCTTAGCTGGTGAAAAGGTTACATGAAGCTTTAGAGCAATCGACAGGCTTTAAATCCATTAACTAACCTAACAGGATATCTGTTCTCTAAGATTTCATTCTTCTCCCCATTAGCGATGTGATCGGTCCATGACTGATGGACTGATCACATCGACTCCAGGCTGAAGAACTGATAACCTGAGACTCCTCGTCATCTTTTACTTTTCTCTGCATTTGACTGAAGAAGCCACTGGCTGGCCAAACGTTTCCTCAATAAAGATATCCAAGTATTGCACAAGTGTCTAATGCATATGTTTAGTACACACGAACATATTTTTCCTAGTAGCTTATTAATCTTGTGTCAGAGACAAGACACTTATATTAAAGAGACTAATTTTTCAGTTAATATCACACTTAAAATTCTGAAATTATAAGCTTTAGAAAGCTAACAGTAAATATATAATTTGCACTGTTTCAGTAGGAAAATGAATAGCATCACTTCTGGCAATACCATACAATGGGTTGACTGAGGAAACCAAAATATGCGAAGTAACATTCTTGTGAACTTTTGTTTTGTTAATTGCCTCCCCATCAGTTTGGTGGACTATCTTAATTTTACAGAATCGGGAAGCACACATAGAAAGAATTATTCATCACTACCAGAAAAGTAAATAAATTTGATAATAAGAAAAATGCTCGCCTTCACATTAATCAGAATCTTCCATATTTATGAGTATCAGTGTTTTAAATGATCTTTCATATTATTTATATTTTGTTACTAACAAAGGGAGAATATTGATGAGTATTCAGAGTAATGTAAAGCAAGATTATCTTATTTTCCTAAGCAAGATTTTGCATTCTTTACATGTAATATTTCCCCAAAATTTCTACCGGGCTGAGACACTTCATGATTGAACTTTATATGTTATTAACATTTGTTATGTTTATCTTCAGTGGCCCAGATGCTGGGCCACCAGATAATACACAGACAATCAGTTCAACATTCATGGTAGATATAAAATATATATAAAAAAAATACACGATGGAAATAGACAAGCGCAATACTATGCAATTCTTTATCGACATGATTACATCCAATCAGTGAGCTTTTTCGCTCGGGCATGAAAAAGCCCACTGCATGGGCGTAGCGTTGCAAATAAAGAATTGCGTTATACTGTTTTTGTGTCATTTTCCATCACTCGGTAGATGTGCGACATTCATAATTATACAAAATATTAACTTTCCATCATAACCTACCTCGGAAGAGAACGTGATCGTTGTCGTTGGACTCCATGCTAACGAAGTCGGAGATGACGAAGGCGACCAGGTAGGTGGACATGGGCACGCTCGTGTTGAAGTGGTCCCACACCCACCCATCTTGACCCTCGCTGGGAAAGAAATAAGTAAATATATAAATAATATTTTTAACCATTTACTTACTATGTTCAGTGTATGAGCAACATGCTAAATTTAACATAAAACTCGTTTAAGATAAATTCCTTTGTCTTACATTGGTATTGTTTCAAACTTCGGCATGTTTGAAAGGGAGGACATTGAAGATTCCCTGGCCAGGAAAATTTCGTAAGTGGCTTTCAACGCAGGTTCATCAAAACATGGAAAGGCTCTTCTGGCGTCCGTTGGTTGGAGCTGAGTCGCTGCGATCCATCTAAAAGACAGGAGAGTACGATGCAAGAATTGTCACTGTCGAGAGTTCAGATGTAAGCAAAGGAAAATATTTATACGAAATGAGTCTTACTTTTCATTCCCTTGTTCATCCGTGTATGAAGATCTGTAGAAGCCAACGAGATCATCATTGAGGTAACCAACGAACTCCATAGAAAGAACGTATTTCTTGCCAGGCTTTAGGTCTTTGTTTAACCTGGCAATGTAAGATTCTCGTTCTTTGTCATACAGATGTTTTAAAATCCTTATCCCGGGTCCCGTCCGATCATCAGAAGGTTTCAACTGTAAAATTATATATGGTGAAAGAAATAGCATTTGCAGTAATGTTGACTCAGAACAAGTATCATTTCTTATAATCACTCGAGATTATATAGCTATATGATGCAAAACTTCAACAGATACTTTTTAAAAACATACCTTGATGGTTTCGTTGTTTGTGATTATATCCTTAATATGAAGAGTAATGTTGGAGGTCGGCTCAACAACCTCCATCTCCACCTCCACGTATCCCATGATGCTGAAGTTGCCATTAATAAAAGGTTGAAGTTTGACCATATAGTGGAGAGGCTTGAGGGCTCTGGGTAGTCTTACATTGATTTTCTCTTTAGATGGTGTTTCAGGAGATGTCTCAACAGGCGAGTGTGTGGGAGGTTGCTGTAAGATATTAGTTAACGGAACATTCCGAAACATGTTTTGTTAGAATAAAGAGATTAATTTTGAAACTTTTTTGCAATTACATGCCTCATAAGGTAATAATGTGTATTATTATATTCATAAGGAAGAGCTAAACACCTAAGGGTCAACCTGCACTTGGAAAATTGCTTACTTTGATTTCATCTGAGGAAGAGGGAGTAACTCAATTTTATTAAAACAAGAGGTTTTTATTACCATCATGGCGGCAAACTTTGAAGGGGCAATAATGTATAACCTTACCAGGAACTTTGAAAGACAAACATTATGAAGTCAATGATTGACAGCTCGTGAAAAACATGGATCAATATATATTGACAATAGTCTGGATACTTTCTAGTCTTTAGCATAACTCTCACGTCACTACAAGACTAACAGGCTTACATGCATCTTAGCAGCAATATTTACATGACTGGGACCCCTGACGAAAGAACATGCAATAGAACCAGATATCTTGGAACAACTCAGGCCAGAAACCCTGACGGTATTCAGGTACTCACTAGTGAGCTACGCCCTCTGTCGTCTTTCAAATCCTGGGACTCTTGTACTGACTCCCTGACATGCGGGGCAAAGTAGTAGACGAGAAGTCCAGTGGCCACTACAACACTCACGACGACCAGCCCCAGCAGGAATGCAACACCTCTGCTTACATACCAACCATTCGTTTTCCCAAAGGAGACAGAGGATGAGGATTGGTTCGTGTCCATAGTTGAAGTTTCTCTACTCTGGCTGCTGGTCATGGCATAGTCTAGCTGTTTCACCTGTTGTAGTTTGAAAGAAAGAATGAGTTCTTATATATAATGCTTTGGAAACGCCGAAGAAAACGTTACAATAACAATATACCTTCGATGAATTCCGAGACGTTTTCTACTCTCGGAGCTCAGCCATGGGCCAGGCTCGTCTAGTGTTTGCCTGGTCAACCAGGCTGTATACGGTGGTGATCCACTGCCCCACATATCCATCACACCCTGGTTGATCTGGCACCTGGCGAAGGTACTCGTCCAGTTTCCTTTTGAAGACTTCTACATATATCCCAGCACTATGTCCAATATGTTCTGGTAAGATGCTGAATAGTCTGGAGCCACGGATGTTGATGAAGTGTTCCCTTATTGTGCCCACTGTACCCTTGCTTTCCACTGGGTTTAATTTTGCGATCTGCTAATTATATCAACCCAATAAATATAACGTTAATTAATAAATATGACGTTAATTTAGGTAACTGAACGCAGACTCGGATCTGCTTCTTTTATTGAGGCCATGTTGCACATGACAAGATCTTGATTAAGCCTCATTGTACATTAACAGAACAGAGGACGATATATAGTGAACAGGTGGGAGTAAAAAGAAAAGCCTGAGAGTAAAAGTTACAACAAAGATTTAATAATAGAGTTTTACAGGGAAAGGTTATAGCACAGACTTAACAAAAGTCGTAAAATAGGTTGTGTAATAGGTATGAAGGGATGGCAGTGTTCAAGGGTTTCTGAACCATTACTTATAATAATTTTGAAATGTTAAAAATTTAAGATTTTGCCGCGGAAGCGACTAGTTTATTGTGCCTCCCATATCCATCCTGTGGATGGGAATGCAAGAGCATATGAATGCACAAATGGCCTAGGAACTATGACTCAAAAGGGATTATAGGAATACATCTGGATTTATATCCGAAGTCGACTTATTTATTGAAATCAAATTAAGAAATTTGCTTAATATATCTGGTATCTTGTTTTCATTAATAAGATATCTTGACACATCGCATAGGTTATTATAAGTATTTGTAATCAAGCCTTAGACTGGCTACTTCAACATCAGTCTGTTCATATTGCAAGTTGCTCCATGTTATCATAGTGGAAATGTTAAAGTATTTACCGTTTTGGGTAACAAATGTTAAAAGAACCTTCTGAACACTTCTTCCTATGAAGATCTGTTTCCTTGATAGGTATCTTGGCATAGATGAATAAGACCCGTGTGCAACACCTGGGTATCCTTATTTGTGTACAAAAATGTCTTTAAGAATCTAAAACAAAGTCATGAGAATGGAGATTTATATAGAGGAACCCCGAAAAGGTAGAAGTATGGAAACAGTAGTATTGTGGAAAATACTGTATATATTTTCCAGAAATTCAGTATTTATATGTAAATAGATGGTCATACTGTATTTAATAATATTTATGTCATAGAAAACGGAAAGCCTGCGTCTGCGCAGACGACTCTCGCCATTTGGTTATGAATTGGATACAACGTTAGTGTAATGGGAAGGAATTTTCGTGCACTAGAGGTTAAAATTGGGCTGACACCTCTCAAATAGGAGGCGAAATTGTTGGACATGCATTCCTGCATAACTTGAGATATCAGACGGCTGGACAAGACAGCTCCAGGAACCTCTGATAAGCTCTCTAGATTTGTGTATAATTCTGGCCAGTGTTTTCACAAATTTAGTTAGTGAGGTTTTCTGAGTATGATACACATTTTTTCTCCAGTCAAATTGGTGAGTGATATTAAGATATATTTTGCTTCTGTTATGTAATAGTGTATATATATAACCATTTATTATTTTTAATATACAGTCCACAAATTTATATATTTACCAGTATTCCTGGTGTATGTATATTTCATTTAATTAATAGGTCCAGAGCAACTTGTGGTTATGACAGTGGCATGTATCGAAGGGGGACATTTTTTGCGACCTAGGTGTCCCAAATTCCTACTTGTCTATGTAACATTGATAAATAATAATTATCTTTGTTATCATTTACTGTTATGTACATAATGATACATTCAGATAAATGCAATTTTCCACATTTAATTTGCCCGTTGGTCCTTCTTGAACCGGAGGTAATTAGTGAAGTCATTAATTAGTTAATTACTTAATAATTATATGTGAAATGACAGAAGGAGGTGGATGTTAAGTTCACAAATTTATTTAATGTGTAGTGGATTATAATTATTACAATATTAATTTAGATAAGTCAAGTCTGGCTAAGTTTATATTAATTGTATAATATTAATGTGACAGGACAATTCTGGCCAAGATTTATATCAGTGTATATGTAATTGATAAGAAAAGTGTGTCTAAAGATTATATTGTGTATAATAATTTTGCAATGCCAAATTCTGGCAAGGATTTATTAATTTGTATAATATTAATTTTGATGAGCCAAGTTTGTATTAACGTACATTTAAAATTTATATTATAATTTTTTACATGTAATTGCTGAGCTCAAGTAGCTGGGATTTATTCAAAGGTAGGTTGTGTCAGTGTTGTGAGTTGTAATAAGTGTTATTAAGTTGAATTTAATACATTGCATCATGGCTGAAAATGAGGAAATTAATGTAGAAGACAAACATATCGAATATAGAGCAAATAGTAAATGTTTAGAATTAATGAATCAAGAAACTGTGAATACAGATGATTTAAAATTGTATTTAGATGCTTTAGGTAATAGATATGATTCATACAAATTATATTACAACAAATATGAAGGAGATTTGTTAGTAAACTGTGTAGATGAGACTGAAGTAGATCTCATGATTAATCAGCATTATGAATTAGAGGAAAAGATTCTTTCTTGTAAAAGTCAGGCCTTGAATAAATTAAAATGTGTAAACCAGGCAGTTGGTCAGTCTGCTCCAACAAATATGTCTTTGCCAAAACTCCCAGAATTGTGTTTGCCTGTGTTTAATCCTGCAGAAAATTGGAAGGAATTTTGGTCAATTTTTAAAGCAGCTGTGCATGACAGGAGTGACCTAGCCTGTGTAACTAAATTATTTTACCTCAAAGGACAGGTAAGAGGAGATGCTCACATTCTCATACAAGCCTTTCCCAATGTAGATGACTCTTACAAGGAAGCAGTTGACTTATTGAAGGTCACTTATGATAATATAGAACAAAGTAGGTTGGATCTAGTGAATATCATTGTTAATTTAAAATCTCCAGATCACACTTACAAAGGTTCACAGCAGTTTAGAGTTAAACTGGAGAGCACTCTCAAAACTTTAAGTAATAAATATAATCTGAAGGAATCAGACTGGTTATTGAGTGCCATGGTACAGAATAAATTAAACTGTAAAACACTTGAATGGCTCTCGAACAAATATTACAAGGATTATTTTGGTCTGGAGGAAATAAGACTAGGTCTACAAGAATTAATTGTTCAGTTGCAGACCAGCCAACTAACTCATTTTAAAGATGCAACACATAATAACTCTGAGGTATCTGTCAAGTTTCACAAAGGGAAAAATTATCCCAATGCTGTTAATCAAGATTCATTTCCTAAAAAGAGTTGCATAGATGCATATCAATTAGCAGGAATCAGAAATAAGGATTCTCCACAAGGTAAGAAGAATAAGTACCCTCCTAAGAGTAGCCCAGTTAATAAGAAACCAGTCAGAAAAAAGAGAGATTGTCTTTTCTGCAAGGGTACTCATTTTTCTAAGAATTGCAATGCATACAATTCATGGAATGATAAAGTTGAAAGATTGGAGGAACTTGACAGATGTATCAGGTGTTTAGGTAACCACAATGTAAAGGACTGTTATGCCAAATTAAACTTCTGTTATCAATGTCACAAAGGAAGACACCATATAGTCATGTGTAAGGGTCTATATGATAATGTTGATAATAATGATAATGTTGACAATCCTGACACAACAGTGGCTAATGTAAAAATTGCTGCTAATGTTAATAATGATGGTTTCGCTGAAGTAGCCTTACCTGTGTTACAGGTAAAAATTGATGATAAAAGGCATAAATCAAAAAATGTAACTGCATTATTGGACCAGGGATCCCAGCGTGCTTTCATAAAACGTAAATGTCTTGATGGTATGAAAGTACAGATGGGAGATCCCACAACTTTAAAATTATCTGGTTTTCTCTCGGATAAAAGGGCTCAATTGTATGACACTGTTTATGTAACTGTCAGGTTGGGCAATGAGAAAAAACGTGTTAATGCAGTAATTGTAGATAGACTTCCAGAGAAAATATCTACAGTAGGGCTTAGTAAAGCTACAGAAAGACTCTCACATAATGTAAATTTAGCACCTTCTAGTGTAAGTGATGATTCTGTAGGCCCAATAAATATTTTGATAGGTAGTGACTATTATGCCTCCTTTGTAAAGGGTATGGTAAAGAAATGTGGTGTCACCCTTTTGAAGACTGCAGGAGGCCATGTAATGTATGGTAGGATTCCTAGTAATAATAATACATGACTAGAGGAAGCTACAAATACCATAACTGTGTGTCTTACTCATGAAGTCGTGCCCCAGTATAATTCTTCCATAGAGGATGGTGTTGAGCCAGTGCATAAATTGTGGGAATTAGACAGCATTGGAATAAATGTAAATGAAGAAAGTCCGGACGATTCTTTAACTCAGGAGCAATACCTGAAAGATGTAAAATTTGAATCTGGACAATACTGGGTACGACTTCCGTGGAGACTGAACCATCCAGAATTGCCCACTAATTACAGAATGGCATATGGGCAGTTAAAGGCTCAGCTCCGCGAACTGAGTAAGACACCAGAATTGCTAACTGCCTATAATGATATAATTGCTGAGCAGTTAATCAATAAATTTATAGAAGAGGTACCTCCTGAGCAAGCCAAAATTTATGGTCACTATTTGCCACATCAAGGAGTGAAGAAGGATTCTAAGGCCACTCCTCTGAGAATTGTGTTTAATTGTAGTGCCAGGAGTAACAAAAATGTACCTAGTTTAAATGACTGTTTGATGACAGGTCCGTCGTTGACGGAAAAATTAGGAGATATCTTATTAAATTTCAGGGTAAAGAATTATGCCTTTACGGCTGACATAAGTAAAGCTTTCCTAAGAGTGGGTTTACAAGAGGCTGACCGGGATTGTACATGCTTCTTATGGCCTGAGAATCCTATTGACCCACTTAGCTCTCTGAAAACCTTTCGCTTTAGGAGCGTATTATTTTGTGCTACATCCAGTCCGTTCCTACTTCAAGCGACGATAAATGCACACCTTAAACGTACGGGAAGTCCATTGGGTAAAGTAATGAGCAAACAATTTTATGTGGACAATTTCCTGGGTGTGACGTCAACTGAAGAAGAACTGTTAATGACTTATGGAGAGGCTAATAAAATAATGCAAAGTGCAAATATGCCTCTGAGGGAATGGAATAGTAATTCGTCCAAATAAAAGGACAAAATAAGTAAAGATTACCCTGGAGATGAAGTGCCAAAATGTAGTAATGCATTGGGTTTAACTTGGGATACTGAGAGAGATTTGTTAATGTTTAAATCTAATAATTACAGTATGCCCAATAAATTAACTAAGCGAGTTTTGCTTGCTGAAGTTTCCAAATGTTTTGATCCACTAGGTTTAGTGTCACCCCTTACTATAAGAGGGAAATTATTAATACAGGAAGCATGGAAACTTAAATGTGCTTGGGATGAAATTCTACCTGAGGAATTCATTAACAGGTGGGATGAATTAATTGGTGATTATGAAAAAATTCCAATGTTGGAGTTCCCACGCCAGGTGGCCAATCCAAATGGGAAAAATGTACTCCACATTTTTTGTGATGCTTCAAAATTGGCATATGGAGCAGTTGCTTACCTTCAATGTAATAGTGTTATTTCTCTTGTTATGTCTAAGGCTAAAGTGTCTCCAATTAAATCATGTACCTTGCCTCAGTTGGAATTAACAGCCATTTATGTAGGTGTCAAATTAGCTAATTATATAAGAAATAAGTTGCAGGAGGTAAATATTAGCGACACTGTAATTTGGTCTGATAATGAGGTATCCTTACAATGGATTTGCAATGGAAACAGTAAAATTGTGTACGTACAAAACAGAGTCGCTGAAATTTATCAGATGCAAGAGAAGTATAATAGTTTGGGTCAGCATATGTTAACATTTAATCATATACCTGGTAAGGAGAATCCAGCTGATTTCTTGTCTCGAGGTTTACCTTATGCTAAATTTGTAAATGCTGTATCATGGTTTAAAGGACTGAGCTGGTTGGTAAATAAAGCTAATTGGCCTGTGCAAAAGGCATATATTGCTCCTGTTGAAATTACTGTGACCACCGCTCCAATAGTTTGTCCTTCCTTAGCCATTGATATAAATAGGTATTCTTCTTTACCCAAACTAATCAATGTAACTAAGTTGGTGTTTAAATTTCTAAACAAGATGAATATATCATATAAGTTTTCACATCCTCTTGAATATTGGATAAAGAGGGTACAAGAAGAAATCTATGGAAATGAGATTAAATTGATTATGGAAAGAAAAATTGTGAAAGGTTCCATAATAGAGAAATTGGGGCTGTATTTAGAGAACAATGTAATTAGGTGCAGAGGTAGGTTACAAAATGCTGAATTGGGTGATTATGCTAAACACCCTATCTTACTGCCCAAAACTCATCATCTAACAAATTTAATTGTTATAAATGCCCATAAAAATGTAATGTATGGTGGGGTACAAGATACCTTAAATTGTATTAGGGAAACTTTCTGGATTCCACAAGGACGGCAAAGTGTAAAAAGGGTGATTAAATCTTGTGTAATATGTCGCCATGTGGATGCCAGATCCTATATGTACCCAGGTCCTCCCCCATTGTCAAAGGAGCGTGTACAATTAGTGAAACCATTTGATGTAACAGGTGTAGACTATAGTGGTCCAATAATTTTAACAGGTACGTCAAATGGTGTTCCACTGAAAGTGTATGTTTGTTTGTTCACCTGTACTGCTACTAGGGCAGTTCATTTAGAAGTGGCACAGGACTTGTCTGCAGAACAGTTTATACAGCTGTTTCGAAAATTTGCAGCTAGGAGATCCTGTCCGAGGTTGATGATTTCGGATAATGCCACAAATTTTGTAGCAGGTGCTCAACACTTGATAGAATTAAATAATAGTAACGGTGTTCAATCTCTGTTAACCCTGCGAGGGTGTACCTGGAAATTTATTACTCCTAGAGCCCCTTGGCAGGGGGGCTGTACGAAAGACTGATAGGCACAGTGAAGAGGTGTCTCCGCAAAGTACTACACTGGAAGAGAATTAATTTGGAAGAAATTCGTGCAGTGTTAGTGGAGGCAGAAAATCGTATAAATAAGAGGGCTCTCTCGTACATGAGTGATACACCTGATGCAGATGTATTAACACCTTCTCACCTAATACGTGGAAGGAAATTGGAAGCTGCCCCTGTCTATAGAGATAATCCGGAAGAAAGTGATGAAGATTACAATGATGTGGCAGTGTTGTGTAATAAATTTAAAATGTTAAATAAAGTAATTGATCATTGGTCTAATGTGTGGCGTAAGGAATATCTTCTTACACTGCGTGAACACTTTTATGGTGCGACAGAGGCAGTAAATCGACAGACCATTCAACCAGGTTACATTGTGTTAATTGACACTGAAACACATCGAACATTGTGGCCTCTGGGCAAAGTATTGACATTGTACCCAGATGCACAAGGTGTTGTCAGGAATGTCAAAGTGTTGTGTCGTGGCCTGGAAAGTTTATGCACAATTAATAAATTGATTCCCTTGGAATTAGGTGTTCAATCAAACGTAAATGAAAATCTGAGGGAAAGTGACACAAGTGATATGGAAGATAACGTAGACAAAGTGATGCTGGAAGATGAAATCGTAGTAAGACCTACTAGGAGAACAGCCACTCAAGCCAGAACTGGCTGGAATTGTCTCCTAAAGGAAGGAGTAATTTGAATCGTTTAGCAACGAACTCCGGCCGGCCGCAGTGTAGAAAATACTGTATATATTTTCCAGAAATTCAGTATTTAAATGTAAATAGATGGCAATACTGTATTTAATAATATTTATGCCATAGAAAAGGGAAAGTCTGTGTCTGCACAGACGACTCTCGCCATCTTGGTTTTGAATTCGATACAACGTTAGTGTAATGGGAAGGAATTTTCGTGCTCTAGAGGTTAAAATTGGGCTGACACCTCTCAAATAGGAGGCGAAATTGTTGGACATGCATTCCTGCATAACTTGAGATATCAGACGACTGGACAAGACAGCTCCAGGAACCTCAGATAAGCTCTCTAGATTTGTGTATAATTCTGGCCAGTGTTTTCATAAATTTAGTTAGTGAGGTTTTCTGAGTATGATACACATTAATCTCCAGTCAAATTGGTGAATGATATTAAGATTTATTTTCCTTCTGTTATGTAATTGTGTATATATATAACCATTTATTATATTTAATATACAGTCCACAAATTTATATATTTACCATTATTCCTGGTGTATGTATATTTCATTTAATTAATAGGTCCAGAGCAATTTGTGGTTGTGACAGTGGTAGGTATCGAAGGGGGACATTTTTTGCGACCTAGGTGTCCCAGATTCCTACTTGTCTATGTAACATTGATAAATAATAATTATCTTTGTTATCATTTACTGTTATGTGCATAATGATTCATTCAGATAAATACAATTTTCCACAAGTATTAACAGTGACAAACATGGGTGGGTCTGGATAAGATGTAATTTACAGGCTGTGGAAGCAGAATTCAAGAATTCAGGTTTTAAGTGAGATAAAGTAGCAGTAGATGAACATCTCGAATAAAGATATTCGGGAAGAATAAAAAGTCAGAATACCGTGGCTAGAACAGTGCACCGGAAAAGTGCATGGAGGAGAGAAACCTTATAACGACGTTTTGGTCTGTCTGGGATCATTGTCAAGTGACTACGGAGGCGAGAAAAGTAGAGGCCACAAGACACATCGGGAGGAGGCTGGTGAAGGGAGTAGTAGTAGTAGTAGTAGTAGTAGTAGTGGTGGTGGTGTTGGTAGCTGTAGCAGTAGTAATAGTGGTTGTAGTAATGGTGGTGGTTGAGGTAGTAGTGGTGGAAGTACTGGTGGTGATAGTAATAGAAGCAGTAACAGCAAGTAATAGTACTAGCAGCAATACAGCCACCTGCACTATTTACTACTACCGCCGCCACTCCTTCCGCCCCCTCCGTTTATTTTCCGGTAATCTCCACCACTAGTTTCAAGATTGCTTGTTTTGAACTAGTGAAGATTTTAATGTTGATATTGCTGATTTTAACTATTCCGTGTTATATAACCAAGGCCTGTGTTATAATAAAGTTTTACAATATTTTGTGTATGAGAGGTTTAAGACCTGATGGAAGAGTAATTAGTCTGACTATAAACTTAGTAATGTTTAACCTAAGGGGTCATGATCTCAACCAAATGTTTAGAAACTTTAGTTGAAATCTGAAGCAAAGAAAAAATACGTAAGTATTTGTATTATTTTAGTGTATATGCACGTAGGGGTTAGTGTATATTTTGGTGTATATACATATATGTATATATCAGTGTATAAGCATAGGAGTTTACTGAGACGCTTATTTTAGTTTTTGTTAGGCCATAAAAAATGGTAAAAATGAGAACGGGGAGAACTGGAAAAGGACAGAGCAGTGAAAAAAATGATTGTGTGTAGAAAGCAAGACACGTATTAAAGGTCGAGTCCAAATCACTTTGAGTGGATTTTAAGAGGGAAATTTGACATAATAACGAGTTTGCAAACATTTTAGGTATGAAAGCATCCTAAATTAATGGTTACAGATGAAATACAGACTTATTTACCCTCGTGTAGGTAATAGGCTACACGAGGGTAAATAAGTAATTAATGGTAAATAAGTAATTTAAATAAGTAATTTAATAGTAAATAATTTAATGGCAGATAATTTAAAGCTAAGTCAAATACCGAAGATTGTTTTCTAGTGCACTAAAAAGACTTACTGACACCTCAGACTAACTGACAAACAATGAAGAATGTTGACTCGAATGAATGTTATTTCAGACCGATCTTTACTAGATTTAAGACCTCCTTCAGAACGTCATTTCCCGACTAAAAATATTCATACACGCTATCCTGAAGACCACCTTTCTATAAACTGTCTGGTTGCCTCGGGGTAGCTGACAGTGTAACAGGATCGACGACCACTCTACCATCCTGGACGTACCACAGTGTGTTCACTCACACCATTCTAGTCATCTAGTTTCTGATTGTTCTGATGACCTTTGTTGATGGCATATATTGAACTCTCTGTTCTCACACACACACACGAACACGCGCGTACACGCACACACACGAACACGCGCGTACACACACACACACGAACACGCGCGTACACACACACACGAACACGCGCGTACACACACACATACGAACAAGCGCATACACACACACACACGAACACGTGCGTACACACACACGAACACGCGCGTACACACACACACAAACACGCGCGTACACACACACACACACACACACACACACACACACACACACACACACACACACACACACACACACACACACACACACACACACAAGAAAGAAGGAACACTGCAACAGGCCTACTGACCCATGCGAAGCAGGTCCATGTGCCCAACCCCCGGATTAGCCAAATGACCCACCTAGTCAGGTCACTTCCACTTAAGGAAGGGGCAAGGCATCAGACCTAGTAGCACAAGCTAGTCAGGTCCAACTCACACCCACCCACACCGACTCATATATTTATCTAACCTATTTTTAAAACTATACGTTTTAGCCTCTACAACTATACTCGGGAGTTTGTTCCATTCATCCACAACTCTATTACCAAACCAGTGCTTTCCTATATCCTTCCTGAATCTGAATTTTTCCAACTTGAAACCATTGCTGCGAGTCCTGTCTTGGCTGGAAATTTTCAGCACGCTATTTACATTCCCTTTATTTATTCCTGTTTTCCATTTATACACCTCAATCATATCCCCCCTAATTCTACGCCTTTCAAGGCCCTCAGTCTATCCTCATAGGGAAGATTTCTGATACATGGTATCAAATTTGTCATCCTCTGTACGTTTTCCAGAGCATTTATATCCATTCTGTAATACGGTGACCAGAACTGTGCAGCATAATTTAAATGAGGCCTAACCAAGGATATATAGAGTTGAAGAACAGCCTGAGGACTTCTAGTATTTATACTTCTAGATATGAAGCCAAGAATTCTGTTAGCTTTATTGCGAACACTAATGCACTGTTGTCTTGGTTTTAGATTACTGCTAACCAGAACTCCTAAATCCTTTTTGCAATCAGTAGTATTAAGATCTACATTATTTAGTTTATATGAGGCATGGTTATTTTTGTGTCCAACATTTAGAACTTTGCATTTGTCTATATTAAACTGCATCTGCCACTTCGACCATTGCATCAGTCTATCTATTCAAATCATCCTGGAGTTCTCTAACGTCCTCATTAGAATGAATTGGACGGCCTATTTTGCAGTCATAGCAAATTTGCTTATGTCGCTATTTATTCCCTCATCTACGTCGTTTATGTAAATTGTGAACAACAACGGGCTCAACATTGACTCCTGCGGAATACCGCTTGCGCGCGCGCGCGCACACACACACACACACACACACACACACACACACACACACACACACACACACACACACACACACACACCACACACCACACACATGGAAGAGAGGATAGTAATGGAAAGCAGGAAGTGGGAGGTGCAAGTCAAAGCAGCAGAGGCCAGGATACAGAGTTTAGAAGAGGAACTGAAAAATCTGAAACAGCCTAAAGAACTAAAGAACATTTTGGGATTGACAACAGAGACTGCTACCTCAGTCACAAATAAGGGGACTGTAGGGAAAGAAGGAGCAAAACTGCATGTAGAAGCTCAATCAGTGGAGACTGTAGTAAATGAAAGAGCTAAGCTATATGTGGAGGCCCTAACAGACCATAGCAGAGCCCAGGGAAAGCCGAGAAGGGAAAATGACAGGCCACTGACCCCAAGTACAGTAGCTAGTGAAACTGAAGAAAGGAAAGCTGCAATGGAGGAAACCAAATTGAATGAGGGGATACACAGGGATATGCAGTGGGAGAATGAAAGGGTGAGGTCAGTCTTTGTGTATGGGCTCCAGGAAGTTGAAGGGGAAACATATGAAGAAAGAAAACAAGGGGAAAAAAAAGCAATTGAAAGCATCATGAAAGCAATAGGAAAAGACGACATGACCCAGCTGGAAAATTTTCGGAGAATAGGGGGGTTTGTAAAACAAAGAACCCGGCCAGTGAAAGTGACCTTCAAGGCAGAATCGACTCGGAACAGGATCCTGCAGGAGAAAGCACGATTAAGGGACATGCCGGCATACAGGAAGGTGTATCTCGACCGCGACAGAACACAAGAAGAAAGGCAGAAACTGAGAGAGATGGTACAAAGGTGAAAGGAGGAAAGAGAGGGGATGGAGAAGACAGACAGGAGATCCCAGACACAGGAAGATCAAATACAGCCTCCCTCACAACTTCCTATAGAAGCCTCCCAACCAGGTCAACCCCAGTGCAACCAAACACTCTAAACCAAAACACACATGCCACATCCAATGGCCCCACCCACTACACTACAAACTCCACCCCCACAGCAACCACCCATAGTTCCTTATCAGGTCTCCCACTTCCCCAACCCCAATACACCTCCCAGACCACAGTCTTAGAAAAAAAATTGAAGGTGTGGTATACAAATGCAGATGGAATAACAAATAAGTATGAGGAGTGGCACGAGAGAATCAAGGAGACATCCCCAGACATAATAGCACTCACAGAAACAAAACTCACCAGAATAATAACAGATTCAATCTTTCCATCCGGATATCAAATCCTCAGGAAAGACAGAGGGAGGAGAGGGGGAGGAGGAGTTGCACTGCTCATTAAAAACCAGTGGGGGTTTGAGAAAATGGAAGGAATGGATGGCACGGGCGAAAGGGACTACTTAGTAGGAACAATCCAGTCTGAGGGACATAAGGTGATAATTGCAGTAATGTACAACCCACCACAGAACTGCAGGAGGCCAAGAAAAGAATACGATGAGAGCAACAGAGCAATGGTCGACACACTAGCCGAGGTGGCCAGGAGAGCACACATGGGGGGAGCAAAGTTACTAGTTATGGGTGATTTCAATCACAAGGAGATTGACTGGGAAAATCTGGAGCCCCATGGAGGTCCCGAAACATGGGGAGCCAAGATGATGGATGTGGTACTGGAAAACCTCATGCATCAACATGTTAGAGACACTACCAGAGGGAGAGGAGAGGATGAACCAGCTAGACTGGACCTTGTATTCACCTTGAGTTGTTCGGACATCGAGGATATTATGTATGAAAGGCCCCTGGGAGCTAGTGATCATGTGGTTCTGTGCTTCGACTACATAGTTGAGCTCCAAGTGGAGAGAGTAGCAGGAATAGGGTGGGAAAAACCAAACTACAAAAGGGGGAACTTCCCAGGAATGAGGAACTTCCTTCAAGACATTCAGTGGGAGAGGGAACTGACAGGAAAACCAGTACAAGAAATGATGGACTATGTGGCAACAAAATGCAAGGAGGCAGAGGAGAGGTTTGTTCCCAAGGGAAACAGAAATAATGGGAAGAACAGAACGAGTCCTTGGTTCACCCAAAGGTGTAGGGAGGCAAAAACTAGGTGTACTAGAGAATGGAAAAGGTACAGAAGACAGAGAACTCAGGAAAATAAAGAGATTAGCCGAAGAGCCAGAAACGAATATGCACAGATAAGAAGGGAGGCTCAGCGACAATATGAAAATGACATAGCATCAAAAGTCAAGACTGACCCGAAGCTGTTGTACAGCCACATCAGGAGGAAAACAACAGTCAAGGACCAGAGGACCAGGTAATCAGACTGAGGAAGGGTGATGGGGAATTCACAAGAGACGACCGGGAGGTATGTCAGGAGCTCAACACGAGATTTAAAGTAGTATTTACAGTGGAAACCAGTAGGACTCCAGGAAATCAGAACAAGGGGGGGGGGGAGGCACTAGCAAGTGCTGGATGAAATACATATAACCAAGGAGGAGGTGAAGCTGCTGTGCGAACTTGACACCTCAAAGGCGGTGGGACCAGACAACATCGCTCCGTGGGTCCTTAAAGAGGGAGCAGAGATATTGTGTGTACCATTAACAAAGATTTTCAACACATCATTTGAAACTGGGCAACTCCCCGAGGTATGGAAGATGGCAAATGTAGTCCCAATTTTTAAAAAGGGAGACAGACATGAGGCACTAAACTACAGACCTGTATCACTAACGTGTATAGTATGCAAGGTCATGGAGAAGATCATCAGGAGGAGAGTGGTGGAGCACCTGGAAAGAAACAAGTGTATAATTGACAACCAGCACGGTTTCAGGGAAAGAAAATCCTGTGTCACAAACCTACTAGAGTTTTATGACAAGGTGACAGAAGTAAGACAAGAGAGAGAGGGGTGGATCGACTGCATTTTTTTGGACTGCAAGAAGGCCTTCGACACAGTTCCTCACAAGAGGTTACTGCAAAAGCTAGAGGATCAGGCACACATAACAGGAAAGGCACTGCAATGGATCAGAGAATACCTGACAGGGAGGCAACAACGAGTCATGGTACGTGACGAGGTGTCAAAGTGGGCGCCTGTGACAAGCGGGGTTCCACAGGGGATAGACTGTGCTGTTCTTGGTATATGAAGTAACGTCTCAGAAGTGTCCTTGTTTGCGGACGATGTGAAATTAATGAGAAGAATCAAATTGGATGAGGATCAGGCAGGACTACAAAGAGACCTGGACAGGCTACAAGCCTGGTCCAGTAACTGGCTCCTTGAGTTTAACCCCGCCAAATGCAAAGTCATGAAGATTGGGGAAGGGCAAAGAAGACCGCAGACACAATATAGTTTAGATGGCCAAAGTCTGCAAACTTCACTCAAGGAAAAAGATCTGGGGGTGAGTATAACACCGAGCATATCTCCTGAGGCGCACATCAATCAGATAACTGCTGCAGCATACGGGCGCCTGGCAAACCTACGGATAGCGTTCCGATACCTCAGCAAGGATTCGTTCAAGACTCTGTATACCATTTACGTCAGGCCCATACTGGAGTATGCAGCACCAGTTTGGAATCCACACCTAGTCAAGCACGTCAAGAAATTAGAGAAAGTGCAAAGGTTTGCAACAAGACTAGTCCCAGAGCTACGGGGATTGTCCTACGAAGAAAGGTTGAGGGAAATCGGCCTGACGACACTGGAGGACAGGAGGGTCAGGGGAGACATGATAACGACATATAAAATACTGCGCGGAATAGACAAGGTGGACAAAGACGGGATGTTCCAGAGATGGGAGACAGACACAAGAGGTCATAATTGGAAGTTGAAGACTCAGATGAATCAAAGGGATGTTAGAAAGTATTTCTTCAGTCATAGAGTGGTAAGGCCGTGGAATGGCCTAGAAAGTGAAGTAGTGGAGGCGGGAACCATACATAGTTTTAAGGCGAGGTATGATAAAGCTCATGGGGCAGGAAGAGAGAGGACCTAGTAGCAATCAGTGAAGAGGCGGGGCCAGGAGCTATGAATCGACCCCTGCAACCACAAATAGGTGAGTACAAATAGGTGAGTACACACACACACACACACACACACGAACACGCACACATCAACCAGATAACTGCTGCAGCATATGGGCGCCTGGCAAACCAGAGAACAGCGTTCCGATACCTCAGTGAGGTATCGTAATATTGCAGGAGCTGCCATCGATCACTAACCGCACATAAAACCATAACAAAATTCCTTCACAAAAACGATGGTTAAATTGAAACTATGAGATTAAAATACCTAACGGAATCTTCCTTAGAGTTAGAAAAATCAGTGGTATAAATTTGAAGAATTTATAATTTAGGCAACTTGGCTCTCAAGAGGCACATTAACAATCCGAATTTTTCCCTAAGTAAGATATACTAGCCTTGAAAGTGTGAAGCCGATCAGAAGAGGCATTCTCAAGTTATCGTACAGAAATTATTATCCGTTAAATTCAATTTTTAAATGGCACTTACTAACCCAAAAAACAATGCAAATTTTACTTCTAAGTAAGTTATATTAGCATTAAAGGTTTGAATCTTGTCAGAAGAGGCATTCATGTTATTACAAGAAAACTTTGAACAAATCTGACAACCATTACAGGTGCCTACTTTGGGGGGAAACTTACTTAATTTTGCATTTATTGTCTATGGTGATTCAAAGTTTCTCAGGTTTCCTGCAGACACCCTTATTTCTAAGGTTCCAAAACTGTGAATATTCTTTCAGAAACACGCTATGTACCGAAACGTTCCTCTGCACTACTCTCTGAAGAACCCAGTAGTGGCGAAACGTTTCCTTAATAAATGTCTATCAGAACATAAGTCTCTTTTACCTACAACTTGTCAGTTTCACCTTCCACCAATACACACTCAATATTCAGAAACCTGATGTTACTAAACATTCACAACCTTCACTCATACTACTGTATTACTGTATATTCAGGAAACTTATGACTAATATCAACCCATCACTCGACTCTTCTTAATAATGGTAGAATTACCAACAAAATGTTAGGTAAAAGGACACAGAACGAAACGTTGCAACAATAAATTGTCACATTAGTTGCATCTGTGTCTTTACATAAAACTCGATTCTTCCTCGTTAGCTGCGGCAGGACACAAACAATACTAGAAATAAGTATCTCCTTGATGTACCTCGTGTTCGACTACTTAAGAAATCACTCTCAGAAATTGCTATAATTAAATTATAACACAACATTTTAATAATCTCATACAAAATATTGCACCGCAGTTTCACGTTAGTTTAAACTTGTAATAATGTTGGTAGAATTACCGACAATATGCAAAGTAAAAGGACACAAGTGCAACTAATGTGACATTTTATTGTGGCAATATTTCGCTCTCCAGGAGCTTTGTCAAGCCGTTACGGCTTGACAAAGCTCCTGGAGAGCGAAACGTTGCCACAATGAAATGTCACATTAGTTGCACTTGTGTCCTTTTACTTTGCATAGTTTAAACTTAACACCAAATCTTAAAACAATGGTATTTTACTGGATACAAACAATATCACTGTCATCTGTATAGGTTTTATGAGTGAGATATGCAGTTGGGGAAGTTATTAGGTTAGGTTAGGTTTGTCAAGAAACAAGACAAGTGTTACCTGACGCAGATCTTAGTCATATGATGACCCACAACTGGAGCTTTTGGTTATCTGACCGAGGCCTTCCGATGGCTTACCTGTCCGCCTCCACCTTTAAAAATCATGGCTATTTTTTATATTTTGTTGTTAGCTACGGTAGTTATTATACAATGCTGTGTTTAGTTCCTTCATTGGGGAAGCAAAAACGCAATTTCTGCTCACTGATAATTATACCAAAAAAGTTAATAGAAGCAACTGAGTAAAACAAGGACAGTGCAGTTGCTGTGGCTGGATCTGTTGTTTTCATGTTTCACATAATTATATTCATTCGCTGCCTGACCACGGTAGAGTGCGGTTGTGCTCTGCACCCCTCTGCTGTTTGTAGGCGAGCTCCCTTGTCAGTTACCTGGCTGCAGCGGTGTGAAGTGGTGCTGTCACGCCTCTGTTAACAACATAGGTGCACTGTGATTGTCAAGATGGCGGTTAGTCTGAGACGCAGGATAAATACTGTAGGCATTGAGCTACTTAAAGGAACGATAACGCCTAGTTCTGCGCAAGTCTTATTGCCAAAGATCATCCGGGAGACATATGGCGTACAAGATAGTGACTTGTATGGTGTAGCATTAAACAGAAGCCAAATAATATTCGTCAAACTGCTATCAGCTACGGTTTATGAATCGTTAGTCACCAGGTTTCAGGACGTAAGTCTTAGCGTCACACCAGCTGTCAGTGTAAGATTGATAGATGTTTCACGGCATTATACGTGGATCAAGTTACGCAACGTTCCCTTTGAGGCGGACGAGGCGGATATAAGGAAAGTTTTTGAGACATATGGGACGGTGCATTATGCTCAACATGGTACGTGGGCGGCAGGTGCCTATGCTGGTTATCCAGAGGGTTCTTTCAACCTCAAAATGACGTTGAGGCACCCAATACCGTCCTATGTGTATCTACAAGATTTCAGGACGCAGGTAATGGTAATGTACCCAGGACAACGACGTACATGCCGCCTATGTGGTGAGTATGATCACATAGCGGCGACCTGTGACAAGCGAAGACGTGTGCCTGGACCTGTGGTGGATGTCGCAGCCCCTGCTTCAAAGGTGGCAGGTGAAAAACAAACATCGGATGGAGGGCGTGGTGTTTTGTGGAGCGAGATAGTGGATCGGGCACACAGGACTGGCGGTGAGTTGGAGTCCCTCCCCCAGCTGCCTGATCAGGTATCGTCTCCTGTGGATAAGGAGGAGCAGCAATTACAGGAGAAGGTTCTCGAGATTGAGGAAGAATTGGTGGAGGTGTTGAAGACTTTGTCACCACCAGAGAGGGACGTTACATCTGGGCGTGGTGTCATCGGAGAGCCGTCGCTTCCAGAAAGTCGGAGACATGATAATTTGGGACGTGATGGTGGTTTGGAGTCGTCCGTTGAATCATTAAACCATTCTCAGGTAGAGGTGGAGGTTCATCGAGAGGCAACATCTGATCAAGATATGTGTAACATGACGGTCACGAGAAAGAGGGCGGCTACGTCAGATTCTGATGACGTCCTTACGCCTGCACAAAGGCCTGGGAAACAGACTGAGGTGAAGTGTGAAGGTAGTGGTGTAGGTGGTGGTAGCCATGATAGGAGGCACCGGAAGAAGGGGGGAGGGAAAGAGAGCACTCTGAAGGTGTCAAACTTAAATTCAAGCTCTGGAGTTGTAAAGAGTGATGAGAGGAAGCAGGGGTGGAAACTTTAATAGGCCTTAGGTGTATGTCTGTAAATGTTAATGGGTTATGTAGCGGTATGAAGAGAGATTGGTTTCGTAATTTCCTGAACAAATCTAGAGTGGATGTTGTGTTCCTGCAGGAGCACAATTTTAAAGAGGGTAGGGTGTTGGAGGTGGCAGGATTTCGAGTAGTTACCCTGCCATCTCCCCGTCTAAAAGGTGGTGTGGGAATTTTAATAAGGGAGACGAGCCCGTTTGTTTTGCAGAGAAGCGAGGGAGGAGGGGGAGGGAGGGTGTTGCGTGTGGATGGGTGGTGGATGGGTAAGCGTGTGTCTTTTGTGAGTGTGTATGCGCCGGCAGAAAATAACATCAAGGTAAAGAATGATTTTGTGTGTGAGGATCTTGTGTTTTTCTTAAGTGCACTGCCAGAGGTAGCAATAGTTGGTGGGGATTGGAATAGTGTAATCAGGGTGGCTGATGTGGACCCAAAAGGGGCTGGATATATGTCTGTGGCTCTTAGGGATTTATTAAGGGATGTTAGGTTACGTGATGCCTTCGGGGGGGGGGGGGCGGTGTGGGAGACTGAATATACGTTTGTTAGGAGTGGATATGCTGCGAGACTAGATAGAGTGTACCTTTCTCAGGGAGTGGATGTGAAATCTTTCAGTACTGTGGAGGCTACAATGTCAGATCATAGGGCAGTGGTGGTGGAGGTTGGGTGGGGGACGCTCGCGGACATATATAGAAGTTATTGGAAATTAAATATAAGTGTATTAGGTGATGAGGAGGGGTTGGAGGGGTTTTCAGTCCTATGGAGGGAGCTTAGTGTGGAAGAACAGGGAGTGGATGACATTGTGACATGGTGGGATAGTGTTGCAAAGGAAAGGATTAGAAAGTTTTATGTGAGAGAAGGAAAACGTATTAATAATTTAAAATATGGACTGGCTAACTATTTAGAGGATAGGTTAAGAGGTTGCTATGGGCGGGGGGTGGGTGGGAATAATTTTCCTATGGATGAAATAGCTGAAATAAAGGGGAGGTTGAGGGTGTTGCAAAATGAAAGGTTTCAAGCTGTAAGGGTGCAGGCAGGGGTGGAAGAGGTGCTTTGGGGCGACAAGCCGTCAGCGTGTGTTTTGCGGCATCAAAAGCAAAGGCAGGCGGTGACAGCTATCCCATGTTTAGAGGTAACGGAGATGGTTGGGAATTATAGAGCAGGGCAGGAGATACGAACCACGAAGGGGATGTGTGCGTATGCGGAGGCTTGGTACGAGAAGTACTGGAACAGTGGGGGGGTGGGTGACGTGGCGTTGGACAAGGTGTGTACGTATGTGACGTGTAATTTAGGAAATAGTGATAGAAAGGCTTTAGGTGGGACTATTACGGCAGAGGAAATAGAGAATGCGTTAAGGGGAATGAGGAAGGGGAAAGCGCCGGGTATTGACGGTCTCCCAGTAGAATTTTATTTACAACATTGGACGTTAATAAGGGGATTTATAGTTAGGTTATTTAATCGTATGAAGGAGAAGGGTACGTTGGGGGAGAAGCAGGTAACAGCAGTTGTAGTGTTGGTCCCGAAGGTCAAGGGGCAGCCCACCCTTCGGGAGTACCGAGCCATATCACTGCTGTGTGCAGACTATAAGGTGTTCGCAAAAATTTTAGGTAATAGGTTCAAATGTGTTGTGGGAAGGGTCGTGTCAAAATCTCAGTTTGGGTTGCCGGGAAGGTCGATGATTGAAGGACATGGGATACTGAGAAGTTTTGTGGAAGCTAAGGGTGGGGGTGAAGGGGCGGCTTTGTTGGCTCTAGATTGGCAGGGAGCATATGATAGAGTGGAAAGGGGAGCTTTGCAGGTTATACTTAGGAGACAGGGTTTTGGGGAGGAAATAGTCGAGTGGGTAAATACGCTATACAAGGGGGCGAAAATGAGGATACAGATTAATGGGTGTATGGGGAGGGATATTGCAATGGGTAGAGGCCTTAGACAGGGATGCCCCATGTCCCAAATATTGTTTGCGTGTTTCCAGGACCCCTTTTATAGAATGGTTGACCGCAGCTTATGTACGCCATGTGAGGGAAGTGTGGGGGGTGGGAGGGCCTGGCCGGGTTTAATTGGATACGTTGACGACACCACTGTGCTCATTCGTGAAGGGATGTCAATGGGAGTGTTGGACGAGGTTGTGCAATTATTTGGAAGTGCCACGGGTATGCAGGTAAATAGTGCGAAGTCAAGGTGCATGGGGTTGGGTTCTTGGGTGGGGGGTGTGGGGGGAGATGTAATGTTGTTAAAGAATGGGCGATGTCTTTAAAGATTTGTGGTATTATTTATAAGGATGACATGGTTGCGGCGCGGGAGGAAAACTCGGATAGGTTATTGGAAAGGATCGTGGGGCGTCTAGGTGTTCTGAGACCCCAGCACCTAACTCTTATACAGCGAGTGATAGTCGTAAACATTTTATTGTATAGTAAGATTTGGCATGTTGCAGCTGTGTTCCCAATTACAGGGACAGCGATTGCGGGAATTCTAAGACGGGTGTACAAATTTTTGTGGGGTTCACGTTGTGATTGGTTACGGAGGGAAGTTGTAATGTTACCTGTAAGTCAGGGTGGGTTGGGGTTGATGGATTTGAGACGGAGGGCTAAATGTGTGTTTATTAAATGGGAAGTGTTGCGTGAGGGTGTGAACGCGGGGCAGTTGGGAATGATACACGACAGGCTGGGTGTGTGGTATCGAGGAATGGAGTTGAGGGAATGCGAAATCGTTTTGAGGGCTGTGATGTTGGTTAAGGAACTGAGAAAGGTTCGTATAAGGGTTTTGTGTAGGTTACTTGTAGGTAGGTGCATTATCCCAGTTGAGGGTTTGTTCCCCATGTATGCATGGAAGAGTATTTGGTTTAGATTTAGTAAAATGAAGTTAAACCCTCGGGCGCGTGAGGTGATGTTTCGTTTCCTGCATGGGATTCTGCCGTCTGGTGAGATACTACGAAACAGACAGGTTGTAGAGGGTGGGGGGTGCGGTATCTGTGGAGGGGATGAGACTGTGTTCCATGTAGTTTACTTTTGTGAAGGGCTAGAGGAGGTTAGGTGCTGGTTAAGTAGGTTGGTACAGAGGGTGGGGGGCCGTGGGGTGTCGGTTCTGCGTGCTCTAAGTCTAGATACGGGTGGGTTAGACGAGGGTGTCATAAGAGCTTTAGATTATATCATGGTAGATTATATATATATGTCGTGGGTGATGAGGGGGAGAGGGGATAGTGAGGAGAGAAGAAAGGTTCTTGCGGTAACGTTCTATCGTACGATGTGTGGGATCAGGCTTTCTCAGAGGGGTATAGAATGCTAACGTTAGGGATTCTCGTAAATCTGTGATTGATAATGAGTGAGTGAAGGGGGTTTTCATAGGTTGGAGGGAGTCAGGGGGTCACAACGGGCTCGCCTCCTTTGGGGGGGAGGGTCGTGAGTGTGTTGTGAATGTGGGTTTGGAAAGGTTTTCTGGTTTTCATTGAGACTTTCTGGCATCAAGTGTGGATGTAGAGCTCAAGGTCTCATTATGTTAGATATAACACTTTTCAGAATGTAGGTATAATATAGTAGATTTTTTTATGTATAATTTGATGTGTATCAGTCTTGTATGACATGATTCTTGAATACATGAAGTGTGTTTTAGTTTGTATGTATGTTACGTGCTGAGTTTTTGCACGATGAGATATACTTAGATACTGTTTTGCTTTGTGCATACAGTGCATCTGATTAATGTGATGTTGTGAAACTTTTTGTGTGTACGTGTGTGTGTGGGTGTGTGTGTGTGTGTGTGTGTGTGTGTGTGTGTGTGTGTGTGTGTGTGGGTGTGTGTAAATATATATCCCTTTCTATTGTATTGAGCCTTTGTCATGGGTCAGACGTTATGTAATACTTTATATATGTATGACTCGATTCTTTTTAAAGTTTATAATTCTGGTCTGTACCCTGATACCGGTTTGGTGTCAATGCTAAGTTCTTGATGTTAAGTTTTAGTCTGTATGGTATACAGACATATCTAGACGGTTTATGTTTTTTTCGTATGTTGGTATATGTAAAGCTGTATTGTTAGGGATACATATGTAGATGTTCTAGTAAGATTATGATGTTAGGTTTTGGTTTTTTGATTAATGCGAAGGATGGGATTTAACTGACATAACTTCTTTGTATATTTTATGTTCAAGTGTATTGAGCCTTTGTCAGATGTCATGTTATATGTACAAGTTATATATATGCAAGGTTTTGCATTAATGAATGTGTATATATGTCAATTCATGACCCTGTGACAGTATTTTTTTTAGTTATGTTCTTGCTGTAAGTTCTTGTTGTATGTTTGGCAGCAATATCTTGCATGCATATAGGTGCAATCCGTTTGTCAGTTAATTTGATTGAGATCCATACTGTTTCTTTATTTTTATGTTAAACTGTATTGGTTTTAAAGAAAATATAAAAAAAAATTATATTCTGGGGAGGTGATGCACCGTACAAGGGTTGGCTGTTGCTACCTCCCGCTACCCAGCTCCACCACCCACCTCTTACGAGATGTACTGACGCATCTTCTTAGCCTCAATAACCTCATCTGTGAGGGGGCTGCCTCCTCTTCCAATGTGTTGTCCCATACAATAACAAGACAACACTTAACCCCAGTGCTAAAAATGACACCGTGCCCAACAAATATCTTTTTCTGGCGTATAACTCTAGGTAGAGATTTATCAAGTCCTGATTAAGCTAAATTTACAGCGAAAAGTCTGCAAATCAAGGTTTACTCTGTGCGAGAGTAATAATAATAATACTACATCTTATACAGGACTAGCTGACATCTATGACATACTACACAGAAAGCCATACACTATGCATTTCAATGCATGGCTATGCATTTCGGGCAACTTAGGTTAATTTTATCCCCAGAATGCCACCCATACCAGTCGGCTAACACCCAGGTGTTAGCCGACTGGTATGGGTGAACAAGACCAGCAGGTATCTTATGGACACACGTCCAGTGTTTCTACCCTTATCGGGGTTCGAACCACAAACACTCAATGTGTGAGCTGAGTGCGCAACCAACCGAGCTACGGGACACCCCTTATCAGTTACACATTATGCATATTACACTGTATTATACTCATTGTTTAAATTGTTCATTTTAGAACTGCCTTAAACATACCCTGATGACCTAAAAGAAAGCTGTGTGTTCCTCAACCTCTTACTGACCTCTCCCTGGCCTACATATCATGTCTCCACCCAGTTCTCTGCTGCACAGTGCTAGGCTACGTACAACGAAAGCTTCATTTTTCATAGGGTATCTATGTACCTAGAGTTTAATTCCTATTTTTGGGGATTGAAGAATTCTTGATAAAATGAAGCAGTACTGAAAATAAAATAAACAAGTCTACCTCACACTTCTAACGGCGATATCCGTTCTCTATTAATTCCTTAAAATTGTAGGGAACGCAATATAACTTTGGCTAATACGTATTATTAAAACTCACCTGCTTAATTAAATACCACATAAATGTTATATCCTTTGACTCTCTGTATATTCTCATACTTTGGTTTTAACACTCAAATTCAACCACTCAATATGCAGCTCACTGAACCAATGTAATTTCAATGAAATTTATTTGTAATTGACCAAATCTTCAGTTGCAACCTGTCTCATTGTAATTAATTTTTTTCAAACTTTACCAACTCATATTTTATTAAAGGTCTAGATATAAGTGAAGTGTAAGTCTGATGATTAGTTTGTCCTAAATGCATTTACATAATTAGTGAATTTCTTCTGAATCTTATATTGTATCAAATTATATTTTGTAATATGATAACTATTGTATTTGTAGCTCTTAAGGAGTTAATAAAAATTTTTTTTAATATATTTTGGTCACTTAATTATATTATTATAATAAAAAAGAAGCGCTAAACTCATTAGGGTCAAACAGTTACTTTATTTTGAATCCTGTGGAAACTGATGCTGCTAACTGTTAGCAATAAAAGTGGTACATAAGGCGATC
>NC_091343.1:11404946-11450479 GCF_038502225.1 Cherax quadricarinatus | reverse complement strand
ACAGGTGCCTACTTTGGGGGGAAACTTACTTAATTTTGCATTTATTGTCTATGGTGATTCAAAGTTTCTCAGGTTTCCTGCAGGCACCCTTATTTCTAAGGTTCCAAAACTGTGAATATTCTTTCAGAAACACGCTATGTACCGAAACGTTCCTCTGCACTACTCTCTGAAGAACCCAGTAGTGGCGAAACGTTTCCTTAATAAATGTCTCTCAGAACATAAGTCTCTTTTACCTACAACTTGTCAGTGTCACCTTCCACCAATACACACTCAATATTCAGAAACCTGATGTTACTAAACATTCACAACCTTCACTCATACTACTGTATTACTGTATATTCAGGAAACTTATGACTAATATCAACCCATCACTCGACTCTTCTTAATAATGGTAGAATTACCAACAAAATGTTAGGTAAAAGGACACAGAACGAAACGTTGCAACAATAAATTGTCACATTAGTTGCATCTGTGTCTTTACATAAAACTCGATTCTTCCTCGTTAGCTGCGGCAGGACACAAACAATACTAGAAATAAGTATCTCCTTGATGTACCTCGTGTTCGACTACTTAAGAAATCACTCTCAGAAATTGCTATAATTAAATTATAACACAACATTTTAATAATCTCATACAAAATATTGCACCGCAGTTTCACGTTAGTTTAAACTTGTAATAAAGTTGGTAGAATTACCGGCAATATGCAAAGTAAAAGGACACAAGTGCAACTAATGTGACATTTTATTGTGGCAATATTTCGCTCTCCAGGAGCTTTGTCAAGCCGTTACGGCTTGACAAAGCTCCTGGAGAGCGAAACGTTGCCACAATGAAATGTCACATTAGTTGCACTTGTGTCCTTTTACTTTGCATAGTTTAAACTTAACACCAAATCTTAAAACAATGGTACTTTACTGGATACAAACAATATCACTGTCATCTGTATAGGTTTTATGAGTGAGATATGCAGTTGGGGAAGTTATTAGGTTAGGTTAGGTTTGTCAAGAAACAAGACAAGTGTTACCTGACGCAGATCTTAGTCATATGATGACCCACAACTGGAGCTTTTGGTTATCTGACCGAGGCCTTCCGATGGCTTACCTCTCCGCCTCCACCTTTAAAATTCATGGCTATTTTTTATATTTTGTTGTTAGCTACGGTAGTTATTATACAATGCTGTGTTTAGTTCCTTCATTGGGGAAGCAAAAACGCAATTTCTGCTCACTGATAATTATACCAAAAAAGTTAATAGAAGCAACTGAGTAAAACAAGGACAGTGCAGTTGCTGTGGCTGGATCTGTTGTTTTCATGTTTCACATAATTATATTCATTCGCTGCCTGACCACGGTAGAGTGCGGTTGTGCTCTGCACCCCTCTGCTGTTTGTAGGCGAGCTCCCTTGTCAGTTACCTGGCTGCAGCAGTGTGAAGTGGTGCTGTCACGCCTCTGTTAACAACATAGGTGCACTGTGATTGTCAAGATGGCGGTTAGTCTGAGACGCAGGATAAATACTGTAGGCATTGAGCTACTTAAAGGAACGATAACGCCAAGTTCTGCGCAAGTCTTATTGCCAAAGATCATCCGGGAGACATATGGCGTACAAGATAGTGACTTGTATGGTGTAGCATTAAACAGAAGCCAAATAATATTCGTCAAACTGCTATCAGCTACGGTTTATGAATCGTTAGTCACCAGGTTTCAGGACGTAAGTCTTAGCGTCACACCAACTGTCAGTGTAAGATTGATAGATGTTTCACGGCATTATACGTGGATCAAGTTACGCAACGTTCCCTTTGAGGCGGACGAGGCGGATATAAGGAAAGTTTTTGAGACATATGGGACGGTGCATTATGCTCAACATGGTACGTGGGCGGCAAGTGCCTATGCTGGTTATCCAGAGGGTTCTTTCAACCTCAAAATGACGTTGAGGCACCCAATACCGTCCTATGTGTATCTACAAGATTTCAGGACGCAGGTATTGGTAATGTACCCAGGACAACGACGTACATGCCGCCTATGTGGTGAGTATGATCACATAGCGGCGACCTGTGACAAGCGAAGACGTGTGCCTGGACCTGTGGTGGATGTCGCAGCCCCTGCTTCAAAGGTGGCAGGTGAAAAACAAACATCGAATGGAGGGCGTGGTGTTTTGTGGAGCGAGATAGTGGATCGGGCACACAGGACTGGCGATGAGTTGGAGTCCCTCCCCCAGCTGCCTGATCAGGTATCGTCTCCTGTGGATAAGGAGGAGCAGCAATTACAGGAGAAGGTTCTCGAGATTGAGGAAGAATTGGTGGAGGTGTTGAAGACTTTGTCACCACCAGAGAGGGATGTTACATCTGGGCGTGGTGTCATCGGAGAGCCGTCGCTTCCAGAAAGTCGGAGACATGATAATTTGGGACGTGATGGTGGTTTGGAGTCGTCCGTTGAATCATTAAACCATTCTCAGGTAGAGGTGGAGGTTCATCGAGAGGCAACATCTGATCAAGATATGTGTAACATGACGGTCACGAGAAAGAGGGTGGCTACGTCAGATTCTGATGACGTCCTTACGCCTGCACAAAGGCCTGGGAAACAGACTGAGGTGAAGTGTGAAGGTAGTGGTGTAGGTGGTGGTAGCCATGATAGGAGGCACCGGAAGAAGGGGGGAGGGAAAGAGAGCACTCTGAAGGTGTCAAACTTAAATTCAAGCTCTGGAGTTGTAAAGAGTGATGAGAGGAAGCAGGGGTGGAAACTTTAATAGGCCTTAGGTGTATGTCTGTAAATGTTAATGGGTTATGTAGCGGTATGAAGAGAGATTGGTTTCGTAATTTCCTGAACAAATCTAGAGTGGATGTTGTGTTCCTGCAGGAGCACAATTTTAAAGAGGGTAGGGTGTTGGAGGTGGCAGGATTTCGAGTAGTTACCCTGCCATCTCCCCGTCTAAAAGGTGGTGTGGGATTTTTAATAAGGGAGACGAGCCCGTTTGTTTTGCAGAGAAGCGAGGGAGGAGGGGGAGGGAGGGTGTTGCGTGTGGATGGGTGGTGGATGGGTAAGTGTGTGTCTTTTGTGAGTGTGTATGCGCCGGCAGAAAATAACATCAAGGTAAAGAATGATTTTGTGTGTGAGGATCTTGTGTTTTTCTTAAGTGCACTGCCAGAGGTGGCAATAGTTGGTGGGGATTGGAATAGTGTAATCAGGGTGGCTGATGTGGACCCAAAAGGGGCTGGATATATGTCTGTGGCTCTTAGGGATTTATTAAGGGATGTTAGGTTACGTGATGCCTTCGGGGGGGGGGGGCGGTGTGGGAGACTGAATATACGTTTGTTAGGAGTGGATATGCTGCGAGACTAGATAGAGTGTACCTTTCTCAGGGAGTGGATGTGAAATCTTTCAGTACTGTGGAGGCTACAATGTCAGATCATAGGGCAGTGGTGGTGGAGGTTGGGTGGGGGACGCTCGCGGACATATATAGAAGTTATTGGAAATTAAATATAAGTGTATTAGGTGATGAGGAGGGGTTGGAGGGGTTTTCAGTCCTATGGAGGGAGCTTAGTGTGGAAGAACAGGGAGTGGATGACATTGTGACATGGTGGGATAGTGTTGCAAAGGAAAGGATTAGAAAGTTTTATGTGAGAGAAGGAAAACGTATTAATAATTTAAAATATGGACTGGCTAACTATTTAGAGGATAGGTTAAGAGGTTGCTATGGGCAGGGGGTGGGTGGGAATAATTTTCCTATGGATGAAATAGCTGAAATAAAGGGGAGGTTGAGGGTGTTGCAAAATGAAAGGTTTCAAGCTGTAAGGGTGCAGGCAGGGGTGGAAGAGGTGCTTTGGGGCGACAAGCCGTCAGCGTGTGTTTTGTGGCATCAAAAGCAAAGGCAGGCGGTGACAGCTATCCCATGTTTAGAGGTAACGGAGATGGTTGGGAATTATAGAGCAGGGCAGGAGATATGAACCACGAAGGGGATGTGTGCGTATGCGGAGGCTTGGTACGAGAAGTACTGGAACAGTGGGGGGGTGGGTGACGTGGCGTTGGACAAGGTGTGTACGTATGTGACGTGTAATTTAGGAAATAGTGATAGAAAGGCTTTAGGTGGGACTATTACGGCAGAGGAAATAGAGAATGCGTTAAGGGGAATGAGGAAGGGGAAAGCGCCGGGTATTGACGGTCTCCCAGTAGAATTTTATTTACAACATTGGACGTTAATAAGGGGATTTATAGCTAGGTTATTTAATCGTATGAAGAAGGGTACGTTGGGGGAGAAGCAGGTAACAGCAGTTGTAGTGTTGGTCCCGAAGGTCAAGGGGCAGCCCACCCTTCGGGAGTACCGAGCCATATCACTGCTGTGTGCAGACTATAAGGTGTTCGCAAAAATTTTAGGTAATAGGTTCAAATGTGTTGTGGGAAGGGTCGTGTCAAAATCTCAGTTTGGGTTGCCGGGAAGGTCGATGATTGAAGGACATGGGATACTGAGAAGTTTTGTGGAAGCTAAGGGTGGGGGTGAAGGGGCGGCTTTGTTGGCTCTAGATTGGCAGGGAGCATATGATAGAGTGGAAAGGGGAGCTTTGCAGGTTATACTTAGGAGACAGGGTTTTGGGGAGGAAATAGTCGAGTGGGTAAATACGCTATACAAGGGGGCGAAAATGAGGATACAGATTAATGGGTGTATGGGGAGGGATATTGCAATGGGTAGAGGCCTTAGACAGGGATGCCCCATGTCCCAAATCTTGTTTGCGTGTTTCCAGGACCCCTTTTATAGAATGGTTGACCGCAGCTTATGTACGCCATGTGAGGGAAGTGTGGGGGGTGGGAGGGCCTGGCCGGGTTTAATTGGATACGTTGACGACACCACTGTGCTCATTCGTGAAGGGATGTCAATGGGAGTGTTGGACGAGGTTGTGCAATTATTTGGAAGTGCCACGGGTATGCAGGTAAATAGTGCGAAGTCAAGGTGCATGGGGTTGGGTTCTTGGGTGGGGGGTGTGGGGGGGAGATGTAATGTTGTTAAAGAATGGGCGATGTCTTTAAAGATTTGTGGTATTATTTATAAGGATGACATGGTTGCGGCGCGGGAGGAAAACTCGGATAGGTTATTGGAAAGGATCGTGGGGCGTCTAGGTGTTCTGAGACCCCAGCACCTAACTCTTATACAGCGAGTGATAGTCGTAAACATTTTATTGTATAGTAAGATTTGGCATGTTGCAGCTGTGTTCCCAATTACAGGGACAGCGATTGCGGGAATTCTAAGACGGGTGTACAAATTTTTGTGGGGTTCACGTTGTGATTGGTTACGGAGGGAAGTTGTAATGTTACCTGTAAGTCAGGGTGGGTTGGGGTTGATGGATTTGAGACGGAGGGCTAAATGTGTGTTTATTAAATGGGAAGTGTTGCGTGAGGGTGTGAACGCGGGGCAGTTGGGAATGATACACGACAGGCTGGGTGTGTGGTATCGAGGAATGGAGTTGAGGGAATGCGAAATCGTTTTGAGGGCTGTGATGTTGGTTAAGAAACTGAGAAAGGTTCGTATAAGGGTTTTGTGTAGGTTACTTGTAGGTAGGTGCATTATCCCAGTTGAGGGTTTGTTCCCCATGTATGCATGGAAGAGTATTTGGTTTAGATTTAGTAAAATGAAGTTAAACCCTCGGGCGCGTGAGGTGATGTTTCGTTTCCTGCATGGGATTCTGCCGTCTGGTGAGATACTACGAAACAGACAGGTTGTAGAGGGTGGGGAGTGTGGTATCTGTGGAGGGGATGAGACTGCGTTCCATGTAGTTTACTTTTGTGAAGGGCTAGAGGAGGTTAGGTGCTGGTTAAGTAGGTTGGTACAGAGGGTGGGGGGCCGTGGGGTGTCGGTTCTGCGTGCTCTAAGTCTAGATACGGGTGGGTTAGACGAGGGTGTCATAAGAGCTTTAGATTATATCATGGTAGATTATATATATATGTCGTGGGTGATGAGGGGGAGAGGGGATAGTGAGGAGAGAAGAAAGGTTCTTGCGGTAACGTTCTATCGTACGATGTGTGGGATCAGGCTTTCTCAGAGGGGTATAGAATGCTAACGTTAGGGATTCTCGTAAATCTGTGATTGATAATGAGTGAGTGAAGGGGGTTTTCATAGGTTGGAGGGAGTCAGGGGGTCACAACGGGCTCGCCTCCTTGGGGGGGGGGGGGTCGTGAGAGTGTTGTGAATGTGGGTTTGGAAAGGTTTCCTGGTTTTCATTGAGACTTTATGGCAGCCAAGTGTGGATGTAGAGCTCAAGGTCTCATTATGTTAGATATAACACTTTTCAGAATGTAAGTATAATATAGTAGATTTTTTTATGTATAATTTGATGTGTATCAGTCTTGTATGACATGATTCTTGAGTACATGAAGTGTGTTTTAGTTTGTATGTATGTTACGTGCTGAGTTTTTGCACGATGAGATATACTTAGATACTGTTTTGCTTTGTGCATACAGTGCATCTGATTAATGTGATTTTGTGAAACTTTTTGTGTGTACGTGTGTGTGTGGGTGTTTGTGTGTGGGTGTGGGTGTGTGTGTGGGTGTGTGTAAATATATATCCCTTTCTATTGTATTGAGCCTTTGTCATGGGTCAGACGTTATGTAATACTTTATATATGTATGACTCGATTCTTTTTAAAGTTTATAATTCTGGTCTGTACCCTGATACCGGTTTGGTGTCAATGCTAAGTTCTTGATGTTAAGTTTTAGTCTGTATGGTATACAGACATATCTAGACGGTTTATGTTTTTTTCGTATGTTGGTATATGTAAAGCTGTATTGTTAGGGATACATATGTAGATGTTCTAGTAAGATTATGATGTTAGGTTTTGGTTTTTTGATTAATGCGAAGGATGGGATTTAACTGACATAACTTCTTTGTATATTTTATGTTCAAGTGTATTGAGCCTTTGTCAGATGTCATGTTATATGTACAAGTTATATATGTGCAAGGTTTTGCATTAATGAATGTGTATATATGTCAATTCATGACCCTGTGACAGTATTTTTTTTAGTTATGTTCTTGCTGTAAGTTCTTGTTGTATGTTTGGCAGCAATATCTTGCATGCATATAGGTGCAATCCGTTTGTCAGTTAATTTGATTGAGATCCATACTGTTTCTTTATTTTTATGTTAAACTGTATTGGTTTTAAAGAAAATATAAAAAAAAATTATATTCTGGGGAGGTGATGCACCGTACAAGGGTTGGCTGTTGCTACCTCCCGCTACCCAGCTCCACCACCCACCTCTTATGAGATGTACTGACGCATCTTCTTAGCCTCAATAACCTCATCTGTGAGGGGGCTGCCTCCTCTTCCAATGTGTTGTCCCATACAATAACAAGACAACACTTAACCCCAGTGCTAAAAATGACACCGTGCCCAACAAATATCTTTTTCTGGCGTATAACTCTAGGTAGAGATTTATCAAGTCCTGATTAAGCTAAATTTACAGCGAAAAGTCTGCAAATCAAGGTTTACTCTGTGCGAGAGTAATAATAATAATACTACATCTTATACAGGACTAGCTGACATCTATGACATACTACACAGAAAGCCATACACTATGCATTTCTATGCATGGCTATGCATTTCGGGCAACTTAGGTTAATTTTATCCCCAGAATGCCACCCATACCAGTCGGCTAACACCCAGGTGTTAGCCGACTGCTATGGGTGAACAAGACCAGCAGGTATCTTATGGACACACATCCAGTGTTTCTACCCTTATCGGGGTTCGAACCACAAACACTCAATGTGTGAGCTGAGTGCGCTACCAACCGAGCTACGGGACACCCCTTATCAGTTACACATTATGCATATTACACTATATTATACTCATTGTTTAAATTGTTCATTTTAGAACTGCCTTAAACATACCCTGATGACCTAAAAGAAAGCTGTGTTCCTCCACCTCTTACTGACCTCTCCCTGGCCTACATATCATGTCTCCACCCAGTTCTCTGCTGCACAGTGCTAGGCTACGTACAACGAAAGCTTCATTTTTCATAGGGTATCTATGTACCTAGAGTTTAATTCCTATTTTTGGGGATTGAAGAATTCTTGATAAAATGAAGCAGTACTGAAAATAAAATAAACAAGTCTACCTCACACTTCTAACGGCGATATCCGTTCTCTATTAATTCCTTAAAATTGTAGGGAACGCAATATAACTTTGGCTAATACGTATTATTAAAACTCACCTGCTTAATTAAATACCACATAAATGTTATATCCTTTGACTCTCTGTATATTCTCATACTTTGGTTTTAACACTCAAATTCAACCACTCAATATGCAGCTCACTGAACCAATGTAATTTCAATGAAATTTATTTGTAATTGACCAAATCTTCAGTTGCAACCTGTCTCATTGTAATTAATTTTTTTCAAACTTTACCAACTCATATTTTATTAAAGGTCTAGATATAAGTGGAGTGTAAGTCTGATGATTAGTTTGTCCTAAATGCATTTACATAATTAGTGAATTTCTTCTGAATCTTATATTGTATCAAATTATATTTTGTAATATGATAACTATTGTATTTGTAGCTCTTAAGGAGTTAATAAATATTTTTTTTAATATATTTTGGTCACTTAATTATATTATTATAATAAAAAAGAAGCGCTAAACTCATTAGGGTCAAACAGTTACTTTATTTTGAATCCTGTGGAAACTGATGCTGCTAACTGTTAACAACAAAAGTGGTACATAAGGCGATCCAAAAAGTTAAATTTATAAATATTATTTAAATCAACATTTCGTAAACTTATCATAGCTTGATATGTGCTACACACATTTCGCATATAATATACGTAACAGCTGTGAGCACAATTGTTTTAAACAAAACTTTACCTCTCAGACACCATACAAGAAAAACTATATTCTCACATCTGTAGGAAAGAATACTCACACTGTCTTCTCTTCAACACTATCGACAGAGAACTGACAAGTAACACAACTTCCTCTGGTCATCTTGCACACACTGGCACACACCAGCAACTAGCTTGTAGCTGCCACTCTCTCCGCTTAGTAATCTACAGTACATTGATTAACTTTCCTTGGAATTAATTATTTGCTTAATTACGAAATTATCCTTACATTTTATATATATATATATGTCGTGCCGAATATGTAAAACTGGTCAATTAGCAAGAACTCATTTAAAATTAAGTCCTTTCTAAAATTTTCTCTTATACGTTTAAAGATATGTTTTTTCATTAATGTTAATATAAAAAAATTTAATTTTGCACCAAAAGAATCTTAGAAAACTTACCTAACATTATTATAACAAGCCCAATTTATTTTAGCCTAACCCAACTAAATATATTTTAGATTTGTTTACAATAATTTAATACTAAACAAACACAGTGAAATACATTTTTTTCGTTAGGCTCAGAATGATTTTGGCGAAATTATTGCATACACAAAATTTCACTTCTCCTATATGGCAAGAAAAGCGTTGCTATTTAAGCCAAGATCGCAAGTTCTGCCTATTCGGCACGACATATGTAATATATATATATATATATATATATATATATATATATATATATATATATATATATATATATATATATATATATATATATATATATATATATATATACACATGTGTGTGTGTGTGTGCACTCAAACCCACATCTGGCAACATCCGTGCACACAATGGATGTCTAGGCTCCAGGAGAGCTCCAAATGAGAACAACCAACAGCCTCCCCCAGCAGACAGCGCTGACAGCTACCGTGACTTCACCTCTTCAGAGGACCTCAAATCTACAATCAAATTAACATCCACCAGGACTCTGGCACACATTCCCAAAGCAGCTCGCCCTCAAGCTGCTAGCAAATTCACTGACCTTCTGAAGAAAGTCAACGATGCTCCTTCAAACAACAGATCCTGGCACAACTTGCTGCTTTTTGGCAGTGCCTGTTTGGCTGTCCCACCAAGAAGGGACAAGTCACTAGCAACACATGTTATTGGGGCAATAAATGCATTCCCAAGGGATGACAACCTCGTCCGTCTCACCCCTAGGGCGACAAACACCCGCCGGGCAAATGCCAACAACAGGACACCCGACGCCTCAAAAATAAGAGCCCAAATCAGCAAAAAAATAGAAGAGGGTAATACTATTGGAGATCTGAGACTTATAACCAGTGAGGATACCATCGCTCCCAAGGATGTCAGCACGGCGCAAGCTCTGAAGGACAAACATCCACCCAGGGCTCCCAGTACCAACATTGACCTCCCTGACATTGCAGCAGGCGAAGAACATCTAACCTTACAGGATGCTGATGTGTATAAAGCTGCTATGTCATTTCCACAGGGCTCAGCAGGAGGTTTCACCGGTTTAAGGCCTCAACACTTAAAACAAATACTCAATCCAGCACTTGGTGAGGTTTCAGAGAGGCTGCTGTCTGAACTCCCCAAATTTTCCAACCTGTGCCTGGCTGGCAGTGTCCCAGAGGCCATCAGACCCCTTTTCTTTGGTGCCTCATTGTGTGCCCTCCAGAAAAAGGATGGCGGAATCAGGCCCATTGCAGTGGGTAACACCCTTCGGCGCCTAGTCGCCAAGGCTGCAGTAAGAAGGGTGAGCCAAGAGGCTGCTGCAATGCTGAAACCAACTCAGCTCGGTTTCGGCGTTCAACAGGGCTGTGAAGCAGCTGCCCACGCAGCACGAGTATATATCAAAAACATGTCCGATGAAAAAGCCTTGGTCAAATTGAACTTTGCCAATGCTTTCAACTCAGTCAGAAGGGATGCTGCTCTCCAAGCAGTTTATTGAAACTTCCCTTCCCTTTATCCCTTCATAGAATCGTGTTATAGTGTGATTTCCAAACTATTGTTCGGGGAACATGAAATTGACTCATGTGAGGGCGTGCAACAGGGAGACCCTCTCGCCCCCTTTCTATTTTGTATGGTCATCAAGGAAGTCACGGAAGCACTCTCCAGCGAGCTCAATATCTGGTTCCTGGACGACGGTACCCTAGCTGGCACAACAGAATCTCTCCTAGAGGACATCAGTAAAATTGAAGACATGGGAGAAAGCTTTGGCCTTTCTTTAAACCCCACCAAATGTGAAATAGTTTCTACCAATCAACAGATGATCCAGAATATTAGTGCCGTTTTACCAGGAGACGAGCCATTGATCCAGCCAATAGCACTCTCCTTGGTGCTCCTCTTGGATCCAATGCCATCGATCTGATCCTAGAAAAAAAAGTCTCAGACCTCCAGACGATGAAAAGCAGGATGAAAGACATTGACACACACGATGCCTGCTACCTACTCACCAGGTGCCTGTCAATCCCAAAACTTACCTACTTTCTGAGATGCTCCCCAGCCTTCAGCAGTCCAAAACTCAAGGAATATGACTCTCTCCTGAAGACCATGCTAGAGAGTGTATTGAATCTTTCCCTTGACGATGGACAGTGGTTGCAAGCCTCACTTCCGGTCAGGCTTGGAGGGCTAGGAGTACGCAGATCCTCCCAGATTGCTCTACCAGCTTTCCTATCCTCTTCCATAGCATCAAACGAGTTGATAAGACAAATTCTTCCTGATACCCTCAGTGACTCAGCAGGAATAGAAGACCCTAGCTATGCCAGTGCCATCACCGAATGGGAGACTCTTGCTGCTCCAGCACCAAACCCTAGTGCAGCACTGGCTCACAAACAGTCAAGCTGGGATGGCCCGATTGCTGAAAAGGTGCTTGCCAACATGCTCAGGGCTGCAACATCAGATAGGGAGATTGCCCGTCTCCAGGCTGTGAGCACACCTCACTCTGGGGACTTCCTCCAAACAGTTCCCATATCTGCAATGGGAACGTGACTCGCAATGGCTCTGCGCCTTGCTGCCCCAATTCACACAGAATATACTTGTATTTGCGGCGAAGTGCAAGCAGACCAATACGGTCTACATGGACTTAACTGTTCCAAAACCAAGGGCTGGCATGCAAGACACAATGAGGTCAACGACATCATTAAGAGAACCCTTGCTACAGCTGGATGCCCTGCCGAGAGGGAGCCCCGATCACTAGCAGCCAACAATACCAACAACCCAGCAAACCGCCCCGACGGGATCACCATCTATCCTTGGAAGAATGGCAAGCTCTTAGCATGGGACTATACCTGTGTGTCCACACAGGCTGACACCTATATCCATCACAGTGTGGGGCGACAGGGAGGAGCTGCTGACCACAGGGAGGAGTACAAGATCAGCAAGTACAGGGACATTAGCCAACAGTATCAATTTGTCCCAGTGGGATCAGAGACCTTGGGATCATGGGGAAAAAAATGCCACACGTTTCCTTAAAGAATTGGGTTCCAGACTCATCGACACCTCCAGCCACTTTCATGTTCCAGCGCCTCAGCGTAGCCATCCAGAGGGGAAATGCTTGCTGTATACTTGGCTCGCGTCCAGCCTCGGAGGAGCTGGAGGAAATTCATGATCTTTGATACATTGTGCCATTGTATTCATGTTTATGTTTTTTTCTGTAAATGTATTCTGTTTATTAACAAATGTTCACATAGAATATAAAATATATAGGGGGTGGTAGGAGAAGAAAATATTCAAACAGCTCCGGGTAGAACCTTGAGTTTTCCCTGAGGTACGTTTATTGTCTTCTCTGAGAATGTGGGTCCCCATTCCTATCTATATATATATATATATATATATATATATATATATATATATATATATATATATATATATATATATGTCGTGCCGAATATGTAAAACTGGTCAATTAGCAAGAACATATTTAAAATTAAGTCCTTTCTAAAATTTTCTCTTATACGTTTAAAGATATATTTTTTTCATTTATGTTAATGTAAAAATTTTTAATTTTGCACCAAAAGAATCTTAGAAAACTTACCTAACCTTATTATAACAAGTGCAATTTATTTTCGCTTAACCCAACTAAATATATTTTAGATTTGTTTGCAATAATTTAATACTAAACAAGCACAATGAAATATATTTTTTTCGTTAGGTTCAGAATAAATTTGACGAAATTATTGCATACACAAATTTTCACTTGTCCTATATGGCAAGATGAGCGTTGCTATTTAAGCCAAAATCGCAAGTTCTGCCTATTCGGCACGACATATATATATATATATATATATATATATATATATATATATATATATATATATATATATATATATATATATATATATATATATATATATATATATATATATATATATATATATGTCGTGCCGAATAGGAAGAACTTGCCATCTTGGCTTAAATAGCAACGCTCATCTTGCCATATAGAACAAGCAAAAATTTGTGTATGCAATAATTTCGCCAAAATCATTCTGAACCTAAAGAAAAAAATATATTTCACTGAGTGTGTTTAGTATTAAATTATTGTAAACAAATCTAAAATATATTTAGTTGGGTTAGGTTAAAATAAATTGTTCTTGTTATAATAAGGTTAGGTAAGTTTTCTAAGATTCTTTTGGTGCAAAATTAAAATTTTTTACATTAACATTAATGAAAAAAATATATCTTTAAACGTATAAGAGAAAATTTCAGAAAGGACTTAATTTTAAATGAGTTCTTGCTAAATGACCAGTTTTACATATTCGGCACGACATATATATATATATATATATATATATATATATATATATATATATATATATATATATATATATATATATATATATATATATATATATATATATATATATATATATATATATATATATATATATATATGTCGTGCCGAATAGGCAGAACTTGCGATCTTGGCTTAAATAGCAAAGTTCATCTTGCCATATAGGACAAGTGAAAATTTGTATATGCAATAATTTCGCCAAAATCATTCTGAACCTAACGAAAAAAATATATTTCACTGTGTTTGTTTAGTATTAAATTATTGGAAACGTATCTGAAATATATTTAGTTGGGTTAGGCTAAAATAAATTGCTCTTGTTGTAATAAGGTTAGGTAAGTTTTCTAAGATTCTTTTGGTGCAAAATTAAAAATTTTTACATTAACATTAATGAAAAAAAATATATCTTTAAATGTATAAAAGAAAATTTCAGAAAGGATTTAATTTTAAATGAGTTCTTGCTAATTGATCAGTTTCACATATTCGGCACGACATATATATATATATATATATATATATATATATATATATATATATATATATATATATATATATATATATATATATATATATATATATATATATATATATATATATATATATATATATATATATGTGCCGAATATGTAAAACTGGTCATTTAGCAAGAACTCATTTAAAATTAAGTCCTTTCTGAAATTTTCTCTTATACGTTTAAAGATATATTTTTTTCATTAATGTTAATGTAAAAAATTTTAATTTTGCACCAAAAGAATCTTAGAAAACTTACCTAACCTTATTATAACAAGAACAATTTATTTTAACCTAACCCAACTAAATATATTTTAGATTTGTTTACAATAATTTAATACTAAACAAACTCAGTGAAATATATTTTTTTCGTTAGGTTCAGAATGATTTTGGCGAAATTATTGCATACACAAATTTTCACTTGTCCTATATGGCAAGATGAACGTTGCTATTTAAGCCAAGATCGCAAGTTCTGCCTATTCGGCACGACATATATATATATATATATATATATATATATATATATATATATATATATATATATATATATATATATATATATATATATATATATATATATATATATATATATATATATATATATATATATATATATATATTTATTATCACACTGGCCGATTCCCACCAAGGCAGGGTGGCCCGAAAAAGAAAAACTTTCACCATCATTCACTCCATCACTGTCTTGCCAGAAGGGTGCTTTACACTACAGTTTTTAAACTGCAACATTAACACCCCTCCTTCAGAGTGCAGGCACTGTACCTCTCATCTCCAGGACTCAAGTCCGGCCTGCCGGTTTCCCTGAACCCCTTCATAAATGTTACTTTGCTCACACTCAACTGCACGTCAAGTATTAAAAACCATTCGTCTCCATTCACTCCTATCAAACACGCTCACGCACGCCTGCTGAAAGTCCAAGCCCCTCGCACACAAAACCTCCTTTACCCCCTCGCTGCGCCACTACTTGCTCTTGTGTCTGACTGGAAGCTTGGAGGGCTGGAAAAACTGCAGAACGAAGCAATGAGGATCATTTTAGGATGCCCTCGTACTGCCAAAATTTTAAATATGCAAAAAGAACTTGATATTCCAAGCATCAGAGATCGTGTTACTGAAAGAAATATCCTAATTGGGGTTAATATTCTCAGGCAAGCTCATTCAAACCCCTGCACAGAAGCCCTCCAAACTTTCCTCAGCACTGGTGAACACTCCTCCAGATGGATCGAAAAAACTGGAACCGACCTCCGCATGAATCAGATACATGATCTATGTCAAGTAAGGCAACAGCGGCACTTCTCCGCTCCATGGAATATTACCCCATTCCAAACTACCATTCCTCCATTTCCCCCCAAACTACTTCTTAAATCACAACCAAAACTTCGCCTTGAAGCCAAACATGAGGCCTTAAGCTGTATTGATAACTTAGTCACACAGCACACACCTCGCAAATTATTTACGCTGATGGTTCTGTTCACCAATCCACTGGTGCAGCTGGTAGTGCTGCTGTTGTCGTACAGAGTGATGGCTCTCTTAAAGAAATTGGAGCACGCATCAATAATTGGGCCTCTACCCTTCAGACAGAACTGTTTGCCATACTCCTTGCACTGAAATGCATCTATGTATCAAAGATTGACAGTTTAATTGTAACTGATTCTCTGTCATCCATAAATGCTCTCAACTCATTAAGCATAAATTGTGGCATGCTTGTGTCAGAAGCCAGACACAGGTATGGTAGGATTGTGGACAGTGGAGTCAGAGTGCACATGCTGTGGATTCCATCTCACATTGGTCTTCAGATGCATGATAGAACTGATAAATTGGCTAAGCTGTATGCTTTCAAAGAGGGAGTAGATTACAATCTTGGCTTGTCAGGTAGTAGTTTGAGAACAATAATACGAAAAGAACTTCTATTGAATTTTATGGACTTAAGGCTCAGGGAGATTGACACCAGTGAGTCCATCTATCATCACTCTATCATGCAGGAGGAGCCACATGTCTATGGTGCATATAACAAAATAAGCAGACTCTTGGATGTCACTACTGCCCGGCTCCGGCTGGGTTACAAGTATCTTTGGCAGGTTAAATCACCACCGCCAGATGTAGACCAAACGAAATGTAAACTTTGCCAGATGGAGTATTGTCACACCTTGCGTCATTATGTACTGGAGTGCGATAAAATTAATGAATTTAGAAACAACTCACTCAGAAATGTTCAAGAAATGGCAAAGTATTTTATCCACAGTGGTATATTGCAGACCATTCTGGAGAAATACCCTGACTTTGCTAGCTGTAAATAAAGCATTACCACATGTGTGCATGTGTGCATGTGTGTGAGTGTGTGTGTGTGTGTTTGTGTTTGTGTGTGTGTGTGTGTGTGTGTGTGTGTGCATTCACCTAGTTGAGATTGCAGGGGTCGAGTCCAAGCTCCTGTGTGTTTACCTGGAGAGAGTTCCGGGGGTCAACGCCCCCGCGGCCCGGTCTGTGACCAGGCCTCCTGGTGGATCAGAGCCTGATCAACCGGGCTGTTGCTGCTGGCTGCACGCAAACCAACGTACGAGCCACAGCCCGGCTGATCAGGAACTGACTTTAGGTGCTTGTCCAGTGCTTGTGTGTGTGTGTGTGTGTGTGTGTGTGTGTGTGTGTGTGTGTGTGTGTGTGTGTGTGTGTGTGTGTGTGTGTGTGTGTGTGTTTGTGTGTGTGTTTGTGTGTGCGTGTGTATGTGTATGAGTGTGTGTGTGTGTATGAGTGGGTGTGTGTGTGTACTCACCTATTTGTACTCACCTATTTGTGGTTGCAGGGGTCGAGTCTTAGCTCCTGGCCCCGCCTCTTCACCGGTTGCTCTTCACCGGTATGAGTGTGTATGCGTGTGTGTGTATGAGTTTGTGTGTATGTGTGTGTGTGTGTGTGTGTGTGTGTTTATGTGTGTGTGTGTGTGTGTGTGTGTGTGTGTGTGTGTGTGTGTGTGTGTGTGTGTGTGTGTGTGTGTGTGTGTGTGTGTGTGTGTGTGTGTGACTCAACAATCAATATTTGCACCAATAACTCATTACAGTTGTGACCGGGTGTGGAAGTGTGAATTGCTCATTACACTATAATTTGTTCATGATTGTAGCCATGTATAAACGTAAGTAACCATTCTTACAGTATTCATTACCTTTGTAACTTGTGAGCTCATTACCTTGTACCTAGTTCAGCCATCAAAACTTTGGGGCCCAGTCCCTGGATCCATTACGTACCTCTGTAATCTGTAAATACCTTTGCAACTTGTCATGATTGTGACTAGACCTACCCGGAGTTCATTACCTTTGTAATTTGTGAGTTCATTACCTTTGTAAATTGTGAATTCATTACCTCTGTAACTTGCTCAGCTATCAAAACTTTGGAGTCCAGTCCCTGGACCAATTATGTACCTCTGTAATCTTTTGACTACCGCCCACAGGATGGGTATGGGGTGCATAATAAACATATTAAACTAACCCCCTCCCTCCAACCTTTCCTAGGCCGACCCCTACCCCGCCTTCCTTCCACTACAGACTGATACACTCTTGAAGTCATTCTGTTTCGCTCCATTCTCTCTACATGTCCGAACCACCTCAACAACCCTTCCTCAGCCCTCTGGACAACAGTTTTGGTAATCCCGCACCTCCTCCTAACTTCCAAACTACGAATTCTCTGCATTATATTCACACCACACATTGCCCTCAGACATGACATCTCCACTGCCTCCAGCCTTCTCCTCGCTGCAACATTCATCACCCATGCTTCACACCCATATAAGAGCGTTGGTAAAACTATACTCTCATACATTCCCCTCTTTGCCTCCAAGGACAAAGTTCTTTGTCTCCACAGACTCCTAAGTGCACCACTCACTCTTTTCCCCTCATCAATTCTATGATTCACCTCATCCTTCATAGACCCATCCGCTGACACGTCCACTCCCAAATATCTGAATATATTCACCTCCTCCATACTCTCTCCCTCCAATCTGATATCCAATCTGCCTATTCGGCACGACATATATATATTTATATATATATATATATATATATATATATATATATATATATATATATATATATATATATATATATATATATATATATATATATATATATATATATATATATATATATATATATATATATATATATATATATATATATATATATATATGTATATATATATATATATATATATATATATAACAACCACTATGCCGTGAAAAAATAGTGGAATTCCGAGCGCTTTCGTGATTTCTCACATTATTAAGGAACTCTAAAAATAAAAGATAATCAATGCTTTTGAGAGCTTTGCGTATTTGCAGCCCAAAGCTCAAAGATGAAGAAATTTTGTAGATTTACAAAAAAGCTAATGATCTAAAATACCCGAAACCCTTAATTTACAAATATTTTAAAACTGCTAGAAATGCTTTTTACAATTCAAAAAAGAAAAGCCAGCCTTATTCAACTGAAAATAGGTCGGCTCTCCCTTACCATGAAAACCTGATGTACCTTCTCAGTTCAATAATTTTAACATCAAAGTTGTATTTAAAAATCTTGATACAGTAAAAAAAAATTGGATAAAAAATTCCCCCCTCCCCTTAAAAAAAAGGCTGACAGATGTTTACAATATACCTTGTAAAAATTGTGATAGTTTATTACGGTCAGGCTGGTATAAGTCTTGAATTGAGATTACAACATAAATATAGCATAAAAGTTGACAAACTTCTAATGCTCTGTTTATTCATGTGAGAGATTTTAGCCATCCAAATGATTTTCAAAAGACCGAGAAAATTATATCAAGGAAGTCAATGGTCGAGAGAAATATAAAAGAATGAAGTTTCATAAAATCTAGTTTTGAAATTAATATGAATGTTGCTTTAGCATTATACAAACTGCGGCTGGGCTGCCACAGTTTGCTAAATGATTCAAACTCACTTGTTTCGTGGTTTCATTGCTATATAGACTACTTGTGGAGGCGGGTATTCAAACAGGAGGAAGCTGAGATTAATCCTTCAGCATACCACTGCCACGAGTTTCTTAGAATCGCGAAAAATACCTAGGATCGATGGCTGAGTGGATAAGGTGACATGTACGTTGTGTTGTCTCTTGAAGCGGGACAATGTGTAGTGGGGTCGAACCCTGGCCTGCTGCAGTTTGGTAATTGATTATATATATATATATATATATATATATATATATATATATATATATATATATATATATATATTAATTATATATGCAATAAGATCACGGTAAGCAAGTGCTATCACAATGTGCAATACAAACTACTGTGAAAAAAAATGGTGAACATCCAAGCACTTTCGTGATTTTCCACATTATCAAGGAATTGTAAAAATATACATCACACACCGCATGCTAGAAGGCATAATAGGGCAACATAACACCTCACGGTCAGCATCCGACAACTCACCTGTCCCTTATATGATGAGGGTGAGATGGTCAAAGACTTGTCAAATATAGCTTATATTCTTCCCAAATTTCATTCCTCTAACTTTTCCAAAATAGCTTAAATTCTTGCCAAATTTTATTAATCATAAACGAATCTAATTTGTATAATCCTAAACCAATATTCGTTTTAAATTCAAAACTATTTTTGATGAAGCTTGATTCTATAATATTTCTCTCAACCATGGACCTTACTGATACAACTTTCTTGACCTTTTGAAAATTAATTGGATAGTTAAAATCTCTCACATAAATAAACAGAGCATTAGACTCTTGTCCAGTTTTAATGCTATATTTAAGTTGTTGTAATATTAGTTCAAGGCTTCCCGGTTTGGCCAAACTTACCCAATTTTTTCATGACGCTCGTGAATTTTATCAAAAACACTTTCAGCAGCTTCCACTTTTCAAGGAAGGTCCCTTGATGCTGGTGAGGGCTCTTGATGCTGATGAGGGATTTTTTATACTGATGAGGGGCTCTTGATGCTGGCGAGATGTTCTTGATGCTGGCGAGGGGCTCTTGAGCTTTAAGGAATTGCACCTGTGCTGCAGTTCTTTGAATCGAGTCTGAATGCCTTCCATTCTTCGAATTTAGCGCTCCCAATGAACGTAGTATTATTATTATAATCAAGGGGAAGCGCTAAACCCGTAGGATTATACAGCGCCTGGGGGGGGATGTAGAAGGCATTCAGGCTTAATTCGGGGAACTGGAGCACAGATCCAATTCCCTAAATCAAGAGCCTCTCACCAACATCAAGGAACCTTCCGTGAGGGGAATGAACGTAGTAACTCCCATCGTTTGACGTAAAATTTAACAGGTATCCCATCAATCCCCGGGGCTTCCCCAGCAGCCAGTGCTGACATCGCTCTTATTTATTCAACAGTTTGACTTGCGTATTCTGCCCTAATCTCTAAAACTCCCATGTTTAACAGATTTCATGGATTATTTGAAACTGATTTGATGAATACTGATTCACTATCTGTCCAAGTGTTCTTCCACAATATTTCTGTCACCTGCCTTCTAATATCAGCAACACCTCGAGTATGCAGCACTGGACGAAAGCAGTAAACTGCAGAAGTTATTAAGCAATCTGACTAATCAGATCATTCATCAGAGATTTTTAATAAAGCTTAATACAGCTAGACACACTAACCTTATCAAGCCAATAGAATAAAATAGAAAAAAAATGATGCCAAGAAGCACAATATAAAAATGAATATTCTCATACTATATTAAAACAATCACGGTTAATTAAAAAATAAATCACTAATATTAAAAACTACCCATAATTTTAACGTACAATGAACCATCTCATTATTTGTTGTTTAATCATTTATCACTAATTTCACATATACAAATGGATGGGAGTATAATGAAGATCTAAGATTTATTATGCATATAAATGTAAATTGATTTATTCAATGCAATGCAACTTAATAAAAGTATCTTCAATGCCGAATATAAAATCAGAACTTAAGTCTTCTAAATATGTTCATGTATATACACAGATATTATATTTTACTGATTGTTAAGCTGGGTATAGTAACCATGGTCTTTGAGCCACTGAACGATGACCATGAAGTTGTTGTTCATCCAGGAAATATTGTGGGCAGTTCTCTCAATGGCTTGATCAACAGCTCGTTGTGCTGCTCTCAGTTTTCCGGAGTACTTTTCTTTGAACAAATTCAGCTAGAAAAAAAATAATATCATCACTACACGTTATACACAAGTCGTTTACTATATCAAACATTTAACTGAAACCACTATAGTTTCTCCATTCTTATATTGTCTGTTACTCCGATCAAAATATTTCGGCCATTTTTTTTAACCCTCCTGCAGTCTCCCACCGAGGTAGGGTGACCCGATAAACAAAACACTTTATCACTCATTCAATCACTATCTTGCCAGAAGGGCCCTCTAAACCGGAACATCCTCATCCCCTCTTTGTGCAGGCACTGTATTTCCCACCTAGAGGACTCAATATCAGGCTAACCGGTTTCCCAGAATCCCTTCATAAATGTTACCCTGCTCACCTCAACACGTCAAAATATTATAAAAAAAAAAACACTTGCCTCCACTTAATTCTATCACACTCACACAAGATTGGTGGATGTCGAAGTCCCTAGCACTCAAAACCTCCTTTACCCTCTCCCTCCAACCTTTCCAAAAATGACACTTATCCCTCTTTCCCTCCACTACAGAGCTGTACGCCCACCTAGACATCTTTTTTCTCCTAACACTCTAAATGTCCAATCCATCTCAACCCCTCTTCAGCCCTTTGAAACATATTTTTGTTAACTCCACACCTGCTAATATCCAAACTTCGATTATTCACACCAGTGCTCTCAAACATGACATCTCTACTGCCTACAGCCTTCTCGCTACAACATTCAAAACTCATGCTTCACACCTATATAACAGTGATGATGTCTCTATACTCTGGAACATTTCCCTTTTTGCCTCCAGTGATAAAGTTTTTTTTCCACAGAAGCCTCAATGCACTCTCCACCTTTGTAATGTCTCTCCCTAACATTTTATCGTGTTACAAAACCTTTTCTGTTTATGTTTACTAATTCAAAAATGCCTTCATGGACCGGTCTTATATTCCAGATAACAATCGGGTCCACATGAGACCGTCCCATGTACACATTGAGGTTTATAAACAATGATTTTTGTGCCAAGAAGGCAATGAAGTTGTGAGCTAATGACGAGTTGTTAGTGTTAAAGATTGACAATAGAATTAGTCAAAGTTGTGACTTAACTGGTGTTCTTAAATGCTAACTTTAATGATTAATCTACTGCGTAATGAACACTGTAAATGTGATTAAATTTGTGCTATAATTTTATATAGCATTCTCCTTTCTCCAGAATAGATGTCACAGTTTTTTAAAGATTTTCTCTCAAATTATCCTTACACGCACACACGTGTACGCACGCGCTGTAAGTAGCAATAATATAAATAAACAAAATGCTTTAGTGTGAACCCTGAAGACCTGTTGAAAAATATTAAATAAATTATAGCATTAAAATGGTAAAATACATTAATAACTCTCGAAATATATCACTGTTATTGTGAATAAATGTATAACCTCACTAGCTTCATTGTGTTTTTTTTATGATTTCTTCATTAAAGACTACATGGACTTCAGCCATTGTTTTCCAAGATAAAATCTCCATATTTTGGACTAGGACGAAGAAAATGTGATTAAAAAGTTGGAAAGGTGTAAAGGAAGGGAAGATTCATCCGGCTGATGACTCGGTACTACTTTTTGGAGCATCCCACCAAAAGTGCCTCCAGCAAAACCACATTCTATGAAGTCTCACATCTCGGGAGAAGACTGTGCTAGTGGAATTGGTCATCTTAGACTTTCCAGAATGTATGTGACATTATCTTACGAAACTGTAATAATACGATTTTAAACAATTCGCGGATTCGAACCCACGGCTAGTGCATTAATTACTAAGCTATTCTGGCCAACATGGTAAAGTGGTTAGAACACTGACCTGATAGTTTTAGAATCAACTTGTTTTGAAAGTCTGAGCGACGGCTGCTCGTTGATGGAGCAATGCTCCTTGTAATTTACTTATCTTATATCTCACAAAAAGTAGGTTGGTATGTTGACTCACCTCCTTCAGTTCCAGGTCTGTGTTTAAACACTCAGAAACTACCTCAATCAGTGCAGGGATGGTAAATAACCTGGACACATAGCTGAAAATTAATGAATCCATGTTATGGCAGAGTTTTATTCGTTTAAGTTCTCCAGTACAGAAACAGCAAGATGTGTGTGTGTCATATTTTGAAAAATACATACACGACCTAACCTAAAAAAAAATAGCTTTTCATACTCACTAGTCAATAATTTTCTCCCATTTATCTCTAATATAGTTCCAAGCAAGGTAGTGTCCTACACTGTTCCTGGCTACACCACTGAGCACTGTTACAGCATCCTGTTTCCTAATACCGCTGCCATCTGTGAAAGCCATGTCGAGGTACCTGTGAGAAAATTTCAGCTCTTCATCTAAACCACATAGTAATTAATGCTCAGTATTTTTATTGTTATGTTGATCAAATTTCATTTTTCTTAACTGATGTATATATGAATATCGAATTTAAGTATCTACGCCAAGATAATTTAGATATGCTAATTAATAGTTAAAATTAAAACACCTGTATTTTAAAACACTGACGGTAGACTTTTAAAGAGTAATAGACATATTTCATAATTTCATTTCAATTATTGAAAAAAATCTAACAAGTTAAACTAACCTAGACAGGATCCAGACTTTCTTGGTACATCCCAGAGCATACAGTAGTAGAGATTTCTCAGAGCCAACGTTGGAGGCGAGGTACTGGTTCCAGCCAAAGTTCCACTCCTTCTCCCCACCAGCAGCAATAGCGGTGCAATACACTGTGCTCTTCAGATTGGGCGACACAATGCTGCATATATGATAAAGAACTTAGTATTGCTATCCACATAGAATGTATTCAAGCTTTCAATAGCAATCTCAGGATAAAATGCGATGTTCTTTAACGGTATCAGAATTTGTTTACAAAAGTTACCTGTGATCAGTTGGGTTCTGCATCCACTTTTGGTAGAGGGAAACAGAGTTGTTGACACAGTCCTGGTACTCTAGGTTGCAGGCCCACGCCAGTGCCATAACCCGCTTGAACTGCTCCAGATGAGGGTCATTTATGCTGTTTTGGAAGCCGACAGACTCATACAGAGGAGTCAGGATGGTGAGTAAGTAGTTCTGTTCTCCCGAGTGGTAAAGATATAAAAAACTTAAAACACGGACTTAGATACTCACACATGCTGTCAGAAAATTATTATAGCAAATATATATATGAATATGCTTCTACCTGAAATTCAGACATATATTGAAAGATAAAAACTTAAATAAGCCTTTTACATTTTGATGTATGTGGTGCACTACGTCACGTTCCCAAATTTATGGATCAGAACGGTCACACAGTACTTCACAGCTCGATAATTCTACAAGAATTTAGTTCCTTCAAAACTCAAAAAAATCCTAGCTTATTACATAGAGGTTACTGTCAACAAGATGGAGCAGAAAGGCCATGGTTGATGCTGGAAGTGTGACGTGGGTACACAAATAACAGACAACTCATATCTATCTTCTCAATCATTTTAACTGAAGTAACGACTACCTTAAGAGCTCCATAGTTTCCTGAGCGGGTAAACATTCTCTTGATGTAGTTAAGGTTGGACAATGCAGAATCCCATGGGACGTACTCTTCCTCATTTTTCAAGTAAGTATTGACGCCCATTGTTATCTTATAGGATAACTGACCTGGTAGAGAATAAAATTTGGAATGTTAACTGCAGTGTTATCTTTTCTAACAAATACAAAACACCTTTTTTTTGTACAGATGCTTGCAAAAATAAATTATAGACAAATTATTAATAAAACTGAAAAAGTACATTTGACATTAAAAAAAAATACAGGGCATATCAATAAACAGCAAAATAGTATATATTCCTTGAAGCTGTTCATAACAGTGACCCCACCAAAAGACCTTCAGTAAAAAGCACATTCCCCCACATTAAAACAAAGACGTACCAGCTTGTGCGAGGTCCATGGCGTCGTCGATGATCTGAGCACGGTTTATCACATGGATAACTTTGTGGTCGTTGTTCAGCTGCTGAATGAGCAAGTTCCAGTTGTCGTCGTCATAGTTCACTCTATAATAACCTATCTCCTGTACGTTGAAGATGACCCACTGGTCCTTCCTTGGCAGAGAAGAGACTGTGATCTTTGCCTCAGAATCCTTCATCCATACTTGTGTTTGAGTGTTGTTGAAATTAGTGTTAGCTTGACTCGTGTATGTTAGTGGAACCCACCACTTGTAGTCATGGGTGTCTGACGAGTTCTCGTTCTTTACCAATAAAAATCGTTCCTGCAATAGTATGAAACTCATTTATGTGTTCCTCTCATTCTAAAATGTTATAAGAGTTTGTCTCTTGAACAACATAACATTAGTAAATTATTAAAACCTGAGTGAGGGTTGCCGAGGTGCCGTCTGAGCTCCTCACAACCTTGATGACAGGGTAACCCATCTGCAGCGTCCAGGTGTCCATGACCTTCTTGACTGTCATGTCTGACGGCAGTGCGGCATCTTCAAGAGCAGCTTCTGTCAGGTAATGCCACAGGTCGTCTTGCTCAGCACTTTTATATTTCCTGAAACATTCATGCTATATTTTTACAACGCTGAATAAAAAATATATAAACTCTCTTTGGAAAATATTTCGGAGCTAAAAAGTGCATTATGTGCACTGTACATATACATTATACATTTAGGTTAGTTTCGCTGAGTAATTATGATTTTTGAATGTTATATTAAACAGCAGTAGATTCAGGCTAGCTTGCGAGGTACGTGATTTATGTGTTCTCAAGACGTGTGACCTTATATTGTCCATCTCCGCTCTTAGTAGCAACTTAACCTTTATGTTAAGTTAAATATCTCCAGTATAAAGTCACTGATTACACTGAGTCTTCTTTTTATATTTTTCTAACCTTACTACTGAAGCATATCGAATTATGTCTACTGTTTCATATATTTGTGTATGTTCTTTATATTCAATGAATGTTATAAGTCATGTAGCTGCAACTTTTGTTTGACTTGAATCAGCGTGATGAGTGTGACACTGTACGTGACTTTCTCCTTGGTCTTTGCAAGTCATAAAAACGTACACTTAACTATTTTTGTAGCAAAGTAATATTGTATCCTTATTCATAAATTACGGTAACTTCTGTTTAAGTGAAATATACAAACAATTTGCCAACGTGACCACTGGAAATTTCTAAATTAAATATATACACCAACAACTAACGGATTTTAAGAACGGGTACTCGTCCGGCACATAGCATCAGTCTCTCATTGGGTCAGACAACCTGAAACCTATAAACACTTGATCTAAGCCTCCGTTCTATACCTTCGTGACTGCATTAAGTACAGTCTCCTAGGATACTTAATACAACAGTCAAAGCCTAAAAATGAATAGTATTTTTAGCCAGTTGCTAGAGAATGACTACTAAAATAACTTATTACTAAACCTAATTTCTAAATCCCATGCCTAACGCGACGGTCTGGAGTTTTGAAACTCTCTGACCGCGGGTTCAAACCCCACCCGTGGAATGGTTTATTTACCGCACTTTAACCTTACTTATACAAGAGGAGAGATGCCAACTGCCATGCAGTATATCAGTTACCAATTTCTTACTATATCAGTCTAGAATATGCGATTGCTGATCTACGTTTGTAACTGACAGTACATGTAATTATTAAAAAGATCAAACATCTGAAACTCTCTCCTGCAAAATTAACTGAGGATATACGCGGATTTACCGAGTAAATTTAGAAATAACTTTAATTAATAATTTACCAGTGGTAAAAAAAACAGACATATAGGCACCGAGAGTTGCATGTCTCATTGCACATACAATGAAAGTTTACCTTAATAGCTGTTTTAAATAGTAAAGCATTCTTGACAGGTGTAGAAAAGGTAATTTTCATACTTCATGATTCTCTTATATTCGCAAATCTTTAAACCTTATTAACAAATCCAACCAAGGAAAATTTAATGACCCTCGCCAGTGCCTATAGATGACTATGGTTTAGCAAAATACGTTATGCACAAGAATATTTATGTACTTACAGACCGTTGAGATAGTTAGAGAGGCCCTTCCTTAACGTTTTCTCTGTCAGGAAGAAGTTCATCATGCGAATAAGAGATGATCCTGTGAGAAGGACATTGATATATATATATATATATATATATATATATATATATATATATATATATATATATATATATATATATATATATATATATATATATATATATATATATATATATATTAATAAACAAAATACAAAATACATTTACAGAAAAAAACATAAACATGAATACAATGGCACAATGTATCAAAGATGATGAATTTCCTCCAGCTCCTCCGAGGCTGGACGTGAGCCAAGTATGCAGCAAGCATTTCCCCTCTGGATGGCGACGCTGAGGCGCTGGAACATGAAAGTGGCAGCCCTTGGGTCCCTGGTGGTGTCGATGAGTCTGGAACCCAATTCTTTAAGGAAACGTGTGGCATTTTTTCCCCATGATCCTAAGGTCTCTGATCCCACTGGGACAAATTGATACTGTTGGCTAATGTCCCTGTACTTGCTGATCTTGTACTCCTCCCTGTGGTCAGCAGCTCCTCCCTGTCGCCCCACACTGTGATGGATATAGGTGTCAGCCAGTGTGGACACACAGGTATAGTCCCATGCTAAGAGCTTGCCATTCTTCCAAGGATAGATGGTGATCCCGTCGGGGCGGTTTGCTGGGTTGTGGGTATTGTTTGCTGCAAGTGATCGTGGCTCCCTCTCGGCAGGGCATCCAGCTGTAGCAAGGGTTCTCTTAATGATGTCGTTGACCTCATTGTGTCTTGCATGCCAGCCCTTGGTTTTGGAACAGTTAAGACCATGTAGACCGTATTGGTCTGCTTGCACTTCGCCGCAAATACACACACACACACACACACACACACACACATATATATATATATATATATATATATATATATATATATATATATATATTTTATATATATATATAAATAATATATATATAATTTATATATATATATATAAATATATATATATATATATATATATATATATATATATATATATATAGATATGTCGTGCCGAATATGTAAAACGGGTCAATTACCAAGAATTCATTTAAAATTAAGTCCTTTCTAAAATTTTCTCTTATACGTTTGAAGATATATTTTTTTCAATAATGTTTATGTAAAAAAATTTAATTTTGCTCCAAAAGCATCTTAGAAAACTTACCTAACCTTATTATAACAAGAACAATTTATTTTAGCCTAACCCAACTAAATATATTTTAGATTTGCTTACAATAATTTAATACTAAACAAACACAGTGAAATACATTTTTTTCGTTAGGTTCAGAATGATTTTGGCGAAATTATTGCATACACAAATTTTCGCTTGTCCTATATGGCAAGATGAGCGTTGCTATTTAAGCCAAGATCGCAAGTTCTGCCTATTCGGCACGACATATATATATATATATATATATATATATATATATATATATATATATATATATAGATAGATATATATATATATATATATATATATATATGTATTATATATATATATATGTCGTGCCGAATAGGCAGAATTTGCGATCTTGGCTTAAATAGCAACGCTCATCTTGCCATATAACACTTGTGAAAATTTGTGTATGCAATAATTTCGCAAAAATCATTCTGAACCTAACGAAAAAAATATGTGTCACTGTATTTGTTTAGTATTAAATTACTGTAAACAAATCTAAAATATATTTAGATGGGTTAGGCTAAAATAAATTGTTCTTGTTATAATAAGGTTAGGTAAGTTTTCTAAGTTCCTTTTGGTGCAAAATTATAATTTTTTACATCAACGTTAATGAAAAAACATATCTCTGAACGTATAAGAGAAAATTTTAGAAAGGACTTAATTTTAAATGAGTTCTTGCTAATTGACCAGTTTTACATATTCGGCACGACATATATATATATATATATATATATATATATATATATATATATATATATATATATATATATATATATATATATATATATATATATATATATATATATATATATATATATATATATATATATATATATATATATATATATATATATATATATATATATATATATATATGTATATATATATATATATATATATATATATATATATATATATATATATATATATATATATATATATATATATATATATTTATATATATATATATATATATATATAAAGAATTATGTGGATTAAAGTAAAGGTTGGATGCGAGAAGTGGGTCATAATAAGCGTGTATGCACCTGGAGAAGAGAGGAATGCAGAGGAGAGAGAGAGATTTTGGGAGATGTTAAGTGAATGTATAGGAGCCTTTGAACCAAGTGAGAGAGTAATTGTGGTAGGGGACTTGAATGCTAAAGTAGGAGAAACTTTTAGAGAGGGTGTGGTAGGTAAGTTTGGGGTGCCAGGTGTAAATGATAATGGGAGCCCTTTGATTGAACTTTGTATAGAAAGGGGTTTAGTTATAGGTAATACATATTTTAAGAAAAAGAGGATAAATAAGTATACACGATATGATGTAGGGCGAAATGACAGTAGTTTGTTGGATTATGTATTGGTAGATAAAAGACTGTTGAGTAGACTTCAGGATGTACATGTTTATAGAGGGGCCACAGATATATCAGATCACTTTCTAGTTGTAGCGACACTGAGAGTAAAAGGTAGATGGGATACAAGGAGAATAGAAGCATCAGGGAAGAGAGAGGTGAAGGTTTATAAACTAAAAGAGGAGGCAGTTAGGGTAAGATATAAACAGCTATTGGAGGATAGATGGGCTAATGAGAGCATAGGCAATGGGGTCGAAGAGGTATGGGGTAGGTTTAAAAATGTAGTGTTAGAGTGTTCAGCAGAAGTTTGTGGTTACAGGAAAGTGGGTGCAGGAGGGAAGAGGAGCGATTGGTGGAATGATGATGTAAAGAGAGTAGTAAGGGAGAAAAAGTTAGCATATGAGAAGTTTTTACAAAGTAGAAGTGATGCAAGGAGGGAAGAGTATATGGAGAAAAAGAGAGAGGTTAAGAGAGTGGTGAAGCAATGTAAAAAGAGAGCAAATGAGAGAGTGGGTGAGATGTTATCAACAAATTTTGTTGAAAATAAGAAAAAGTTTTGGAGTGAGATTAACAAGTTAAGAAAGCCTAGAGAACAAATGGATTTGTCAGTTAAAAATAGGAGAGGAGAGTTAATATATATATATATATATATATATATATATATATATATATATATATATATATATATATATATATATATATATATATATATATATATATATATATATATATATATATATATATATTTATGTTTGTCGTGCCGAATAGGCAGAACTTGCGATCTTGGCTTAAATAGCAACGCTCATCTTGCCATATAGGACAAGCGAAAATTTGTGTATGCTATAATTTCGCCAAAATCATTCTGAACCTAACGAAAAAAATATATTTCACTGTGTTTGTTTAGTATTAAATTACTGTAAACAAATCTAAAATATATTTAGTTGGGTTAGGCTAAAATAAATTGTTCTTGTTATAATAAGGTTGGGTAAGTTTTCTAAGTTCCTTTTGGTGCAAAATTATGAATTTTTAAATCAACATTAATGAAAAAAATATATCTTTAAACGTATAAAAGAAAATTTTAGAAAGGACTTAATTTTAAAAGAGTTCTTGCTAATTGACCAGTTTTACATATTCGGCACGACATTATATATATATATATATATATTATATATATATATATATATATATATATATATATATATATATATATATATATATATATATATATATATATATATATATATATATATACATATGTATCGTGCCGAATAGGCAGAACTTGCGATCTTGGCTTCAATAGCAACGCTCATCTTGCCATATAGGACAAGTGAAAATTTGTGTATGCAATAATTTCGACAAAATCATTCTGAACCTAACGAAAAAAATATATTTCACTGTGTTTGTTTAACATTAAATTACTGAAAACAAATCTAAAATATATTTAGTTGGGTTAGGCTAAAATAAATTATTCTTGTTATAATAAGGTTAGGTAAGTTTTCTAAGATTCTTTTGGAGCAAAATTCAAATTTTTTACATTAACATTAATGAAAAAAATATATCTTTAAACGTATAAGAGAAAATTTTAGAGAGGATTTAATTTTAAATGAGTTCTTGCTAATTGATCAGTTTTACATATTCGGCACGACATATATATATATATATATATATATATATATATATATATATATATATATATATATATATATATATATATATATATATATATATATATATATATATATATAATATATATATACATATATATTATATATATATATATATATATATATATATATATATACATATATATATATATATATATATATATATATATATATATATATATATATATATACACATGGAAAATGAAAAATCTAAGTGTTAATGTAAATACTAAAAGCGAATACTGAAAGTTTACTGAAAGTTTATTTTAATTCATATCTAAGAGATTAAGATAGTCTTGACTGATGCTGAATAAGTTATAAACAGTCTTAATGACACTCATGTAGACGTTACTCATTAAATCCCTTTAACCAACAAGCCAAGTTCAATAGGTACAGAAATATACTTACCTTTTTGGTAGGAAATTATATCAAATATCTCATTGATCTCATCCGGATGTCCCACTTGGATGCTGATGGGGTGTGAGGACTCCAGGCAGTCTAAAGAGAACACATTCTGGAGGTCTTCAGTAATGGACTGATCCATTATGTTCCAGGTGGGCTCAACCTATATTAAAAGTAGTTATGGTAATTAAGTTTAAAAACTCGTATAAAAATGTCTGACACAGGGTATATAAAAATCATAGAACAGAGGAGTTATGAATGATATATGATGCTTGTTAACATTAGGCATAGTATTATTACAGATTTGCATAAAATTTACGTAACTAGGGCTTGTAACCAGCCCCCTCTTCATTTTGTTCACACCTCAGAGAGTCTCATCTCACACGCTTCAAAAAATTATTTGAGAATATTAAGTATCTTTTCCCTTTTTCATATTACTCTACCCACCTTCCCTCTTTTCTCTATCCATAATTCTGAGAATCAAGAATTAACAGTTCGTGACATAATAATGAGACACACACACACACACACATATATATATATATATATATATATATATATATATATATATATATATATATATATATATATACATATATATATATATATATATATATATATATATATATATATATGCAAAACAACCACTGTGAAAGAATAGAGAAGTTCCAAGCGTTTTCGTGACTACTCACATTGTCAAGGAACAATGAAAGTAAGGCATCAAAGGAAGGTATATAAAGGGGTAGCCCACACCTCACTATCAGATCCCACAACAAAGAAACACCTGACGCGAGACAGCAGGCCCGCCGGCCGAACTAGACAGGTCCTTCACACAACCCACCAACAAACTGTTCTACCCAAGAAATAAGAAATTTAAAATATTATTATTTGTCCAATGTATTATTATATTCTTCCCAAATTCTATTAATTATAAATGGATCTAATTTATATAAACCAAAGGAAATATTCATACTATTGGCAAAACTGCTTTTTATGAAACAAGATTCAATTATATTCCTGTCGACCATGGACTTGCTTGATACTACTTTCTCAACTTTTTGAAAATCAATTGGATGGTTAAAATCTCTTGCATGAATAAATAGAGCATTGGAATCTTGTCCAGTTCTAATGCTATATTTATGTTGTTTTAATCTTAGTTCGAGATTTTTACCAGTTTGACAGTAATAAACTTTATCGCAAATTTTACAAGGAACTTATAGACACATCCATCAGCATTTTGGGGGAAATTCTTTATCAAAATTTTTTACTGTATCAAGATTTTTGAATACAACTTCAATATTAAAAGTCTTAAGAAGAGAAGGCATATCAACCAAGTTTTCATGGTAAGGGAGAACCAACATATTTTTAGTTTGGTTCTCCCTTACCATGAAAACTTGGTTGATATGCCTTCTCTTCTTAAGACTTTTAATATTAAAGTTGTATTCAAAAATCTTGATACAGTAAAAAAAACTTTTGAAAAAGAATTCCCCCCAAAATGGCCGTGTCTATAAGATTCCTTGTAAAATTTGCGATAAAGTTTATTACGGTCAAACTGGTAAAAATCTCGAACTAAGATTAAAATAACATAAATATAGCATTAGAACCGGACAAGATTCCAATGCTCTATTTATTCATGTAAGAGATTTTAACTATCCAATTAATTTTCAAAAAGTTGAGAAAGTAGTATCAAGCAAGTCCATGGTCGACAGGACTATAATTGAATCTTGTTTCATGAAAAGCAGTTTTGACAATAATATGAATATTTCCTTTGGTTTATATAAATTAGATCCATTTATAATTAATAGAATTTGGGAAAAATTTAATAATACATTGGACAAATAATAATATTTTAAATTTCTTATTTCTTGGGTAGAATAGTTTGTTGGTGGGTTGTGTGAAGGACCTGTCTAGTTCGGCCGGCGGGCCTGCTGTCTCGCGTCAGGTGTTTCTTTGTTGTGGGATCTGATAGTGAGGTGTGGGCTACCCCTTTATATACCTTCCTTTGATGCTTTACTTTCATTGTTCCTTGATAATGTGAGTAGTCACGAAAAGTGCTTGGAACTTCTTTATTCTTTCACAGTGGTTGTTTTGCATATTCTGAAATCACCTGTTTACTGTGATCTTATTGCATATATATATATATATATATATATATATATATATATATATATATATATATATATATATATATATATATATATATATATATATATATATATATATATATATATATATATATATATATATATATATATATATATATATATATATATATATACATATATATATATATATATATATATATATATATATATATATATATATATATATATATATATATATATATATATATATATATATAAAATATATATATATATATATATATATTTATACATATATACATATATATATATATATATATATATATATATATATATATATATATATATATATATATATATATATATATATATATTTGTATATATATATATATATATTTATGTATATATATAAATATATATGTACATATATAAATGAATATATATATATATATCTGGAGAGAGTTCCGGGGCTCAACGCCCCCGCGGCCCGGTCTGTGACCAGGCCTCCTTAGGTCAGTGTCCCAGGATGCGACCCACACCAGTCGACTAACACCCAGGTACCCATTTTACTGATGGGGAACATAGACAACAGGTGGAAACAAACACGTCCAATGTTTCTACTCTGGCTGGGAATCGAACCCAGGCCCTCACCGTGTGAAGCGAGAGCGAATAGGCAGAATTTCCGATCTTGGTTTAAATAGCAACGTTCATCTTGCCATATAGGACAAGTGAAAATTTGTGTATGCAATAATTTCGTCAAAATCACTCAACCTAACGAAAAATATATATTTCACTGTGTTTGTTTAGTATTAAATTACTGTAAACAAATCTAAAATATATTTAGTTGGGTTAGGCTAAAATAAATTTTTCTTGTTATAATAAGGTTAGGTAAGTTTTCTAAGATTCTTTTGGTGCAAAATTAAAAATTTTTACATTAACATTAATGAAAAAAATATATCTTTAAACGTATAACAGAAAATTTTAGAAAGGACTTAATTTTATATGAATTCTTGCTAATTGACTAGTTTTACATATTCGGCACGACATATATGTATATATATATATATATATATATATATATATATATATATATATATATATATATATATATATATATATATATATATATATATTTATTTATTTATTTATAAGGAAGGAAGGAAGGCGGGGTAGGGGTCGGCCTAGGAAAGGTTGGAGGGAGGGGGTAAAGGAGGTTTTGTGTGCGAGGGGCTTGGACTTCCAGCAGGCATGCGTGAGCGTGTTTTTAATACTTGACGTGCTGTTGGAGTGTGAGCAAAGTAACATTTATGAAGGGGTTCAGGGAAACCGGCAGGCCGGACTTGAGTCCTGGAGATGGGAAGTACAGTGCCTGCACTCTGAAGGAGGGGTGTTAATGTTGCAGTTTAAAAACTGTAGTGTAAAGCACCCTTCTGGCAAGACAGTGATGGAGTGAATGATGGTGAAAGTTTTTCTTTTTCGGGCCACCCTGCCTTGGTGGGAATCGGCCAGTGTGATAATAAAAAAAATAATATATATATATATATATATATATATATATATATATATATATATATATATATATATATATATATATATATATATATATATGTATATATATATATATATATATATATTTCAACAAGTCGGCCGTCTCCCACCGAGGTACCACCTCTAGAACTTTCCTGGGGACCCTCATCCTCAGAGAAAAGAATAAACTTGATTCAGGAAAAACTCAAGGTTCTCCCTGAAGCTGTTTGAGAATTTTCTCCTGCCACGCCCTATATTTAATATATACTTTATTTAAAGACAAAATACATTGACAAAACATTCACAAAAATACAATAAAAAGTAAATCAACATAGATAACAACTCAGAGCTACATCTCGAATACTTCGTCCAGCTCCCCGGCGGTGGGCCGCGTGCCCAGAATGCTGCTGGCATTTCCTCTCTGGATCGCAACACTGAGTGTCTGAAACAGGAAGCTGGTCGCCCTGTGGTCCTTGGTTTCTATAACGAGCTTTTCACCCAGCTCTTTGAGGAACTTTAGAGCACACTTGCCCAATGCTCCAAGGGTCTCCGACCCAAATGGGATGAAGTTATAACCAGGGGGAAGGTCTTCATATTTGCGGATCTTCTGGGTCTCCCTGTGGCTGGCAGCTCCATCCCCTTCAGCTTCGGAGTATGGCAAGCAGGTATCTGCCAATGTGGCAGCACAGGTTTAGTCCCAGGCAATCTGCTTTCCATCCTTCCGGGGTAGTATAGTAGCTCCATCAGGACGCTTTTGACTTCCGTCAGACCTCTGCACTTAGGGTTCCCGTTGAGCTGGGCAACGGGCTGTGGCGAGGCTTCTCTTTATGTCATTGACCTCCTCATGTCTGGCATACTTCCCTTCTGCTGTATATATATATATATATATATATATATATATATATATATATATATATATATATATATATATATATATATATATATATATATATATATATATACCTTTACTAGTGGCCTACATCTCACCTCCTGGCGGTATATAAGGCTCCATCCTGTCACTTCAACTCCATATTGTTTCAGACTATGGAACAACACTCCTCTCCAGACTGAGGGACTGACCACCTCAAAACTTCAAGGGTGATTGACTGATTACATCGTCTTCAAGTCTCTTCTGCTTCTATCAACTTTCCTGTACTCGACTAAAGAAGCCTACTGTGTAGGCGAAACGTTTCGAAATAAAGATTCTTAACTGTTGCATACGTGTCTTACCAAACAACAAGTTCATAAATAATCATGTACTTTTTGTGCGTGTATTGGAAGCTTAACGTATTGTATAAATTTCATGTTCTATGTTTTTTAAGCGTTTATTCAATACATAAATTTATATAAATGAATAAAATACATGTGCAACATCCTATTATCGTTATTATCGGAACCTTTCGCTTTCACAACAGGCTTCTTCAGTCCATAAGTGAGGTGAAACAGCGTAGCCAACTTAAGCATGCCTGTACCTTAACCCTGAGGGACTGACCACCTCCTCCCAAGGGTGTCGGACTTATCACGATAAAACTACTACTGTAAGGGTTATATACGCCTGCGTTCGGCTGAAGACGCCTGTTTTGCAGTTGAAAAGTTTCTACAATTAGGATATCTATATGTTACACATGTGTCTTATTCAGGAACTTGTAAGTATCGTACAACATTAATAAAATTTATTTTAGTTCAGTTAAGTTTCCTTCTATTACAACACATTTTACACAACTGAGAATCTTCCTCTTGTTCGTAATTATTGTTTTTTTTTTTTTTGCATCTGGATAACAACCAATCTGTGGTTCAATTAATGTAACTTAAATTTTATTTACATTTTAGTTTAACAGGATAAAGTAGAAGTATATTTAAATAGCCTCGCACTCTTCCCTTTGCCTGTCAACCACAAATATACTGAAAGGATCCTGCCTATCATCACCCAGTGTTAAAAGCTGACCCTGCAGGCAACTCACATGGTCCACACCGATGTATTCCATGAAGGAAGCAAAACCTTCATTGAGCCAAAGGTCTGTCCACCAGCCTAGGGTGACGAGATTGCCAAACCACTGGTGAACCAGCTCGTGGGACACCACCCCAGCTACCCACCGCTTGTCCCACGCTGACGACACCTCTGGATCATACAGCATTGCTGTCTCGCTGCATAGGACTAGACTCAATGATAATTTTTTGTGTACATATTATAATGATAATAATATTACTAATAATGCTAGTACTAAGGCACTAAATTACACAGATTACGTTTGGCGCAAAGAGAGTGAATTGACTAGGAAAGCAGAATTATTTCTGGAGGTGGAATACATGGTACTTATATTTAATATGTTTTATATAGGACAGAAACAAAAAAATTCTAAGCAATTATATATATATATATATATATATATATATATATATATATATATATATATATATATATATATATATATATATATATATATATATATATATATATATATATATATATATATATATATATATATATATATATATATATATATATATATATATATATATATATATATATATATATATATATATATATATATATATATATATATATATATATATATATATATATATATATATATATATATATATATATATATATATATATATATATATATATATATATATATATATATATATATATATATATATATATATATATATATATGTTTTACCGTCATTCGAGGACATACGGTGGTGTGGGGAGGGGAACGAAATTAGCTCAAAGGCCCCCGCACCACCGTATATCCTCGGATGACAGTAAAACACCTAGTACTACTGAGTGCATCATTCTTCTAGGATTGCGTGGTTCCATGGGTTACAGCGTCATGTGTGATATTTGCCCACCATGAGATGGGCCAAAACGATATGGGTTCGAATCCTCTGCTAGCCTCAGTGTTGTTATTGGTATATATATATATATATATATATATATATATATATATATATATATATATTATTGTAACCATGAACGAGTGGTATTGATCAATAACAACACTGCACTAGCCAAGGACTCGAACCCATGCTGCTTTGGCCTACCTCATGGTGGGCGAAAACACATGACGCCCTTATCCACTGAACCACACGATCCTTACAATAATATAAAATACTGCACGTTGAACTAGTACACCAAACAGGGACTAGAATGAAATTTGCCTAGAGTCATCCACACCATCGTGTGTCCTTGGGTAGGGAGTACCACATCCAGTTCCGCTGGATGCCCTACTTTTAAGGATCGTATGGTCCAGTGGATTAGGGCGTCATGCGTTTTCGCCAACCATGAGGCAGGCCAAAGCAGCATGGGTTCGAGTCCTTGCCTAGTGCAGTGTTGTTATATCTGACCTGTAGGTAATGAGTCCCCAGTTTTCCATAGCAGCAGCCGAGAGGTCAGGAAGTGCGATCATATCCAGCTTGGGTAGAGGGAACGAGACGTTGAAGTAATCCTCGTAGTAAGAAAGAATTTTAGGACCTGTCAGTAGGGCGTAGTCTGCCTGGTCAATGGCAGATTTTCGAGTCGTCACTGCAAGAAAGATAATATTTTCAAAAACATCCTCCATTTTAATTTTACTGTCACATTTCAGTCTGTATAGACCAAAGCGGTCAAAGTAAATTCTATACTGTTTTACTTTCAGCTCCGCCAGATATACCAAGTCAGATCACAGGATATATTCACAAAGAGCCTTATTTCTCTCAACATTTTGTATGCTGACAGTTTACTTTAATCCCTATTTTAGGAATTAAATAATTTTGCTAGTTAAAAGATTACGTGAAGCTTTAAAACAATCGACAGGCTTTAAATCCAGTTGATATTTGTTTTCTGTAAGATTTCATTCATCTCTGATAAGCATTTCAAGTTCTTATTCTACTCCCAGTTTAACAATTAAATATTCTTAATTCTACAAAGTTACTTATAACTGTCAGACTGCACACAACGCACAAAAACATTTTTACGAACTTTGATCAAAGTTCAACTCTTTTTATGGATCTTGACTAAATAGCATTAGCTACACACTGGGTCACCCATTTTCATAAAATCATGTTGCACTTCACTTGTTCAGAATTCTTTTACATCAAAAGTTTCGGTTAAAGTTGGATATGAAATAATTAATAAAACTAGATTTCAAATTTAGACTCGTGTACTTATATACACAAGATAATAACAATGAAGGAAAAATTTTTAAAGACGTTAAAATATTCTTAAGAGCATTGACATATATGTGCAAAAATAACAGTAATGTTCTCTAATTTTTATTTTGACCATAACTTTCATCTTCTGGTAGTAAAAATTAATCACGCATTGAATCCAGGAAAGGTTTATTGCGCCACTATGACCCGCCTCAGGAAACACTTGTCCTGTTTCCTGACGAACCTTACCTAACCTAACCTAACATTACTTAACCTAACCTAACCTAACCTTACTTAACCTAACCTAACCTTACCTAGCCTAACCTTACCTAACCTAACCTAACCTTACCTAACCTAACCTTACCTAACCAAACCTAACCTTACCTAACCAATGCTAACCTTACCTAACCTACCCTAACCTAACCTAACCTTACCTAACCGAACCTTACCTAACCTAACCTTACCTAACCAAACCTAACCTTACCTAACCTAACCTAACCAAACCTAACCTTACCTAACCTAACCTAACCTAACCTTAACCTAACCTAACCTAACCTAACCTAACCTAACCTTACCTAACCAAACCTAACCTTACCTAACCTAACCTAACCTAACCAAACCTAACCTTACCTAACCTAACCTAACCTAACCAAACCTAACCTTACCTAACTAAACCTAACCTTACCTAACCTAACCTAACCTAACCAAACCTAGCCTTACCTAACCTAACCTAACCTAACCTTAACTAACCTAACCTAACCTAACCTAATCTTACCTAACCTAACCTAACCTTACCTAACCTAACCTAACCTAACCTAATCTTACCTAACCTAACCTAACCTAACCTAACCTAACCTTACCTAACCTAACCTAACCTAACCTTGCCTAACCTAACATAACCTCCGAAAAAGATAATATAAAAACAGATTATCGGTCTTCCTTCTGTCTGATGAACAAGTGTGATGCCAGGTAAACCATATAAAACTCTTCTTTCTACTCTCATTCAGATGCAATGCTTGCATGTGAAAGTGCCTGCATACATATTTGCATACACGCGTGGGCTCGCATACTTATGCACACACACACGATCACTCATACATGTATATGTGTGAAATATCAACCTATTATCTGGAGAAGTGAGAAAGACAAGTTGAAAATTTTGTGTATTCTCGAGGATTTATATAGTTCGTTCTGTTCTAGGCACAAAAGGAATAAATGTTCATGTGGGTTAATTGCAGGTAAACGAACCTATATGAACTAAATATTTCTTAATTATCATCTAATGTTTCCTTAATTACCACAACTTAAAAAAATTGTATACTCTGTAGTTAAAATTATAATGTTATATAATCATGATATATAATAATCCTTAAGATGAACTAATATATAAATCATTATCATGAATTAATATGTAATGATCATTATCATGAACAAATGTATAATCATTATCATCAATTAATACACAGTCTATATTTTATGAGCATTTTAGATTATTTGGAAACTTAAATCTTAATAAGACGAATAATGTAGAGGAAATATAGTTGTCCAATGGTGTTGTATAGAACTGGTTGTGTGGTTGATTAATGGAGTTTAAAGACTACCGACTACACAAGGCTCATTAAGACTGCACGTAACCTTGTCATCATCACGCAAGAATACTTTACTTCCTAAACCAGGGATTAAAGTAAACCCTCAGCATATATACTGAGAGATATACAACTCTATGTATATTTTCTGCGACAAAAAATTGCCTGTGGAAGGTGAAGTCTTTAGGGTGTTTAAATGCATTTAGCAGACATGAACCTATTTTTCCTTGTAAAGTATAAAAGAATATATTTTTTTTTTCAATTAATATCAGATTTAAAAAAATGGCCCAAGTAGGATTGGAAGGTCGTCATAAGCTTCAGTCTCCTGTGTGCGGGATATTTTTGCATCAGATTTATAATTTCGAAACTAGAAGCTAGAAAAAGTTTACGGTGAGTATACAATTTGAATTGTTTCAGCAGGGAAATGACTAGCATCATTTTGGCACTATTATATAAGTTAAATACAAAGGGAGCAGCAGAAATTAAATAATAATGATGTAATCAGTCCCTCAACCTTGGACGTTAGGTAAGGTTTGTCAGGAAACAAGACAAGTGTTTCCTGACGCAGATGTTAGTCAGATGACCCGCCGTTGGAGTTTTTGGTCATTTCTAATGTTCCTTTGTATTTGACTGAAGAAGTCTACTGTGTAGGCGAAACCTTTCATCAATAAAGATACGCAACTGTTGCACATGTATCTTAATCTTCAACTTATCTGCATTTTATACTATTTTCAACAACTTTATCATCATTTTGGAAACTGAATTATGCGAAGCAACACTCTTGTTAACGATCACTGACTCCATAAATCGCTTCCTCATCAATTTGGATGTGGAGAACACTTAATGACGACTGTTATCTGCTAGTTTATTATACAGAGAAACCATTTTGTCTAAGTTTTTTCATCACAGCTCTATTAAGTCTTGACCATATACTGTATTTAGGAGGAAGCGCTAAACTCGTAGAAATTATAATACATCTTGAGGTATGGGAGGCAACTGACCCTAGGACGTAAATGATGGGTTCAATTTCTTTGATCAAAGCCCATTCACCTGCATCAAGATACCTTTCTTCAAGGGTCTATATTTATTCATATCATAAATGCCACCACAGTTAAACAGACATAAACAATTTGTTTTACAGTGAATAATTGCTTTGTTGTTAGTCGCAAGACAAGTATTTTAAATTATTAATTTTACAATATAGGGAAGGCACACAAGAAAGAATTCTCCATCACTATCAAAAAATGGCTTAAATTTGATCAAAAGGAAGAAACTCGCCTTCAGATTTATCAGTAGGTTATTATTTTTATATTTTGTTGCTGACTAAATGAACATAATATTGATGACTACTCAGAGACCTTAAAGGTAAATTTATCTTATTTTTGCAGGTATGATTTTCTATCCGTTATATGTAATATTTCCCAGAAATTTCTACTGTGGCAGACACTTTATACCTGGACGACTTTATGTTTTCTTAATATATATAAATAAATAAACAAATAAATAAAATAAATAAATAAATAAATAAATAAATAAATATATATATATATATATATATATATATATATATATATATATATATATATATATATATATATATATATATATATATATATATATATATATATATATATATATATATATATATATATATATATATATATATATATATATATATATATATATATATATATATATATATATATATATATATATATATATATATATATATATATATATATATATATATATATATATATATATTTTAATTTTTCTACAGTGGCCCAGATGCTGGGGCACCAGATAATACATAGACAATTAGTTCAACAATCACGCTAGACAAAGAGAGATGGTATTAAATACCGACACGATGGAAATAGACACAAAGTAGTATAATACAGTTCTTTATCGACTAGGTTACTCCCTTGCAGTCTGCTTTTTCAGGTTACATTACTATGAAGAAACCCGTTGTGTGAGCGATACATTGTTGATAGAATTGCATTATACTGCTTTTGTGTCTCTTTCCATCACATGGCTGATGTGCGACATTCATAATTATACTAAATATTAACCTTCCATTATAACCTACCTCGAAAGAGAACGTGATCGTTGTCGTGGGACTCCATGCTAGCAAAGTCGGAGATGACGAAGGCGACCAGGTAGGTGGACATGGGCACGCTCGTGTGGAAGTGGTCCCACACCCACCCATCTTGACCCTCGCTGGGAAAGAAATAACAAATAAAGATGTAAATAATATTTTTAACCATTTACTTCCTATGTTCTGTATATGACTAACAAGCTAAATTTAGCACAAGACTCGTGTAAAATAAATTCTAATATCCTACATTGGTATTGTTTCAAACTTTGGCATGTTTGAAAGGGAAGACATTGAAGATTCCCTGGCCAGGAAAATTTCGTAAGTGGCTTTCAACGCAGGTTCATCAAAACATGGAAAGGCTCTTCTGGCATCCGTTGGTTGGAACTGAGTCACTGCGATCCATCTAAAAGACAGGAAAGTACGATGCAAAAATTTTCATTATGGAGAGTTTAGATGTAAGTTAACTAAAATGTTTATACGCAAATTAATCTTACTTTTCATTCCCTTGTTCATCCGTGTATGAAGATCTGTAGAAACCAACGAGATCATCATTGAGGTAACCAACGAACTCCATGGAAAGAACATATTTCTTCCCAGGCTTTAGCTCCTCGTTTAATTTGGCAATGTAAAATTCTCGTTCTTTGTCATATAGATGCCTTACAATCCTTATCCCGGGTCCCGTCCGATCATCAGAAGGTGTCAACTGTAAAATTATAAGGCGAAATCAAGAGCATTTCCAGCACTGCTGACCCAATACAACTATTTTTTTTAATCTTTCCTTATAATCACTCGTGATTATGATGTAAAGCTGTGAAAGAAGTTTCTATACAGCTTTGTTATCTTAAACAATATTTTCCAAGACATACCTTGATGGTTTCGTTGTTTGTGATTATATCATTAATATGAAGAGTAATGTTGGAGGTCGGCTCAACAACCTCCATCTCCACCTCCACGTATCCCATGATGCTGAAGTTGCCATTAATAAAAGGTTGAAGTTTGACCATATAGTGGAGAGGCTTGAGGGCTCTGGGTAGTCTTACATTGATTTTCTCTTTAGATGGTGTTTCAGGAGATGTCTCAACAGGCGAGTGTGTGGGAGGTTGCTGTAAGATATTAGTTAACACAGCTAAATATTTAACCATATTTTCAGATATTAAAAAAGTTAATAAGTTTCTAACTCTCATTAACATTCCTCTTAAGATAAAAGTATGTACAATTATATTCACGAGGAAGCTCTAAACATGTAAGGCTCAAACACCTCTTGGCAAGTGACTGATAATTAGATTTTATCCGAGGAAGACGGAGTAGCTCAAATTTCATGAATCAAGAGCTCTTTACTACCTTCTAAAGGCGACAACCTTTCAAAGGGTAATAATGTATAAACTTACCAGGAACTATGTCTGAAAGACAAATAATTTAGTCAACAGCTGATAGCTCGAGAGAAAAAAAAACATGAAATATAACTTTGACAATGATCTGGATACGTTTAGTCTTCGGCAGAACTCTCTGACTAATATACGACTAACGAGCTTACATGCGTACCAGCAGTAACATTTATATTACTGGGACACAGGTGAGAGAACATAAACCAAAACTAAGTTGCACTTGTAAAACTCAGGCCAGAATCCTGAAGGTATTCAGGTACTCACTAGTGGGCTACGTCCTCTGTCATCTTCCAGGTCCTGGGACTCTTGTCCTGACTCCCTGACATGCGGGGCGTAGTAGTAAACGAGAAGTCCCGTGGCCACTACAACACTCACGAAGACCAGCCCCAGCAGGAATGCAACACCTCTGCTAACATACCAACCGTTCCTCTTCCCGAAGGAGACAGATTGGTTAATGTCCATAGTTAAAGTTTCTGTACTCTGCTGGTCATAGTATAGTCCGGCTGTTACACCTGTTGTGGTTAAAAAAAGAAAAGTATTATAATGTGCAGTGTTATGGAAATGGTACCGAAGAAAACATGACAGATGCAGATTGTGAGAACTCAGAAGTAGAAAAAGAGTTGATTAATTTATCTTGGAAGTTTTCTTTCAGTCGTCAAAACAGGTTCGCTTAATACAAAAAGGTTTGTATTTTTCTTTAGCCTTTAGTATCAATTCTCACTATAAACCAGTTTAGACGAGTCAAAGCTCAGTCAAACGAGGAAAGAAACCAGATATGAACCAGAAATTTAAATGTATTCCAACACC
>NC_091343.1:11362446-11402446 GCF_038502225.1 Cherax quadricarinatus | reverse complement strand
TTTACTGTGATCTTATTGCATATATATATATATATATATATATATATATATATATATATATATATATATATATATATATATATATATATATATATATATATATATATATATATATATATATATATATATATATATATATATATATATATATATATATATATATATATATATATATATATATATATATATATATATATATATATATATATATATATATATATATATATAAAGTGTTTACAGGTAATCCCTAAATCTTCAGCAGTGTGCAGCAGTAATTCTTTCACTGATTCGTAACTTGGTGACTTACGGCTCAATTTTCATGACGTTTATGACCTGTAGATCTTTAAGTTCAGGTGTGATGTGGCATCTCTTGATGCGTGCCATGCTTCTAGATTGCTGATAAACTGTTTCCACTTACTTATATTTGCTCCGTTATGATGGTGGAGTTGTGAATTCAACTGCTAATTTGTTGATAACAAAATAGTCACTAGTAAGCAAGAGACTGACTTCTCTACTGACCCTTGCGTGTAGTGGCTATAAAAGGGAGGATGCGATAAATTGTAAGTCAGGGAGACTGGTAGATACACCATGAATATTAAATATGCCTGCAGGATGAATAAATCCAACAACGTGTGCGTAGTCCATTGTAACCTTCATTCTATGGTAAACAAACCATACCATGGGTGGGGTTAGAACCCGTGATCAGAGAGTCACAAAACTCCAGACCGACGCGTTAGCCACAGGGCCAGCTAGCTTTAATAAGATTCATCCCGCTAGGTATATTTCTACAACTAAGTATATTTCTACACCGTCGCATGGTGTAGAAATATACCTAGTTGGATGAATCTTATTGTAGCTAGCTGGCCCAGTGGCTAACGCGTCGGTCTGGAGTTTTGTGACTCTGATCGCGGGTTCTGACGCCACCCGTGGTATGGTTTGTTTACAATCGTGTCATTACGATTTCGTGAGTCATTCCTCCTGTGGTCACTGACTGAAGACGATCACAGCTATCACACCACGAGAACGATAGACCAGACGCAGAATTCTGGAAGCAGCAGTGTTTCACCTCATTAAAAACTTTGATCAAAACTGTGGGATATACATGTTGGCTGGACCTGTTGTCCACGATTGTCCACGATGTGCAGTGTTATGGAAATAGTACCGAAGAAAACATGGCAAATGCAGATTGTGAGAACTCAGAAGTAGAAAAAGAGTTGATTAATTTATCTTGGAAGTTTTCTTTCAATCGCCAAAGAAGGTTCGCGTAATACAAAAAGGTTTGTATTTTTCTATAGCCTTTAGTATCAATTCTCACTATAAACCAGTTTAGTCCAGTCAAAGCTCAGTCAAACGAGGAAAGAAACCAGATATGAAACAGAAATTTAAATGTATTCCAACACCAGAATCATGTACACTATACCATGTACATATTTAAACACAAGATAACCATTTCAAGAATAGTGTTATGAAGAATGGTGAAATGTGAGAATACTGTATTTCAACAGTGAATACACACTCAAAGAGTTGACGATCTTCTGTATGATGAGTGCCAGCAGATGTCTCAAGAGGGACTGGCTGAAGTGCTCCATAAACTCAACAAACCCTCCCTCAGTCTGAAACATCAGAATGACTCAGCAACATGGCTAATCCCACCAATTTATCTATTCAGCACATATATATATATATATATATATATATATATATATATATATATATATATATATATATATATCGTGCTGAATAGATAAATCTTGCGATTCTAGCTTAAATAGCAACGCTCTTCTTGCCGAATAAAGCAACCGAAAATTCGTATGTGCAGTAATTTCGGAAAAATCATTCTTAACCTAATGAAAAAATATATTTCATTGTGGTTGCTTATTAAATTATTGTAAATTTATCTAAAATATATTTAGTTGGATTAGGGTAAACTTAATTGCGCTTGTTATAATAAGGTTAGGTAAGTTTTCTAAGGTTGTATTAGTACAAAATTATCAATTTTACATTAACACAAATGAAAAAAAAATTATCTTTAAACGTATGAAATTTTTTTTAGAAAGGACTTAATTTTAAATGAGTTCTTGCTAATTCACCAGTTTTACCTATTCGGCACGACATTTTATATGTATATATATATATATATATATATATATATATATATATATATATATATATATATATATATATATATATATATACATATACATATGTATACACACACACACACACACACATATATATATATATATATATATATATATATATATATATATATATATATATATATATATATATATATATATATATATATATATATATATATATATATATATATATATATATATATATATATATATATATATATATATATATATATATATATATATATATATATATATATATATATATATATATATATATATACATATATGCAATAAGAGCACAGTAAACAGGTGATTTCAGAATATGCAAAACAACCACTTGGACTTTCTCTATTCTTTCAGAGTGGTTGTTTTGCCTATATACATATAAATATATATACATGTAAATATATATATATATATATATATATATATATATATATATATATATATATATATATATATATATATATATATATATATATATATATATATATATATATATATATATATATATATATATATATATATATATATATATATATATATATATATATATATATATATATATATATATATATATATATATATATATATATATATATATATATATATATATATATATATATATATATATATATATATATATATATATATATATATATATATATATATATATATATATATATATATATATATATATATATATATATATATATATATATATATATATATATATATATATATATATATATATATATATATAAAGTGTTTATAGGTAATCCCTATATCTTCAGCAGTGTGCAGCAGTAATTCTTTCACTGATTCGTAACTTGGTGACTTACGGCTCAATTTTTATGACGTTTATGACTTGTAGATTCATTAAATTCAGGTCTGATGTGGCATCTCTTGATGCGTGCCATGCTTCTAGATTGCTGATAAACTGTTTCCACTTACTTATATTTGCTCCGTTATGATGGTGGAGTTGTGAATTCAACTGCTAATTTGTTAATAACAAAATAGTCACTAGTAAGCAAGAGACTGACTTCTCTACTGACCCTTGCGTGTAGTGGCTATGAAAGGGAGGATGCGATAAATTGTAAGTCGGGGAGACTGGTAGATACTCCATGAATGTTGTATATGCCTGCAGGATGGTTAAAACCAACAACGTATGCGTAGTCCATTGTAACCTTCATTCTATGGTAAACAAACCATACCAGTCACAAAACTCCAGACCGACGCGTTAGCCACTGGGCCAGCTTGCTACAATAAGATTCACCCAGCTAGGTATATTTCTACAACTAAGTATATTTCTACACCGTCGTATGGTGTAGAAATATACCTAGTTGGATGAATCTTATTTTAGCTAGCTGGCCCAGTGGCTAACGCGTCGGTCTGGAGTTTTGTGACTCTGATCGCGTGTTCTAACGCCACCCGTGGTATGGTTTGTTTGCAATCGTGTCATTACGATTTCGTGAGTCATTCCTCCTGTGGTCACTGACTGAAGACGATCACAGCTATCACACCACGAGAACGATAGACCAGACGCAGAATTCTGGAAGCAGCAGTGTTTCACCTCATTAAAAACATTGATCAAAACTGTGAAATATACATGTTGGCTGGACCTGTTGTCCACGATTCTTATAACAAACACAAACTCACCTTACCTCCACCTCCTGTGTGACAAGTTCTTGCAATGACCTTGTGTGTGGTATATCCTCCAAACTTGATCTCGTGGTGCACGTTTACCTTACAAAACTGTGTAATTGCTCAGTCCTGTGTACGTGATAAATCCCAACCTTGGGCAAAACGATGATTTGAAAGGATTCTCAGGTACCAGGTTCTTCATTCCCACTTGTCTACTTTTGCCATTGTCTAACAAAAAGAAGTAAGCATAAATTTATTGAAATTTTATTTTCAACAAAATAAAATGAAGAGAAATCTTTCTTTGAGTTTGATGAATTAATGATATAAATTTGAAACTGTTCAGTAGTGCCACTCTGAAGTATCCTAAGTTATAATATTGACAACTTGGCTCTCACGAAGCACAATCAGAATCCGAATGTTTTCTAAGCAAGATACAACAGCCTTGAAAGTGTGAAGCTGATGAGAAGAGGCATTTTCGAGTAATCGCACAGAAATCATTCCAACACCTTAAATTTAATGTTCAAAACGGGACCTACTCACTAACAGCAATACGAAACTTCCTCTAAATTAACTATATTAGCCTTAAAGTTTCTATCTTATCAGAAGAGACATTCAAGTTATAGCAAGTCTGCGTTTTTTTCCGTTCACTGTCTCGCACAGATTTCTTAAAAACGTCCATACTTCTAAATTTCCAATACTCTGGGTATTCTTTCAAAAATACGCTATGTACTGCAAACGTTCCTTACCCTGAACTACTCTCTAATCTATCATTTCCTCACTTATGGTATACGTACATGGAGATCTACAATAGCTAATCACCTACAACCTTACATTACCCAACAAAATTCAACTATTCGAATGATCTCTTAAGCTGGTTCCAGGCAACACACTTCCATTATAGGTAAAAACCACAAATACACTGGTCATGGCATTTATTAGGAAAACGTTTAGCCACGAGTGGTTTCTTCAGGTCTCTGACTCAACCTATTCAGGAACTCTGCCAAATTAAAGGTCGCTTAAAGATTCTTATCAGTAAACTGCTCCAGAATTGTTAGAAAATATCTTCATTTAATGAAAATTATGTTTAGCTTAACTATTATGTTGCTGAGGTCAGTGGTCACCTGCGGTCATACCTGTCCTAAGCTCTGGGAGTTAGGGTGGGGTGTTACGAAGCACCATGGTTTGTTGTAGTACTTTAGAATCTCAGGTTAAAGTGTTGAAGGAGGTTATACTTCTTCAGCAGGAAAATAGAAGGTTGAAGCTTCTCCTAGAGGAGTTTGGGAGTGAGTGTGAGAAGGATTTAGCTGGTAAGAAGGAAATGGTCACTAGCAGTGATAGTGGCAGCCGCTTTAAGTGGCAAGTGGCTCCCAGTTCAGGAAGAAGGAAGATAAGGAGGGTTAACAGAGAAGATGTGAAGTTGGAAATCGATTCTCTGTTCTCCAGGACGAGTGCACTTCAATGGTTAGTGGGGTTGAAGGTACCACTGATTCCCCTGCTAATCAAGGTAAAAATATTTTAGTAGTAGGAGATTCTAAGGTAACAGAGACAGAAAGGTCAGACAGAGAGTGTGCCTTCCAGGAGCTAGTGTTGGTGACATAGTCAGCCGGTTGGATATTATTATGTCAGGTAAAGGGAACAAGCCCATTATCTGTCTTAGTGCTGGGGGTAATGACATTGGGAAGGGCAGGAGACAGGAGCTGCTGGATAAGTACAGGTCAGCCATAGAAGTAGTTAGGTCTGAGAGAGGCATCCCAGTCATATGTAGCATCTTGCCTAGAAAGAGAGAGGGCAATGAATGGATGTCTAGAGCAATTGGTATAAATTGCTGGCTAGACAGGTACTGCAAGGAATTTGCAATCCCATTCATTGATAACTGGGACCTATTCTTTGGCAAACGTGATATGTATGCAAGGGATGGGGTTCATCTCTCTGGGGATGGAGTGGCTGCATTAGCCAATTCGATTGAGAGGGTAATTGATGACTTGTCTAGGAATTTAAACTGATAGATTATAGAGGTATGGGTGTTTGTAGGAAACAATCAGGCTGCAGTATTAGGGTTAAAAACAGCAGTTATTACCGGGATACCTCAGGGAAATGTTTAAAAGACAATATTCAAAATAAAGTTGCTAGTAATGGCAAATCAATTGATCAACAAACAAAGAGAGATAGCAGAGGGCAACGAGTGACTAGCTCCCTTAAGGTTTACTATACAAATAGTTGGAGTCTAAAAAATAAGATAGATGAGCTAAGATTACTTACAAGTGTAGGTAATATAGATATTATTGGTATAACAGAGACCTGGTTCAACCTGAAAGATAGAGAAATGCCTTCTGAATGCAACAAACAGGTTTATAAATTATTTCACACTGATAGGGTCAACAGGACGGGTGGTGGAGTAGCGATGTATGTCAGAGAAAATTTAAATTGTTGTCTTAGACATGATATAAGATTAGAAACATCGAACACAGAATCTGTTTGGCTACAGTTTCTCGAGGATTGTGACAAATTAATTTTGGGTGTGATTTATAGGCCCCCAAACCTTGATAGGGAGTGCAGTAAGCTGTTATGGGACGAAATTCAGCATGGCATCTAGATATGAAAATGTTGTGATAATGGGAGATTTTAACTTTAGACAAATTGATTGGAACAATATGACAGAAAATCTTGAGTCTAGTGACTTTCTTGATACGGTTCAGGATTGCTTTTAAGAACAGGTTGTGACAGAACCATCTAGAAGAAATAATCTGCTTGACTTGGTTCTTGCCAACAAAGAGTCACTAATTAATAATCTTGAGGTTAATGATGAGCTTGGGGAAAGTGAACACAGATCACATAGTTTCAATATATCACGGAATTACCCAGATAACTGCAATGAAATCTCTGTCCCAGATTTTTCCTTGGCTGACTTCATGGGACTGAAAAATTACCTGGGTGGGCTAAATTGGGATGTCTTGCCTATGGGTCAGGTAGGTGATCTTGGATGCCAATATGACGTTTCTCAGAGCATAGTTCTAGCTGCCCAGACAACTTTTTTTCCGAGTAGGGAAATTAGATCTAACAAAAATGATCCCAGATGGATGAACAATAGATTAAAACATCTCAATGGTCAAAAGAGAGGCATATATTGGCGTATCAAAAGAGGGGATGGGCAATTAAGAGATCAATATATTCAATTAAAGAGAGAAATAAAGAAAGGAATAAGAAAAGCAAAACGGGATTATGAGGCTAAGGTCGCAAGGGACTCAAAGGCTAACCCAAAAGGGTTCTTTCAGGTATATACAGAAGTAAGATTAGGGACAAGATTGGCCCACTTAAGAGTAACTCTAGTCAGATCACTGACAGTGATAGGGATATGTGTGACATTCTCAATACCTACTTCCACTCAGTTTTCACCCAGGAAAATACTAGCGATATTCCTGAAATAATAGATTATGTAGAACAGGACGATAATAAACTATGCACGATTGCGGTAACTAGTGACATGGTCCTCAGACAAATAGAGAAACTAAAACCTAACAAATCCCAAGGCCCTGATGAACTGTTTGCATAGTGACTGATAAGTGGAAAATGGCAAATGTAATACCTATTTACAAGGCAGGTGACAGGTCCTTGGCTTCGAACTATAGATCAATAAGCCTTACCTCCATAGTGGGAAAATTTATGGTATCAATAATTACCGAAGCAATTCGTTGCCATCTTGATAGGCACAGATTGATTAATGAATCTCAACACGGTTTTACAAAGGGGCGTTTCTGTCTTACGAATTTACTAACATTTTTCACTAAGATGTTTGAGGAGGTAGATCATGGTAATGAATATGATATTGTGTATATGGACTTCAGTAAGGCTTTCGATAGAGTTCCATTTAAGAGGCTATTGAGGAAACTTAAGGCACACCTAATAGGAGGAGGAATTTTTTCCTGGGTAGAGGCATGGCTGACAAATAGGCAGCAGAGAGTTTGCATAAATGGGGAGAAATCAGAATGGGAGCACGTCACAAGCGGTATTCCTCAGGGGTCAGTGTTGAGCCCGTTGTTGTTCATAATTTACATAAACGACATAGATGAGGGAATAAATAGTGACATAAGCAGATTTGCTGATGACACCAAAATAGGCAGCCCAGTTCATTCTAATGATGACACTAGAGCACTCCAGGATTATTTGAATAGACTGATGCAATGGTCGGAGAAGTGGCAGATGCAGTTTAATACAGACAAATGTAAAGTTCTAAATATTGGACAGGAAAATAACCGTGCGACATGTAAACTAAATAATGTAGATCTTAATACTACTGATTACGAAAAGGATTTAGGAGTTGTGATTAGCAGTAATCTAAAACCAAGACAGCAGTGCATTAGTGTTCGCAATAAAGCTAACAGAATTCTTGGCTTCATATCTAGAAGTATAAATAATAGAAGTCCTCAGGTTGTTCTTCAACTTTATATATTCTTGGTTAGGCCTCATTTAGACTATGCTGCTCAGTTCTGGTCACCGTTTTACAGCATGAATATAAATGCTCTGGAAAACGTACAGAGGAGGATGACAAAGATGATCCCATGTATCAGAAATCTTCCCTATGAGGATAGACTGAGGGCCATGAATCTGTACTCTCTCGAATTTCATTAAGTCTAAGGGAGGGATCCCAATCATATGTAGCATCTTGCCTAGAAGGGGAGTAGGAAATGAATGGTTGTCTAGGGCAATTGGTGTAAATTGCTGGCTAGACAGATACTGCAAGGAACTTGCAATCCCATTCATTGACAACTGGAACAACTTTTATGGCAAACATGATATGTATGCAAGGGATGGGGTTCATCTCTCTGGGGCAGGGGTGGTAGCACTTGCAGACTCGATTGAGAAGGCCATTGGTGAAATGCCTATGATTTTAAACTGATGGAAGATAGAGGTATGGGTGTGTGTGGGAAACAAGCAGGTTGCAACACTAGGGTTGGAAACAGTAAATGTATAAAAGGCATTCAGCATGAAGTTATAAATAAAGACAATAGAACAGGTCAGAAAACAAAGGGGGACAGCAGAGGGCAGCAAGGGACTAGCTCCCTTAAGGTTTACTATACTAATAGCAGGAGTGTTAGAAATAAGATAGATGAGCTAAGATTAATTGCAAGTGCAGGAAACATAGATATTATTGCTATAACAGAGACCTGGCTCAATCTGAAAGATAGAGAGATGCCATCTGAATGTCACATACAAGGCTATAAATTATTCCACACTGACAGGGTCAACAGGAAAGGTGGTGGAGTAGCGATGTATGTCAGAGACAATTTAAATTGTTGTGTTAGACAAGATATTAAATTAGAAGCGTCAGCCACTGAATCTGTTTGGTTACAGCTTCTCGAGGGCCGAGAAAAACTAATTTTGGGTGTGATTTACAGGGCCCCAAATCTTGATAGGGAGTGCAGTAAACTTCTATGGGACGAAATTCGTAAGGCATCTACATACGAAAATGTTGTGCTAATGGGAGACTTCAACTATAGACAGATTGACTGGAGCAATTTGACAGGAAATTTAGAGTCGGGTGACTTTCTTGATACGATCCAGGATTGTTTTTTAAAACAGTTTGTGACAGAGCCAACTAGGGGAAATAACCTCCTTGACTTGGTTCTTGCCAGTAGGGAAACACTAATTAATAATCTTGAGGTTAATGATGAGCTTGGGGAGAGTGATCACAAATCACTCAGTTTTAACATATCATGGAATTCCCCTAATAATGGCAATCAAGTCTCCGTCCCTGACTTTCGCTTGGCTGATTTCATAGGACTGAAAAATTACTTAGGTGGGCTGAACTGGAATGACCTGACTAGGGGTCAGGTAGGTGGTGATGGTTGCCGATATGATGCTTTCCAGGGCATAGTTCTAGCTGCTCAGTCAAATTATGTTCCAAATAGGGAAATCAGATCAAACAAAAATGATCCTAAATGGATGAACAATAGATTAAAATATCTGATTGGTCAAAAGAGAGGCATATATAGGCAAATCAAAAGAGGAGAGGGGCAATTAAGAAATCGATATATTCAGTTAAAGAGAGAAATAAAAAAGGGAATTAGAAAAGCAAAAAGAGATTATGAGGTTAAAGTTGCAAGAGAATCGAAGACTAACCCAAAAGGATTCTTTCAGGTATACAGAAGTAAGATCAGGGACAAGATAGGCCCACTCAAAAGTTCCTCGGGTCAGCTCACTGACAGTGATAAGGAAATGTGTAGAATTTTTAACACATACTTCCTCTCAGTTTTTACACAGGAGGATACCAGTGATATTCCAGTAATGATAAATTATGTAGAACAGGACGATAATAAACTGTGCACTATTAGGGTCACAAGTGACATGGTCCTTAGGCAAATAGATAAATTAAAACCTAACAAATCCCCAGGCCCTGATGAACTGTATGCAAGGGTTCTAAAGGAATGTAAAGAGGAGCTTAGCACACCTTTGGCTAATCTTTTCAACATATCACTACAAACTGGCATGGTGCCAGATAAGTGGAAAATGGCAAATGTGATACCTATTTTCAAAACAGGTGACAGGTCCTTAGCTTCGAACTATAGACCAATAAGCCTAACCTCCATAGTGGGAAAATTTATGGAATCAATAATTGCCGAGGCAGTTCGTAGCCACCTTGAAAAGCATAAATTAATCAACGAATCTCAGCATGGTTTTACAAAGGGACGTTCCTGCCTTACGAATTTATTAACTTTTTTCACTAAGGTATTTGAGGAGGTAGATCATGGTAACGAATATGATATTGTGTATATGGACTTCAGTAAGGCTTTTGACAGGGTCCCACATCAGAGACTATTGAGGAAAATTAAAGCACATGGAATAGGAGGAGAAATTTTTTCCTGGATAGAGGCATGGTTGACAAATAGGCAGCAGAGAGTTTGCATAAATGGGGAGAAATCAGAGTGGGGAAGCGTCACGAGCGGTGTTCCACAGGGGTCAGTGTTGGGCCCCCTGCTGTTCACAATCTACATAAACGACATAGATGAGGGCATAAAGAGCGACATCGGCAAGTTTGCCGATGACACCAAAATAGGCCGTCGAATTCATTCTGACGAGGACATTCGAGCACTCCAGGAAGATTTGAATAGACTGATGCAGTAGGCGTAGCAGTAGGGGGGATATGATCGAGGTGTATAAATGGAAAACAGGAATAAATAAAGGGGACGTAAATAGTGTAGTGAAAATTTCCAGCCAAAACAGCAATGGTTTCAAGTTGCAAAAATTCAGAGTCAGGAAGGATATAGGAAAGCACTAGTTTGGTAATAGAGTTGTGGATGAGTGGAACAAACTCCCGAGTACAGTTATTGAGGTAAAAACGTTGTGTAGTTTTAAAAATAGGTTAGATAAATACGTGAGTGGGTGTGGGTGGGTGTGAGTTGGACCTGACTAGCTTGTGCTGCTGGGTCTGGTGCTGTGCTCCTTCCTTGAGTGGAGGTGACCAGATTGGGTGGGTCATTGGGCTAATCCGGGGGGGGGACATGGACCTGCTCCGCATGGGTCAGTAGGCCTGTTGCAGGGTTCCTTTTTTCTTATGCTCTTAATATATCAATAGAACCTGTCAGTGTAGAATAAATCAGTATTCACACAGAACAGAAGCTGTCAACACTACATTCGTATGTATGTGATATTCAAATTTTCACTTTATTTCAGTATTATCCTTGACAAATTATTTACTAATGTGTTGTATAAAGTGTTAAGATACAATACAATTATAGCACAACATTCTTATAAACCCACACAAAAAATTGCACTGCAGTTTCAAAATACTGTAAGACAAACCTAAATATTCTGCGTAGGTTAGGTCTTTCCAAGAAATATGAAATCCTTGTCACTAATTCTTACAACAATTGTATACTGAATTTACTGGAAATAAACATTGTGAGTGTCATTTACATAGGTTGTATGAGTGAGGTATTCAGTTGGAGGAGTTATTAGTATGGCAGAATATATAAATTTTACGTTGTTAGCTACGGTAGTTCTTATTCAATGTTGTGTATCTAATAATGTTAATAATAAAACAGTTTTTATAGTGGAGAAGAAAGAAAGCGATTTCAGCAAGTTGATATTTATACTAAGAATTTAACAGAAGCAACTGAATAAAATGAACACAATGCAGGAACTGTTGCTGGGGATGTTGTTTTCATGTTCCACATAATTATATTCTTGGGAGGTAATTCAGGGTGCAAGGGTTACTTGTTGCTACCTCCAGATGCCCATCCTTACCGCCCCACTGACGCCTGTAGTGGATTGGATAATAACAACAATAATAATAATAATAATAATAATAATAATAATAATAATAATAATAATAATAATAATAATAATAATAATAATAATAATAATAATAATAATAACAATAATGATAATTTCTACAAGTACGTACATGTACAACGTTTACAGACTTAGCTGATACAACGACATATTATATAGAAAACCCCTTGTTAAGCAGAGCATTTCGGGCAAATTAGGTAAATTTTGTCCCCAGGATACGTCCCACACTAGTTGGCTAACACCCAGATACCTACTTACTGCTAGGTGAAAAGGGACACCACGTGTGTTAAGGTAGCAGACCGCATTGTTTCCACCCGTACCGGGGATAGAGTTGAGTGCCCTACCAACCGCCGTGTGGCCCCTCACTCTCTCCTGTGAGAGGCATTGACACGCCTTGTGTGTTGGCTTTCTGTACCCACCTGCTTCCTGACTCTCACCCCAACCTGTGTGAGGTACAGCCACGTCTTCATAGTTAGTTGTCCCCATTTCCCAGGCTCCTGACCCCACCCACTTGTGACAGGCACTAACACCTCTTGTTGGTTTGATGTCTGCACCTTCCTACCTCTTGACTTTCAATCCCATTTTTTGAGAATAACTACCACGTCTTGTGGACTCGCTATGCGCACCTACCTGCCACCTGATCTCTGCCAACAACTTCACGTCTGAGGTGTTGCCTCTTCCGATGTTATGTGGGTCTGCTACTGCAGAGGCTTCATGGTCAGGAGTCCAGCGACTGCGTACGCAAATTTTGCAGAGTTGACACAGTACTGGCTCACCAGTGTAACAACACCAGTAGCAGTGGCATACTGCACTAACCAAACTTTTACCAGAATATAAAAAGATATCTTCAAAAGCGGAGGAGACCCAATGATGTTACTACAATCACGTTTCTTTATGTATCCCCGAAATGTAATCCATACAATAATAAAACACTCACTCCAGTGCTAAAAAATGACACTGTGCCCAGCAAATATCATTTAAAGACGCATGGTTCTAGGTAGAGCTTTATCAAGTCTTGATAAAGCTCTACGTGCAGAGAAAAGTCTGTAAGTCAGTGTTTGTTCTGGTGACTGTATTTTTAAGTGTTTGCTTCCTACACCTCCAGCGTGACAACCTGCTCTATTAGTCCGTTCATTTTCTTACGAAGTTCTCCGCGTCAGTTCCTTAAAGTTTCATGTAGAACTACAAATATTATTTTCCTTATTTTAAATTATCGGGCAGTGACGCATCAATTATTATTTATTATGATTGATGACATTCATTCAGGATCGAACACTAGGGAGGGTAGGTCCAATCTGATGGATCAAGAGCCTCTTACCAGCGTCAGGAAACCTTCCATGGTGAGTGGCGGTGGTGAAGGTAATCAAGTCAACGTTCAAAATATACACGAGAATGACTCGTGCATATTTGTCGGGACAAGAGATTTGTTTCCTTTGATAATTATGTCCCTAATATATGCGATATTAAGTATTTTTCCCCGAAGTCCTCTAAAATTAAGTACTGGAATTTTATGAAAAGACCAACATGAAATGAGTTAGGGTAGGTAAGGTTCGTCAGGAAACAGGAGAGGTATTTCATGACGAGGGATGATGACCCGCCCCGTTGGAGCTTATGGTCGTCTGACCGAGGCCTTCCGCTGACTTGCTGGTCTACCCCTTTAAAAATTATGGTCATAGTTATAACCATTTGTAATAGCAAGTATGAAATGAGTGTTAAAAATTTATCAAATTCTTTCTCATCGTCAAAATCTCGTCCCTAGACAGTTTAAAGTAGACCCAACTTCCGTATAATTTTTCTTATATACTTGGGAAAAACCTTTCAGGTTTGTCTTTAATTCCTTTGTAGCTTAAATTTCATAGTCTCGTTTAACTGTGTTTATCATTTTTTTTTACAAGGGTTTGCCTCCTTGTTTACCAGAATAAAGTCAAGCAAGTTATTTATTCTCATTGGTTCTTCCACAATCTGCTTTAAAAGGCAATCCTGGACTGCCTCGAGGAAGTCACTTAACTAGATTCCCTGTCAATAATTCGCCATTTTGGCTGAAGTTAAAATCTTCTCCAGTTATTACATTTTCATATCTTCAGATGTTAGCAGTATTATATTAAAAATGGCTCCCATAGATTCTAATAAAGCGGGTTGATATTTCACGCCTAAGATCAGCTTTTCGTTTCCTTCAGAAATCTGCAACAAGACAAATTTCGTGTCTTTGGTAACACCTTCTGGGAAAAGAAAATTTGGTCTCCAAGAGATAAGTTGTCCGTGACTTTGTTAAACAAATCTTTTTGAGGCAGTAGTTCAAGTTTCTTCCAACATTTAGAGTCAAACCATATTTTTGGGTCATTCGTATGAGTCTCGATTATTGCTATAATATCTTTATTTTCTGCATATTCAGATAACCTCGTCCATATAACTCCTAGTACTATCACTATTTGTTCAATATAAAATGAAAAAGTTTTTCTTCTGTGTATTCTTCACATTGATTTATTTTTGTTATTGCTTACAATGTTTTTATTATCACCTATGATACTTAAGCTATCAAATCATATATATATATATATATATATATATATATATATATATATATATATATATATATATATATATATATATATATATATATATATATATATATATATATATATATATATATATATATATATATATATATATATATATATATATATATATATATATATATATATATATATATGTCGTGCCGAATAAGCAGAACTTGCGATCTTGACTTAAATAGCAACTCTCATCTTGCCATATAGGGCAAGCGAAAATTTGTGTATGCAATAATTTCGTCAAAATTATTCTGAACCTAACGAAAAAAAATACATTTCACTGTGTTTGTTTAGTATTAAATTATTGTAAACGAATCTAAAATATATTTAGTTGGGTTAGGATAAAATAAATTGTTCTTGTTATAATAAGGTTAGGTAAGTTTTCTAAGATGCTTTTGTTGCAAAATTAAATTTTTTTACACCAACATTAATGAAAAAAGAGGATAAATAAGTATACAAGATATAATGTAGGGCGAAATGACAGTAGTTTGTTGGATTTTGTATTGGTAGATAAAAGACTGTTGAGTAGACTTCAGGATGTACATGTTTATAGAGGGGCCACAGATATATCAGATCACTTTTTAGTTGTAGCTACATGAGAGTAAAAGGTAGATGGGATACAAGGGGAATAGAAGCATCAGGGAAGAGAGAGGTGAATGTTTATAAACTAAAAGAGGAGGCAGTTAGGGTAAGATATAAACAGCTATTGGAGGATAGATGGGCTAATGAGAGCATAGGCAATGGGGTCGAAGAGGTATTGGGTAGGTTTAAAAATGCAGTGTTAGAGTGTTCAGCAGAAGTTTGTGGTTACAGGAAAGTGGGTGCGGGAGGGAAGAGGAGCGATTGGTGGAATGATGATGTAAAGAGAGTAGAAAGGGAGAAAAAGTTAGCATATGAGAAGTTTTTACAAAGTAGAAGTGATGCAAGGAGGGAAGAGTATATGGAGAAAAAGAGAGAGGTTAAGAGAGTGTTGAAGCGATGTAAAAAGAGAGCAAATGAGAGAGTGGGTGAGACGTTATCAACAAATTTCGTTGAAAATAAGAAAAAGTTTTGGAGTGAGATTAACAAGTTAAGGAAGCCTAGAGAACGAATGGATTTGTCAGTTAAAAATAGGAGAGGAGAGTTATTAAATGGAGAGTTAGAGGTATTGGGAAGATGGAGGGAACATGAGAAATTGTTAAATGTTGATGAAGATAGGGAAGTTGTGATTTCGTGTATAGGGCAAGGAGGAATAACATCTTGTAGGAGTGAGGAAGAGCCAGTTGTGAGTGTGGGGGAAGTTCGTGAAGCAGTAAGTAGAATGAAAGGGCGTAAGGCAGCCGGGATTGATGGGATAAAGATAGAAATGTTAAAAGCAGGTGGGGATATAGTTTTGGAGTGGTTGGTGCAATTATTTAATAAATGTATGGAAGAGGGTAAGGTACCTAATGATTTGCAGAGAGCATGCATAGTTCCTTTGTATAAAGGCAAAGGGGACAAAAGAGAGTGCAAATATTAGAGGGGGATAAGTCGGTTGAGTATACCTAGTAAAGTGTATGGCAGAGTTGTTATTGAAAGAATTAAGAGTAAGACGGAGAATAGGATAGCAGATGAACAAGGAGGCTTTAGGAAAGGTAGGGGGTGTGTGGACCAGGTGTTTACAGTAAAACATACAAGTGAACAGTATTTAGATAAGGCTAAAGTGGTTTTTGTGGCATTTATGGATTTGGAAAAGGCGTATGACAGGGTGGCTAGGGTTGCAATGTGGCAGATGTTGCAGGTGTATGGTGTAGGAGGTAGGTTACTGAAAGCAGTGAAGAGTTTTTACGAGGATAGTGAGGCTCAAGTTAGAGTACGTAGGAAAGAGGGAGATTATTTCCCAGTAAAAGTAGGTCTTAGACAAGGATGTGTGATGTCACCATGGTTGTTTAATATATTTATAGATGGGGTTGTAAGAGAAGTAAATGCGAGGCTCTTGGCAAGAGGCTCGGAGTTAAAAGATAAAGAATCACACATAAAGTGGGAGTTGTCACAGTTACTCTTTGCTGATGACACTGTGCTCTTGGGAGATTCTGAAGAGAAGTTGCAGAGATTGGTGGATTAATTTGGTAGGGTATGTAAAAGAAGAAAATTAAAAGTGAATACAGGAAAGAGTAAGGTTATGAGGATAACAAAATGATTAGGTGATGAAAGACTGGATATCAGATTGGAGGGAGAGAGTATGGAGGAGGTGAATGTATTCAGATATTTGGGAGTGGACGTGTCAGCGGATGGGTCTATGAAAGATGAGGTGAATCAAAGAATTAATGAGAGGAAAAGGGTGAGCGGTGCACTTAGGAATCTGTGGAGACAAAGAACTTTGTCCTTGGAGGCAAAGAGGGGAATACATGAGAGTATAGTTTTACCAACGCTCTTATATGGGTGTGAAGCATGGGTGATGAATGTTGCAGTGAGGAGAAGGCTGGAGGCAGTGGAGATGTCATGTCTTAGGGCAATGTGTGGTGTGAATATAATGCAGAGAATTCGTAGTTTGGAAGTTAGGAGGAGGTGCGGGATTACCAAAACTATTGTCCAGAGGGCTGAGGAAGGGTTGTTGAGGTGGTTCGGACATGTAGAGAGAATGGAGCGAAACAGAATGACTTCAAGAGTGTATCAGTCTGTAGTGGAAGGAAGGCGGGGTAGGGGTCGGCCTAGGAAAGGTTGGAGAGAGGGGGTAAAGGAGGTTTTGTGTGCGAGGGGCTTGGACTTCCAGCAGGCATGCGTGAGCGTGTTTGATAGGAGTGAATGGAGACAAATGGTTTTTAAAACTTGACGTGCTGTTGGAGTGTGAGCAAAGTGACATTTATGAAGGGATTCAGGGAAACCGGCAGGCCGGACTTGAGTCCTGGAGATGGGAAGTACAGTGCCTGCACTCTGAAGGAGGGGTGTTAATGTTGCAGTTTAAAAACTGTAGTGTAAAGCACCCTTCTGGCAAGACAGTGATGGAGTGAATGATGGTGAAAGTTTTTCTTTTTTCGGGCCACCCTGCCTTGGTGGGAATCGGCCAGTGTGATAATAAAATAATAATAATTTCTGTACCAAGAGGCCATGCAACATAATAATAATTAATGAAAAAATCTAGCTTTAAACGTATAAGAGATATTTTTAGAAAGGATTTAGTTTTAAATGAGACCTTGCTAATACACCAGTTTTACATATTCGGCACGACACACACACACATTATATATATATATATATATATATATATATATATATATATATATATATATATATATATATATATATATATATATATGTGTGTGTGTGTGTGTGTGTGTGTGTGTGTGTGTGTGTGTGTGTGTGTGTGTGTGTGTGTGTGTGTGTGTGTGTGTGTGTGTGTGTGTGTGTGTGTGTGTGTGTGTGTGTGTGTACCTTCAAGCTCAGTATGTTGGTTGCCCTCCTCCTCTGCTGCTGCCCCCTGAAAACACAAGCTGAGGGCTTGGCACCCCATAACATCTCGACTGCAGCCTGTACCCTCAACGCATCAAAATGCACATTATGGATGCCCCTAACTCGTGCCTTCAATCCCTAAATTTCATCAACAGGGTACACCCCCGTCACAGCCCCCTGCCCATGATATTGCCTCAATCTGTCCTCAAAATACTTTGCCAGCCCGGATTTCATATTATTCACCCTTCTTCCCTCACCCACATAAAACTGACTTATCTCCGGTTAGCCACCTCATCCCACCAACGCACCAACTTACCCCCACCCACGAACCCCGCTCGCTTCCCCCTCCACCACTCCTCCAAGCCCACCACTGCCTTCTCATTACTCAGCGCCCTTGTATTTAATTTCCAATAACCCCTATGTCGCAAACCCAAAGACTCCCTCCCTAACTGAGCAATAACCGCCCTATGATCTGAATAAGCCGCTGTTACGGTACTCATCGAGCATAACTCATTGAACATAACTCCTCTCGAATGAATTTATAATTAATCCGTACATCCCCATCTGGTGGCTCATACACACATAGGTTCATTCTACCAGCTCCCATCCACCCTGATTACTCTCCCATCACCTTTATTTTCACTACGGTGATATACAAGCGGGCTTACTTCACTCATCAAAATGGCCACACCCACTCTTAAGCACACAGCATGTATCGCATATACTGCATAACCAGGTACCGCGAACTCCCGACCCTCATTAATGTTGTGTTCCTGTAGAAATACCACATCCACACGATACTTACAAATGAACCTCCCAAGCCTAAGTCTGGCAATTAAGATAGTCCTCCACACTGCCCAACACTACTTTTCGTGTCTGCAGCCATACTGGTATAGCTCACTACCTCTCACCCCAAGCCTCGTTCCTACTAGGTCTTTAGCTCCCTGCTTATGATGCCTTCCACTCCCTGCACTCTTGACCGTCTCTACCCACGCCTTTTTTCCTGGCCTTTGAGCAGGCGTGAGGACGTCATCTGAATCTGAGGCCGTCGTCACCCTCCTCCTTGTACCCACATCAACCACGACACACATATTCAACTCAGCGTCCCGATGTACCTCCACTTGCATGTTCACCAAACGGACGCCTCGCCCTGCGCAATGGCTGCCTCCTCCACTTCCTCCACACACGACTTGATTTGCAATCCCTCCACTAATGTTTCCGATGTTTTCCCCTCCCGGCGGGGAACATACTCATTAAAGCCTTTTCCAATGCCATATCGATGCCAGCTTCCTCAGCCTCCGCCTTCACACTCTCCTGACCACGCCCCACTTCCAAAAGTTCCTCGTACTTCTCAGTCGGAAGATCTCCATTCAGCGTATCATTCAAGACAGTCATCTAATCACTCCACAACCTACTGTTTCCACGTCCACCATGCACTTCCATTTCTTGTACCACACTCCCCCTTTCCGGTATCACTGACCTGTACACAACCTGGGGATACCCTCGTCGTCCACACTCCGCTGCCACATGGTCGTACTCCCCACAAATCCTGCATGTGCGGCGCCATCCTGCGTATGTCACCATTATCTGCTTACGAAAGTCAGATAGGTACACGTAAGAAGGCACTGGGTGGGGCAAAGACACCTTGAGGGAAAACGTTCCTTCTGGCAAACCTGCATAAGCACTATCAACCCATTTCCTCTGCTGCGCCACATATTTAACGCAATACTTGATGAACACCTGTCGTAGATCCGTTTCGTCCACTTCGATCGGCACATTCCTCAACTTAAGCCAGGTGTAGTGTTTCGATGTCTACCAGACGTACCCATACAATGTCAGTAAAGTCCATTACTACGCCTAGATACCGCTCCGCAAGCGCCACGTACACCTGTGATGACAGCAACTTCACGAGTAGTCGAACTGCTCCATTTAGAGCAACGCCGTACAATTCTTCATCCGCAATCCGGTATGTGTCTCGGATGATTTGCAGCAGTAACACTTGCGACACCTCTGGGATGATGGACCCAGGGAGCAGCTCAGTTCCAACAGTGTTCACACGTCTGCACAGACTTGATGCCATAATGTCACACCACCAATTTACCCAAGTGTAACTGGTCAGGAGCGACTCACAAACGTCTGCCCACGCCACCGTCTAAGCAGTGAATAAGGTTAAAAATTCCGAAATGAAATTACATACAAATGGATAATAATTATAAAGAACACGAACTATGTGAAAAGACCGATGACGTACGTAGTTAAGTTGTGCTCCACTGTCAACAATATGTCGTCACAGAATATAGACCCCGAAAGCTAATTTTTCTTTTACTGTATATACACTTGAAAAGTTTAATCACTGTTTTAGGGATTCAAATATTCCTGACTTATGAACCGGTTGTATGCAGGCTTAACGGCCCTCGTGTAGCCAATAGGCTTTAACCAGCAGGTGACTTTCGAAGTGGCACATGTGTCATATCCAAGTTACAGTGACCTATCTCATAATTTATATTGTTTTATCATACATTAATAATTGCACAAATATACAAATGGATGGGAATACAAAGGCAGGTATAAATATAAATTTATTTATACAGTGTAATACAAATTAATAAAAATCCAAAACTTTAGTCTTCTAAATATGATCAGGTATATACGCATATATTATATTTTACTGGTTGTTAAGCTGGGTATAGTAACCATGGTCTTTGAGCCACTGAACGATGACCATGTAGTTGTTGTTCATCCAGGCAATATTGTTGGCAGTTCTCTCAATGGCTTGATCAACAGCTCGTTTTGCAGTTACCAGTTTTTCAGAGTACTTTTCTTTGAACAACTCCACCTAGGAATAAATAATATCGTTAATACACACTTTTACACAATGTATTTACCATATCATACATTTAACTGAATCCATTATAGTTTCTCCTTTCTCTAAAAAAGCGTTCAGTTCGGGCATATCTGTCCGTCTCTCAGCTACATTCACTCTGACTCTACATAGCGACATTTCTATGTAACACGCTCGCACAAGGCTGTACGATGTCCAAGTCCCTAGCATCCAAAATTTCGTTTACCCCCACTCTCCAACCTTTTCTAGAAAGATCCTTACCCCTTCTTCCATCCACCCGAGATTTTTATGCCCTCACAGTCATCCTATTATATGACATCCTCGCTTAATGTCCAAACCATCTCAACTCCTCAGACCTCCGAAAAAAACTGTTGGTAACTCCACACCTCCTAATCTCCTAACTCAGAATATTCACGCAACACACTGCCCTCAAACACGACATTTCTGCTATTTTCAGCCTTCTCGCTGTATCATTCAAAACTCGTGCTTGACACATACACAAGAGTGATGGTACCACTACACTCTGGTGAAACATTTTTTTTTTTTTGCCTCCATGGATAAAGTTATTTTTCTCAACAGATACCTCAGTGCATTACCTACCTTTGTCCCTTCATTAAATCTATGGTTCACATTCTTCACAGAACCATCTGCCAACAAGTCCACTTCTTTCCTCCAATCTGGTATCCAGTCTCTTATTGCCTGTTTTTTTTTATATTGCTCCTTCCTAAGTTTACTTTTAATTTCCTTCCTTTACATACCCTCCCAAAATCTTTGCTACTTCTCTTCCGAATCTCCCAAAATTATTTGTCATCAGGAAAAAGCAACTATGGTAACTCCTACTTCGTACTAGATTCACTATCTTTCAATCCCACACGTCTCCCTAACACCCTAGCGTTTACTTCCTTTACAACGCTATATAGAATCTTTGAATAATTACGCAGCCATAGTGACGTCACACATCTCTGTATAGATCCTACTTTTGCTGAAAAATAATCTCTGTCTCTCTCCTACATATCCTAGCCTGAGTCTCGCTATCCATATAAAAGTTCTTAACTGCTTTAAATAACCTGCCATCTATTCCATACACTTCAACATCTGCCACATTGCTTCCCTATCCACCGTATCAAAATTATCCTTCCAGCTCCTGCACCCAACATCTTGCTCCTGGGCGATTTCAACTTAAGGCACCTAAAATGGAGGAATATAGCAAATAATATTGTTGCAGTAATAACACCAGGAGGCAGCTCTGATGAAAACTCACACTCACACGAGCTTTTAAATCTCTGCACAAAATTCAATTTAAACCAGCAAATAATAGAGCCTACTAGACTGGAGAATACACTAGACCTCATATTCACTAACAATGATGATCTGATAAGAAATGTCACCATATTAAAAACAATATACTCAGATCACAACATAATTGAGGTTCAGACATGTATGCGTGGAGCCCCAGACCGACAAAATGAGACTTAGTCACGAGGGAGCATTCACCAAATTCAACTTCAATAACAAAAACATAAAGTGGGACCAAGTAAACCAAGTCCTAACCGATATAAGCTGGGAAGATATACTAAGCAACACAGACCCAAACTTATGCCTAGAACAGATTAACTCGGTGGCACTCGATGTATGCACAAGGCTTATTCCTCTAAGAAAAAGGAGGAGTAGATGTAAAATAGAAAGAGACAGGCGCTCCCTTTACAGGCGACGGAAAAGAATAACAGAGCGGCTAAAAGAGGTCAATATATCTGAAATGCGCAGGGAGACACTGGTCAGAGAAATAGCAAGCATCGAACTTAAGCTAAAAGAATCCTTTAGGAGTCAGGAATCGCGGGAAGAACTAAAAGCTATAAATGAAATCGAAAAAAACCCAAAGTATTTCTTCTCCTATGCCAAATCAAAATCGAGAACAACGCCCAGTATTGGGCCCCTACTTAAACAAGATGGGTCCTACACAGATGACAGCAAGGAAATGAGTGAGCTACTCAAGTCCCAATATGACTCAGTTTTTAGCAAGCCGCTAACCAGACTGAGAGTCGAAGATCAAAATGAATTTTTTATGAGAGAGCCACAAAATTTGATTAACACAAGCCTATCCGATGTTATCCTGACGCCAAATGACTTCGAACAGGCGATAAATGACATGCCCATGCACTCTGCCCCAGGGCCAGACTCATGTAACTCTGTGTTCATCAAAAACTGCAAGAAGCCCCTATCACGAGCCTTTTCCATCCTATGGAGAGGGAGCATGGACACGGGGGTCGTCCCTCAGTTACTAAAAACAACAGACATAGCCCCACTCCACAAAGGGGGCAGTAAAGCAACAGCAAAGAACTACAGACCAATAGCTCTAACATCCCATATCATAAAAATCTTTGAAAGGGTCCTAAGAAGCAAGATCACCACCCATCTAGAAACCCATCAGTTACACAACCCAGGGCAACATGGGTTTAGAACAGGTCGCTCCTGTCTGTCTCAACTACTGGATCACTACGACAAGGTCCTAAATGCACTAGAAGACAAAAAGAATGCAGATGTAATATATACAGACTTTGCTAAAGCCTTCGACAAGTGTGACCATGGCGTAATAGCGCACAAAATGCGCGCTAAAGGAATAACAGGAAAAGTCGGTCGATGGATCTATAATTTCCTCACTAACAGAACACAGAGAGTAGTCGTCAACAGAGTAAAGTCCGAGGCAGCTACGGTGAAAAGCTCTGTTCCACAAGGCACAGTACTAGCTCCCATCTTGTTCCTCATCCTCATATCCGACATAGACAAGGATGTCAGCCACAGCACCGTGTCTTCCTTTGCAGATGACACCCGAATCTGCATGACAGTGTCTTCCATTGCAGACACTGCAAGGCTCCAGGCGGACATCAACCAAATCTTTCAGTGGGCTGCAGAAAACAATATGAAGTTCAACGATGAGAAATTTCAATTACTCAGATATGGTAAACATGAGGAAATTAAATTTTCATCAGAGTACAAAACAAATTCTGGCCACAAAATAGAGCGAAACACCAACGTCAAAGACCTGGGAGTGATTATGTCGGAGGATCTCACCTTCAAGGACCATAACATTGTATCAATCGCATCTGCTAGAAAAATGACAGGATGGATAATGAGAACCTTCAAAACTAGGGAGGCCAAGCCCATGATGACACTCTTCAGGTCACTTGTTCTATCTAGGCTGGAATATTGCTGCACACTAACAGCACCTTTCAAGGCAGGTGAAATTGCTGACCTAGAAAATGTACAGAGAACCTTCACGGCGCGCATAACGGAGATAAAACACCTCAATTACTGGGAGCGCTTGAGGTTTCTAAACCTGTATTCCCTGGAACGCAGGAGGGAGAGATACATGATTATATACACCTGGAAAATCCTAGAGGGACTAGTACCGAACTTGCACACGAAAATCACTCACTACGAAAGCAAAAGACTTGGCAGACGATGCACCATCCCCCCAATGAAAAGCAGGGGTGTCACTAGCACGTTAAGAGACCATACAATAAGTGTCAGGGGCCCGAGACTGTTCAACTGCCTCCCAGCACACATAAGGGGGATTACCAACAGACCCCTGGCAGTCTTCAAGCTGGCACTGGACAAGCACCTAAAGTCAGTTCCTGATCAGCCGGGCTGTGGCTCGTACGTTGGTTTGCGTGCAGCCAGCAGCAACAGCCTGGTTGATCAGGCGCTGATCCACCAGGAGGCCTGGTCACAGACCGGGCCGCGGGGGCGTTGACCCCCGAAACTCTCTCCAGGTAAACTCCAGGTATTCCATATATTTATTGTTCCATATTTTTAACATATCTATCGCCGTGATGCACATTTACAAAGTGGTATGTGATACCAATAAGTATCACATACCAATAGGTATCACATACCACTTTGTTGGAAAAAGACCCGAAATACAAACAGATCGTTCGGTCCTGGAACACTGGGACTGACTAAGATTCCAGGATTGAAACATTTCCAGTAAAATGCCGTAGTATTTACTTGTTATGTCTTTTTCCAACAAAATGTTCTGTCTCTTCACTGTTTACTTTTCTCACTCCATTTCAAACTAATCACTCTCTTCCCTAACCAAAAAAAAAAAAAATGATCATGGAATAGCCTATGATAATCTAAAATAAGTTTATATCTCGCTCATCAGAGTAAATAATTCACTTCACTAAACTCCGATATAATTTCACACTTCCTCTCTTCCTTCGTTAAGTTTTGATTATTATTTGTCTGGTTATACCACTGCACACTCTCCGTTTGCTTGAAATAAAAATTTAATATATTTATGCAAATTTTTTGAATAAAATTTTATTTTACACCAACACTAACCTAACTTTTCTGAAGTTATGTAAAATAATATCGCTATATTTACATAAGTAAATATAGCGATATGGGATAAAATATCGACATTATAATGAGACAAATGCTTTATCACCATTATTTGAGAATTGCCACTGTTTGGGAAAAACGTTGCCATTAAAGAATAACATTATGCTGTATGTATCTTTACCATAAATATAACGATTTTTGCGAGGGAGAGATGGAGGAATAACTTTAGATAACTCCATTTTTAACTGCATTCAGTTTTTCACCTCTCGTTGATTTACATAATCTTTAAGGAAAATCCCATGACACGGGTTTTCACGAAAGATGATTCGTTAAGTGATGATACCCACCCCATGTCAGGGGCTGGTGGAGCAGCTGTTAACCCTATAGACTCCGCTAACATTATATTTAATGGCATGTATCAATATTTTCAATGGCATCTTTTACATAATTCTCGCCATGTGAGGGAATTATGTGGCATCATGTACAAGGTGGCAACGTCCGTTATAACATTAGCAACTTAATGCATTGTAAAACATTTCTAACAGAATTAGATGTTGCTTTCTGTCATACGTCTCTACGTACCATCACAGTATCCTTCATACTATCAATGTCTCCCACTACCATTTTGTCATGCTGCAGCCTATTGTCTTTTTATGTTCACAGTTCCATAATACCAGGTAAACCACAATCGAGTTCTTAAAAAAGGCAGTCATTTGTTCGTTGGGGTTAATAAACAATGATGTCTGTGCCAAGAAGGTATTTAAGTTGTGAGCTAATGAGGAGTTTTTAGTATTAAAGCCAAAGGATATAAATAACAAATAAAGTTGAGACTTAATCATATCCGTTAAATTATATCTTTAGTGTTTAACGAACTGTGAAATAACAGTTTTAATGGTATTCTCTGAAATGTTCCTTACACACGCGCTGTAACAATAATGTTAACAAAACCAGAAGCTTTAGCATGAAGCCTAATGCCCTGTTGAAAAACATTAAGTATATGACAGCCTTCGAAAAGGTACAAAGTATCAGTTACCTTCAAAATGTGTCACTATAATAGTTATAGTTTTGGCTATATATTCTACACTAATGACTACAGGGACTTCAACCAATGCCTTCCATTATAAAATCTCCATATTTATGGCTAACACACAAAAAAATATGAAAATGTTGCAAGATATAAAGCAAGGGTAGAATAATCCGGCTAATGCCTCGGTACTACTACTTGGGACATCCCACCAAAGTGATGCCTCCAGTAAAACCACGTTCTATAAAGCCTCACAATTCGGTAGCCAAGTGTTCTAATTGATTTGGTCATCTTCCTTGGCTTCCCAGAGTGTGAGACTGACTTGAGAAATTGTAATAATACGATTTTAAACGATTCATGGATCGGGTAAGATTCGAACCCACAGCAAGTCAGTCCTAAAACTAGCAGGCCAGTACTCTAACTAAACCACGCTGACTAACACGGTAAAGTGGTTAAAATACTGACCTGTTAGTTGTAGGACAAATTTTCCATTGGTTCGAATCCTGTCAATTTCGTGAGTGGGTGAGATTACTAGTTCTAATAAAAACACAATTCAATACAAAGACATTAAAATTAAAACCGGAGCGACGGCTGCTTATTAATGGCGCAATGATCCTTGTAAATTTACTAATTTTACCTCTCACAACAACTAGGTATGTTGACTCACCTCCTTCAGTTCCAAGTCTGTGTTTAAGGACTCAGTAGTCGATTTAACTAAGCGAGGGATGGTAAATAGGCCGGACCCATAGCTGAAAATTAAAGTCTGTGTTATGGCGAGATGTATTTTATTCTTTCAAGTTCTCCATTACAAAAAGAATAAAAGTAAGCCGTGTGTCATTTGGAGAAATATATACTCGTCCTAACAGAAAAAAAAGATAGATTTTCATACTCACTAGTCAATAATTTTCTCCCAATTCTCTCTAATATAGTTCCAGGCAAGGTAGTGTCCTACACTGTTCCTGGCTACACCCTCGAACGCTGTTCCTGCATCCTGTTTCCTAATACCGCTGCTGTTTGTGAAAGCCATGTCGAGGTACCTGTGCGAATATTTTAGCTCTTCACCTGAACTGCATAGTAATTAATACTCAATATTTTTATTATATTAATCAAATTTAATTGATCATAACGGAGGTGTATATAAAAAATCGATTTTAACTATCTACGACAAGGAATTTTATTTGATTAATCTATAATTAAAGCATCTGTATTTTAAAATTTTGATAAACTTTCAATGAATAATAGACATATTTAATAAATTCACTTCAAGTAATGAAAAAATAAGTTGAATTAACCTAGACAGGATCCAGACTTTCTTGGTACATCCCAGAGCAGACAGTAGTAGAGATTTCTCAGAGCCAACGTTGGAGGCGAGGTACTGGTTCCAGCCAAAGTTCCACTCCTTCTCACCACCAGCAGCAATAGCGGTGCAGTACACTGTGCTCTTCAGGTTTGGCGACACGATGCTGCGTATATGATTAAAAACAGAGCTGTTATCCACATAAAATGTATTCAAGCATTCAACAGCAATTACAGGAGAAAATACGAAGTTCTTTAACTGTATCTGAGTTTGTTTATAAAAGTTACCTGCGGTCACTTGGGTTCTGCATCCACTTGTGGTAGAGGGAAACAGAGTTACTGACACAGTCCTGGTACTCTAGGTTGCAGGCCCACGTCAGTGCCTTGACCCGCTTGAACTGCTCCAGATGAGGGTCATTCATGTTGTCTTGGAAGCCGACAGACTCGTACAGAGGAGTCAGGAGGGTGAGCAAGTAGTTCTGTTCTCCGGAGTGGTAAAGATAAAAAGCACTTAAAACTCGGACTTAGATACTCCCTTACACAGGCTATCTGGAAATTGTTATGCCAAGTATATGAATGAATAAGCTTTTAATGGAGATCGAAATATACACTGAAAGATGCATGCATAAGCCTTGTACATTTTGCTTTATTTGGTGTACTACGTCACTTGCTCTTATCTATGAAACAGAACGACCTCCTAGTAATTCACAGCTCGATATTCTATAAGAGTTTAATTGGTACAAAACTCTAAGAAAATCCTAGATCATTACAATGACCTTTCTGTCAACAAGATGGAGCAGAAGGGCCATGGTTGATGCTGGAAGTGTGACGTGGGTACACAAATAACAGATAACTTATATCCATTTTCTCAATTATTTTAACTGAAGTAACGACTACCTTAAGAGCTCCATAGTTTCCTGAGCGGGTAAACATTCTCTTGATGTAGTTGAGGTTGGACAATGCAGACTCCCATGGGACGTACTCTTCCTCGTTTTTCAAGTAGGTATTCACGCCCATTGCTATGTTATAGGATAACTGACCTGGTAGGATATAATTAAGAGTAAATTTATAAAAAAAATTAAATCCATTAATTTTAATAAAGATTGATACTGACATTAGGTCATAGTTAAATAAAAATAATATGTCGATGACTTTTTTTTCAATTTGTTTGGGCATTAGTTGACTTGTGGACAAAATATTTAATGGTATATGCTTGTTTTGATTAGTAATTATGTTTTATTTTAGGATCTATCAATAAATGTTGCTGCAATGAATTTTTTACTGTACAAAGGTGTGCATTAGTCAGGTATGCAAGTTCTGGGTCTGGGTTAGGAAACAAGTAGAGCAGTGGAACCTAGCCCATCTTTCGCTATGGATAGGTAAGAAACTGGTGAATCTATGAGGTTCTTTGAAAATGATTCAATCTACTTAATGTCTGTAAACTGGCAGACAATGTGGAAAATTATCGGATTATTTTCAAATCCTATAGATTTAAAAATAATCTTCTATTAATACTTACAAAAAAGTGTTAAACCCATGTGAGGTATACTACTTTCTTCTTTAATAATTCCCTGTTATAGTGTATAGCATAACAATTTGCGATATTCGTGCATAGTTAAACTATTTGGTTTAAATAGTTTAACTATGTACTCTGGCTGGCACCTTGAGTGGAGAGAATTTGAAGGATTTTCTTCCCACCAAAAAAGACTGCATTGAGTCCTCCACTTAAGTGCCGCAGGAAATATACATTGAGAGTATTACTATTATTAATTGTCATTATTATTATTATTATTATTATTATTATTATTATTATTATTATTATTATTATTATTATTATTATTATTATTATTATTATTATTATTATAAGGAAATTAAGTTATAAACCAGTAAGGGTTGTAGAGCGCTGAAAATACGTCATGATAAGTATATCTCCAGGTGTTTAATACGCTGATAGTTTAGTTTACAAACACTAAGTGTCTCACTGTCTGTCAGCCACACATGTGCTGTTATGGTGTGGCTTGAGTTCTCATCAAGCCAAAGTTGTGATAAGTTATACCTTTTTCCATTAACCTCCCTTTAGGAACACGTAAATATCATTTGTTTCTAGTCTAAACGTTTTTAATTTGATTAAACTTACGTAAAATTGCATCTTTATTTTCAACTAAAATTTTATTTAAATTTTCGTTTTGAATTTGTTTTCGCATTTACTTGGTGTTATAATAACATATCCCTATTAGAGTAATTATAGGTCTTAAGAAAAGAAGTGGAGTCAGTTGATTTTGAAAGTTGCATTTTTCAGATGATATAAAAAACAATAGCCTTTGTAGAGCAATACATTTCTTGCTTTTAGTGTTATTTAATGTATCTTCTTTCTTTTTATTTGGAACTTTAACTGCAATGTTATCTTTTCTAACAAATTCAGAACAGCTGAATATATTTTTTTACAGATACTTGCAAAAGACAAATTATTAAAAATCTGAAACAATGTCTTTTTCATTAAAAAATAATAACAAAAGATATGGCATACTAATAAGCATCAAAATAATAATCTATTCTTTGAAACTGGTCATAACAGTGACCCCACCAAAAGACCTTCAGCAAAAAAGCACATTCCCTCACATTAAAACAAAGACGTACCAGCTTGTGCGAGGTCCATGGCGTCGTCGATGATCTGAGCACGGTTTATCAAATGGATAACTTTGTGGTCGTTGTTCAGTTGCTGAATGAGCAAGTTCCAGTTGTCGTCGTCATAGTTCACTTTATAATAACCTGTCTCCTGTACGTTGAAGATGACCCACTGGTCCTTCCTTGGCAAAGAGACTGTGATCTTTGCCTCAGAATCCTTCATCCATACTTGTGTTTGAGTGTTGTTGAAATTAGTGTTATCTTGACTCGTGTATGTTAGTGGAACCCACCACTTGTAGTCATGGGTGTCTGACGAGTTCTCGTTCTTTACCAATAAAAATCGTTCCTGCAATAGTATGAAACTCATTTATGTGTCCCTCTCATTCTAAAATGTTATAAGAGTTTGTCTCTTGAACAACATAACATTAGTAAATTATTAAAACCTGAGTGAGGGTTGCCGAGGTGCCGTCTGAGCTCCTCACAACCTTGATGACAGGGTAACCCATCTGCAGCGTCCAGGTGTCCATGACCTTCTTGACTGTCATGCCTGACGGCAGTGCGGCATCTTCATGAGCAGCTTCTGTCAGGTAATGCCACAAGTCGTCTTGCTCAGCACTTTTATATTTCCTGAAACATTCAAGCTATATTTTTACAAAGCTGAATAAGAAATACATAAACTCTCTTTGGAAAATATTTTGGAACTAAAAAGTGCATTATGTGCACTGTACATGTGGAAAATACTGTATATATTTTCCGGAAATACGGTAATTTATAGGTAAATAGATGCCCTATATTGTATTTTTAAAAGAAGTATGTTATCGAAAAAAAGAAGAGACAGTCGCCATTTTGTGGTTTTGAATTGGATACAACGTTAATGTAATGGGAAGCATTTTTCGTGCTCTAGAGGTTAAAATTGGATTGACGCCTCTCAAATAGGAGGCAAAATTGTTGGATGTGCATTCCTGCATAGCTTGAGATATCAGGCGACTGGACAAGACAGCTCCAGGAACCTCAGATAAGCTCTCTAGATTTGTGTATAATTCTGGCCAGTGTTTTCATAAATTTAGTTAGTGAAGTTTTTCTGAGTATGATACAACTTAATATCCAGTCAAATTCGTGAGTGATATTAAGATATATTTTCCTTCTGTTATGTATATGTGCATTTATATATAATCATTTTTTAATTTAATACACAGTCCACAAATTTATATATTTACCAGAATTCCTGGTGATGTATAATTCATTTAATTAATAGGTCCAGAGCAACTTGTGGATATGACAGTGATAGGTATCGAAGGGGGACATTTTTGCGACCTAGGTGTCCCAAATTCCTACTTGTCTAGCTGATAAATAATAATTATCTATGTTCATTTATTGTTATGTACATAACTATACATACAGATAAATGCAATTTTCAACATTTAATTTGCCCGTTGGTCCTTCTTGAACCGGAGGTAATTAGTGAAGTCATTAATTAGTTAATTACTTAATAATTATATGTGAAATGACAGAAGAAGGTGGATGTTAAGTTCACAAATTTACTTAAAGTGTAGTGGATTATAATTATTACAATATTAATTTGGTAAGTCTAGTGTAACTAATTATATTAATGTGTATAATATTAATTTTGCAAAGCCAAAGTGGCTAGGATTTATATTAATGTATTTGTATAATATTAATTTGATAAGACAATTCTGGCCAAGATTTATATCAGTGTATGTGTAATTGATAAGAAAAGTGTGTCTGAAGATTATATTGTGTATAATAATTTTGCTATGCCAAATTCTGGCAAGGATTTATTAATTTGTATAATATTAATTTTGATGAGCCAAATTTGTATTAATGTACATTTAAAATTTATATTACACTTTTTTACATGTAATTGCTGAGCTCAAGCAGCTGGGATTTATTCAAAGGTAGGTTTTGTCAGTGTTATTGATTGGGTTGAATCTAATACATTGCATCATGGCTGAAAATGAGGAAATTGATGTATAAGACAAGCATATGGATATAGAGTAAAGAAAGCATCACTACAGGCTAGGAAAGTTCATGTAACCAAGGCATATAATAAGTGCTTGGAATTAATGAATCAAGAAACTGTGAATACTGATGATTTAAAATTGTATTTAGATGCTTTAGGTAATAGATATGATTCATACAAATTATATTACAACAAATATGAAGGAAATTTGTTAGTAAACTGTGTAGATGAGACTGAAGTAGATCTCATGATTAATCAGTATTATGAATTAGAAGAAAAGATTCTTTCTTGTAAAAGTCAGGCCTTGAATAAATTAAAATGTGTAAACCAGGCAGTTAATCAGTCTGCTCCAACAAATAATATGTCTTTGCCAAAACTCCCAGAACTATGTTTACCTGTTTAATCCTGGAGAAAACTGGGAAGAATTTTGGTCAATTTTTAAAGCAGCTGTGCATGACAGGAGTGACCTAGCCTGTGTAACTAAATTATTTTACCTCAAAGGACAGGTAAGAGGAGATGCTCACATACTCATACAAGCCTTTCCCAATGTAAATGACTCTTACAAGGAAGCAGTTGACTTGTTGAAAGTCACTTATGGTAATATAGAACAAAGTAGGTTGGATCTAGTGAATATCATTATTAATTTAAAATCTCCAGATCATACTTACAAAGGTTTACAGCAGTTTAGAGTTAAACTGGAGGGCACCCTCAAAACATTAAGTAATAAATATAATCTGAAGGAATCAGACTGGTTATTGAGTGCCATTGTACAGAATAAATTAAACTATAAAACACTTGAATGGTTCTCAAACAAATATCACAAGGGTTATTTTGGTCTGGAGGAAATAAGACTAGGTCTACAAGAATTAATTGTGCAGTTGCAGACCAGCCAACCAACTCATTTTAAAGATGCAACACATAATAACTCTGAGGTATCCGTCAAGTTTCACAAAGGGAAAAATTATCCCAATGGTAATAATCAAAATTCATTTCCTAAAAAGAGTTGCATAGATGCATATCAATTAGCAGGAATCAGAAATAATGATTCTCCACAAGGTAAGAAGAATAAGTATCCTCCTAAGAGTAGCCCAGTTAATAAGAAACCAGTCAAAGAAAAGAGAGATTGTCTCTTCTGCAAGGGTACTCATTTTTCTAAGAATTGCAATGCATACAATTCATGGAATGATAAAGTTGAAAGATTGGAGGAACTTGACAGATGTATCAGGTGTTTAGATAATCACAATGTAAAGGATTGTTATTCCAAATTAAACTTCTATTATCAATGTCACAAAGGAAGACACCATATAGTCATGTGTAAAGGTCTATATGATAATGTTGATAATAATGATAATGTTGACAATCCTGACACAACAGTACCTAATGTAAAAATTGCTGCTAATGTTAATAATGATGGTTTTGCTGAAGTAGCCTTACCTGTGTTACAGGTAAAAATTGATGATAAAAGGCATAAATCAAAAAATGTAACTGCATTATTAGACCAGGGATCCCAGGGTACTTTCATTAAACGTAAATGTCTTGATGGTATGAAAGTACAGATGGGAGATCCCACAACTTTAAAATTATCTGGTTTTCTCTCGGATAAAAGGGCTCAATTGTATGACACTGTTTATGTAACTGTCAGGATGGGCAATAAGAAAAAACGTGTTAATGCAGTAATTGTAGATAGACTTCCAGAGAAAATATCTACAATAGGACTTAGTAAAGCTACAGAAAGACTTTCACATAATGTAAATTTAGCACCTTCTGGTGTAAGTGATGATTCTGTAGGCCCAATAAATATTTTGATAGGTAGTGACTATTATGCCTCCTTTGTAAAGGGTATGGTAAAGAAATGTGGTGTCACCCTTTTGAAGACTGCAGGAGGCCATGTAATGTATGGTAGGATTCCTCGTAATAATAATTCATGACTAGATGAAACTACAAATACCATAACTGTGTGTCTTACTCATGAAATCGTACCCCAGTATAATTCTTCCATAGAGGATGGTGTTGAGCCAGTGCATAAATTCTGGGAATTAGACAGCATTGGAATAAATGTAAATGAAGAAAATCCAGACGATTCTTTTACTCAGGAGCAATACCTGAGAGATGTAAAATTTGAATCTAGACAATACTGGGTACGACTTCCGTGGAGACTGAACCATCCAGAATTGCCCACTAATTACAGAATGGCATATGGACAGTTAAAGGCTCAGCTCCGCGAACTGAGTAAGACACCAGAATTGTTAACTGCCTATAATGATATAATTGCTGAGCAGTTAATTAATAAATTTATAGAAGAGGTACCTCCTGAGCAAACCAAAATTTATGGTCACTATTTGCCACATCACGGAGTGAAGAAGGATTCTAAGACCACTCCTCTGAGGATTGTATTTAATTGTAGTGTCAGGAGTAACAAAAATGTACCTAGTTTAAATGACTGTTTGATGACAGGTCCGTCGTTGACAGAAAAATTAGGAGATATCTTATTAAATTTCAGAGTAAAGAATTATGCCTTTACGGCTGACATAAGTAAAGCTTTCCTAAGAGTGGGTTTACAAGAGGCTGATCGGGATTGTAAACACTTCTTATGGCCTGAGAATCCTATTGACCCACTTAGCTCTCTGAAAACCTTTCGCTTTAGGAGCGTATTATTTGGTCATACATCCAGTTCATTCCTACTTCAAGCGACGATAAATGCATACCTTAAATGTTCGGGAAGTCCATTGAGTAAAGTAATGAGCAAATAATTTTATGTGGACAATTTCCTGGGTGTGACGTCAACTGAAGAGGAACTGTTAATGACTTTGGAGAGGCTAATAAAATAATGCAAAGTGCAAATATGCCTCTGAGAGAATGGAATAGTAATTCGTCCAAACTGAAGGACAAAATAAGTAAATATTACCCTGGAGATGAAGTGCAAAAACGCAGTAATGTATTGGGTTTAACTTGGGATACTGAGAGAGATTTGTTAATGTTAAAACCTAATAATTACAGTATGCCCAATAAATTAACTAAGAGAGTTTTGCTTGCTGAAGTTTCCAAATGTTTTGATCCACTAGGTTTAGTGTCAACCCTTACTATAAGAGGGAAATTATTAATACAGGAAGCATTGAAACCTAAATGTGCTTGGGATGAAATTCTACCTGAGGAATTCATTAACAGGTGGGATGAATTAATTGGTGATTATGAGAAAATTCTAATGTTGGAGTTCCCACGCCGGGTGGCCAATCCAAATGGGAAAAATGTACTCCACATTTTTTGTGATGCTTCAAAATTGGCATATGGAGCAGTTGCTTATCTTCAATGTAATAGTGTTATTTCTCTTGTTATGTCTAAGGCTAAAGTGTCTCCAATTAAATCACATACCTTACCTCAGTTGGAATTAACAGCCATTTATGTAGGTGTCAAATTAGCTAATTATATAAGAAATAAGTTGCAGGAAATAAATATTAGCGACACTGTAATTTAGTCTGATAATGAGGTATCCTTACAATGGATTCGTAATGGAAACAGTAAAATTGTGTACGTACAAAGCAGAGTCGCTGAAATTAATCAGATGCAAGAGAAGTATAATAGTTTGGGTCATCATAATCACATACCTGGTGAGGAAAATCCAGCCGATTTCTTGTCCAGAGGTTTACCTTATGCTAAATTTGTAAATGCTGTATCATGGTTTAAAGGACCGAGTTCGTTGGTAAATAAAGCTAATTGGCCTGTACAAAAGGCGTATATTGCTCCTGTTGAAATCACTGTGACCACTGCTCCAATAGTTTGTCCTCCCTTAGCCATTGATATAAATAGGTATTCTTCTTTACCCAAACTAATCAATGTAACTAAGTTGGTGTTTAAATTTCTAAACAAGATGAATATATCATATAAGTTTTCACATCCTCTTGAATATTGGATAAAGAGGGTACAGGAGGAAATCTATTGAAATGAGATTAAATTGATGATGGAAAGAAAAATTGTGAAAGGTTCCATAACAGAGAAATTGGATCTGTATTTAGAGAACAATGCAATTAGGCGCAGAGGTAGGTTACAAAATGCTGAATTGGGTGATTATGCTAAACACCCTATCTTACTGCCCAAAACTAGGATACTTAATACAACAGTCAAAGCCAAAAAATGAATAGTATTTTTAGCCCCTTGCTAGAGAATGACTTCTAAAATAACTTATTACTAAACCTAATTTCTAAATCCCATGCCTAACGCGACGGTCTGGAGTTTTGAAACTCTCTGACCGCGGGTTCAAACCCCACCCGTGGTATGGTTTATTTACCACACTTTAACCTTACTTATACAAGAGGAGAGATGCCAACTGCCATGCAGTATATCAGTTACCAATTTCTTACTATATCAGTCTAGAATATGCGATTGCTGATCTACGTTTGTAACTGACAGTACATGTAATTATTAAAAAGATCAAACATCTGAAACTCTCTCCTGCAAAATTAACTGAGGATATACGCGGATTTACCGAGTAAATTTAGAAATAACTTTAATTAATAATTTACCAGTGGTAAAAAAAACAGACATATAGGCACCGAGAGTTGCATGTTTCATTGCACATACAATGAAAGTTTACCTTAATAGCTGCTTTAAATAGTAAAGCATTCTTGACAGGTGTAGAAAAGGTAATTTTCATACTTCATGATTCTCTTACATTCGCAAATCTTTAAACCTTATTAACAAATCCAACCAAGGAAAATTTAATGACCCTCGCCAGTGCCTATACATGACAATGGTTTAGCAAAATACGTTATGCACAAGAATATTTATGTACTTACAGACCGTTGAGATAGTTAGAGAGGCCCTTCCTTAACGTTTTCTCTGTCAGGAAGAAGTTCATCATGCGAATAAGAGATGATCCTGTGAGAAGGACATTGATATATATATATATATATATATATATATATATATATATATATATATATATATATATATATATATATATATATATATATATATATATATATATATATATATATATATATATATATATTATACATATTATTAAGGTTAACGTAAAAGATTTTAATTTTGCACCAAAAGAATCTTAGAAAACTTACCTAATCTTATTATAACAAGAGCAATTTATTTTAGCCTAACCCAACTAAATATATTTTAGATCTGTTTACAATAATTTAATACTATACAAACACAGTGAAATATATTTTTTTCGATATGGTTCAGAATGATTTTGGCGACATTATTGCATACACAAATTTTCACTTGTCCTATATGGCAAGATGAGCGTTGCTATTTAAGCCAAGATAGCAAGTTCTGCCTATTCGGCACGACATATATTTATATATATATTTATATATTTTTTTTATTTTTATTATCACACTGGCCGATTCCCACCAACGCAGGGTGACCCGAAAAAGAAAAACTTTCACCATCATTCACTCCATCACTGTCTTGCCAGAAGGGTGCTTTACACTACAGTTTTTAAACTGCAACATTAACACCCCTCTTTCAGAGGGCAGGCACTGTACTTCCCATCTCCAGGACTCAAGTCCGGCCTGCCGGTTTCCCTGAACCCCTTCATAAATGTATTCACTTTTAAATTTCTTCTTTTGCACTACCTTCCAAATTCATCCACCAATCTCTGCAACTTCTCTTCAGAATCTCCCAAGAGCACAGTGTCATCAGCAAAGAGCAAATGGGACAACTCCCACTATATGTGTGATTCTTTATCTTTTAACTCCACACCTCTTGCCAAGACCCTCGCATTTACTTCTCTTACAACCCCATGTATAAATATATTAAACATCCACGGTAACATCACACATCCTTGTCTAAGGCCTACTTTTACTGGGAAATAATTTCCCTCTTTCCTACATACTCTAACTTGAGCCTCACTATCCTCTTAAAAACTCTTCACTGCTTTCAGTAACCTACCTCCTACACCATACACCTGCAACATCTGCCACATTGCCCCCCTATCCACCCTGTCATACGCCTTTTCCAAATCCATAAATGCCACAAAAACCTCTTTAGCCTTATCTAAATACTGTTCACTTATATGTTTCACTGTAAACACCTGGTCCACACACCCCCTACCTTTCCTAAAACCTCCTTGTTCATCTGCTATCCTATTCTCCGTCTTACTCTTAATTCTTTCAATAATAACTCTACCATACACTTTACCAGGTATACTCAACAGACTTATCCCCCAATAATTTTTGCACTCTCTTTTGTCCCCTTTGTCTTTATACAAAGGAACTATGCATGCTCTCTGCCAATCCCTAGATACCTTACCCTCTTCCATACATTTATTAAATAATTGCACCAACCACTCCAAAACTATATCCCCACCTGCTTTTAACATTTCTATCTTCATCCCATCAATCCCGGCTGCCTTACCCCCTTTCATTTTACCTACTGCCTCACGAACTTCCCCCACACTCACAACTGGCTCTTCCTCACCCCTACAAGATGTTATTCCTCCTTGCCCTATACACGAAATCACAGCTTCCCTATCTTCATCAACATTTAACAATTCCTCAAAATATTCCCTCCATCTTCCCAATACCTCTAACTCTCCATTTAATAACTCTCCTCTCCTATTTTCAACTGACAAATCCATTTGTTCTCTAGGCTTCCTTAACTTGTTAATCTCACTCCAAAACTTTTTCTTATTTTCAACAAAATTTGTTGATAACATCTCACCCACTCTCTCATTTGCTCTCTTTTTACATTGCTTCACCACTCTCTTAACCTCTCTCTTTTTCTCCATATACTCTTCCCTCCTTGCATCACTTCTACTTTGTAAAAACTTCTCATATGCTAACTTTTTCTCCCTTACTATTCTCTTTACATCATCATTCCACCAATCGCTCCTCTTCCCTCCCGCACCCACTTTCCTGTAACCACAATCTTCTGCTGAACACTCTAACACTACATTTTTAAACCTACCCCATACCTCTTCGACCCCATTTCCTATGCTCTCATTAGCCCATCTATTCTCCAATAGCTGTTTATATCTTACCCTAACTGCCTCCTCTTTTAGTTTATAAACCTTCACCTCTCTCTTCCCTGATGCTTCTATTCTCCTTGTATCCCATCTACCTTTTACTCTCAGTGTAGCTACAACTAGAAAGTGTTCTGATACGTCTGTGGCCCCTCTATAAACATGTACACCCTGAAGTCTACTCAACAGTCTTTTATCTACCAATACATAATCCAACAAACTATTGTCATTTCGCCCTACATCATATCTTGTATACTTATTTATCCTCTTTTTCTTAAAATATGTATTACCTATAACTAAACCCCTTTCTATACAAAGTTCAATCAAAGGGCTCCCATTGTCATTTACACCTGGCACCCCAAACTTACCTACCACACCCTCTCTAAAAGTTTCTCCTACTTTAGCATTCAGATTCCCTACCACAATGACTCTCTCACTTGGTTCAAAGGCTCCTATATATTCACTTAACATCTCCCAAAATCTCTCTCTCTCCTCTACATTCCTCTCTTCTCCAGGTGGATACACGCTTATTATGGCCCACTTTTCGCATCCAACCTTTACTTTAATCAACATAATTCTTGAATTTACACATTCATATTCTCTTTTCTCTTTCCATAACTGATCCTTCAACATTACTGCTACCCCTTTCTTTGCTCTAACTCTCTCAGACACTCCAGATTTAATCCCATTTATTTCCCCCCACCGAAACTCCCCTACCCCCTTCAGCTTTGTTTCGCTTAGGGCCAAGACATCCAACTTCTTTTCATTCATAACATCAGCAATCATCTGTTTTTTGTCATCCGCACTACATCCACGCACATTCAAGCATCCCAGTTTTATAAAGTTTTTCTTCTTCTCTTTTT